>NC_134542.1:9008496-9380996 GCF_050624435.1 Tenrec ecaudatus | reverse complement strand
TTACCCTCATCATTCTCAAAGCATTTGCTCTCCATGTAAAGCCCCTGGCATCAGCTCCTCATTTACCCCCTCCCTCCCAACTCACCCCTCCCTCATGAACCTATGATAATTTATAAATTATTATTCTGTCATATCTTACACTGCCAGACATCTCCCTTCACCCACTTTTCTGTTGTCTGTCTCTCAGGGAGGAGGTTATATGTAGATCTTTATAATTGGTTCCCCCTCTCTACCCAACCCTCCCTTCACCCTCCCAGAATCACCACTCTCAGCACTGGTCCTGAAGGGATCATTCACCCTGGATTCCCTGTGTTTCCAGTTCCTATCTGTACCAGTATACATCCTCTGGTCTAGCCAGATCTGTAAGGTAGAATTGGGATCATATGATGGTGGGTGGGGAGGAAGCATTAAAGAACTAGAGGAAAGTTGTGTGTTTCATAGTTGCTACACTACACCGACTGGCTCATCTCCTCCCTGCGACCCTTCCGTAAGGGGATGTCCCGTTGCCTACAGATGGGCTTTAGGTCCCCACTCCACACTTCTTCTAATTCACAATGACATGATTTTTTGTTCTGATGATGCCTGATACTTGATCCCTTCAACACCTTGTGATCACACAGGCTGGTGTGCTTCTTCCATGCAGGCTTTGTTGCTTCTGAGATAGATGGCCGCTTATTTACCTTCAAGCCTTTAAGACCCCAGACGCTCTATCTTTTGATAGCCGGGCACCATCAGATTTCTTCAGGGGGTGTGACCTTGTTATATAAAGAAGCTGGAAACTTTCCTCGCCCTCTCTACCCTTCTGCTTCCTGCCTGCTGGAACCTTGTCTTCTTCGGAGGACAACCCCATGTGAGAGGCCTGACCCTGAGAGTGGTCAGCACCCTGCCATGTTTACACCGCCCTTGGATCCAGGCAACTCTGCACCCACCAGCTTGCGATCTTCCTGCTTCCCTTTTCTGCATTACTGAACTGTAGTGACATGAGTCTGAAGAGAGGCTTATGGACTGGCAACTGACTTATGGACGTGAGTCAGGCTGGGCTGAGATGTAGCGGTTAAACTCTTATCTGCCAACCAAAAAGTTGGCAGCTCACAAGCACAGGAGAAAGATATGGCAACATGCTTCCCCAAAGATTATGACCTTTAAAACGCTGTGGGACAGTCCCCCGCTGTTCTAGAGGGACGGTGTCCATTGGCAATGATGTGATGGAAATAGATGGCCACTCACTCCCCAGTGAGTGGTCGAAATATAAAGTGAATGGTTTTTAAGAGCCTTTGCTGAGCCTCCAACTCAAACATATGAAGGTAATTCAGCATCTCAAACCAAGTAGCTGTGATTTTTATGGGCCTGTTGTGGCGGTTGCTGTTAGCTGGTAGTTGATACTGACTGACTGCAACCGCGTGTGTGCAAAATGGAGTTCAAGGTTATGACTTTGGGGGATGGTATCACCAAGCTTGCCTTCGGAGGCGCCTCTGGGTGGGTTGGAACTATCAACATTGGGGCTAGTGATCAAGCACTTTACTATTTTAAATCGGTGCACAAATGATAGTTTATCTGAACAATAAATATTTGAACTCTAGATAGGTATTATATTTCTAAGGTGTCTACCATTGGGAAAAATAGAACCTCGTGGATACCCATTCCACCTCAGTGCCAGCTAGTCCAGTCCAACCCATTGCCACTCTGTAGCACCGAGGAGAACTGCCCCAAGGGGTTTCCAGGGCGGCGCTCTTCAGAGAAGCAGCTTGCCATCTTTTTCTCCCATGGCGTGGCTGATGGGTTCAAAATGCTTGCCTTTAGGTTAGCAGCCAAGCACCTAACCACGGCACCAACAGGGAGCCTAGCACAACCGCTACTTTTCACCGAACTCTCAGCCCTGCCAGCCCCTTCGCTGTGCCTTGCCTACCCCAGCTCTTAAAGACCTCACAACAGCCCCAGGTGGTAGGTACTCTTGCTAGCCTCCTTTACAGACGAGGGACCTAAGTCACAGAGGAGTTCAACGACATGCCCCAAGTCAAATGCGAGAAAGAGACAGAGTTGAGATGGATGTCGAATGTGTCTGGCTCCAGTGATTTGAGCCCCTAGGCCCCAGGACTGTCTCATAAACAGATCTCTAAGACTGAAGAGCCCATCCACCTCTGACAGGCTAACAAGTGTGTCCGCATCCAGCCAGAGAAGCTGCTGGCAGCCTGGGCCCAGACCCGCAGAGGCTTTAGAAGATGCAGGGAAGCTAACCAGTGCAGAGATTTCATCCGTGGGTCCAGGTGTGCTCAGCAGTGGAACTGTCCACACCTGAGGCGTATGGTCTTCTTTAGTTCGGGATCCTTTTTCCAGACCCACTTTATGGGTGAGGGTCTTGAGACTCAATGAGGTTTCATGGAATCACAGAGCTAATAACCAGATTCCTGCTAGTCTGAGTGCCGAGCACGTGCTCCTGACCACCATTTGTAAAGAGCCCAGGAAGGAAGTCGGCCCAGCCCGGTGGTTCTGCAGGCTCTTCTGCTCTGAGGACCTGCACGCCGCGCCCCAGGGTGGGTCTCAGCAAGGACGTTCCTTTCACCATGGTCTGCCTCCGACCATAGGCGTCCGCTGAGCCAGTTCCCGAGGGACTTTCCAGAAGGACTTTTCCACTTAGGAAATGCCTGAAGTAACTGTGACTGAAATCCGCCAAGGAGGGCAAAGCACACCACAGGAAAATCGTCCCCCCCATGGCACAGCTCACTATCATCTCAGGCAAGGGTCCCTGGCGGGAGATATGTGAAGGAGATGAATAATTTTATGATGCTCGGTGCTTGTGGCCAAAGTGTTTCAAAAAGAATTGCGAAAATGCCTAGTCACTGGCCAAGTAGGAGATTGCCCTACATTGAGTATTGCAGCCACATTGAGTATTTCCATTGGCATTTCATTAACAAGTTAAAAGCCAACAAGAAAACTATTTCTGTCCTCCTCATTTGCATTGCTTTCATGATGAATGAAATGGACTCTTTTTATTAAAAGATCATTTTATTGGGGGTGCTTACAGCTCTTATAACGATCCATATGTCAATTGTATCAAACATGGTTGTACATAGGTTGCCATCTTTATTAGATAAATGTTTACTTTCTATTGAGCCCTTGGTATCAACTCCCCCACCCTTGTGACCCCTCGATAAATTATAAATTATTATTTTCATATATTACACTGACCCCTATCTCCCTTCCCCCATGGTTTCTGTTGTTTGTCTCCCTGGGGAGTGGGGGTTATGTGTCGATTATTGTGATCAGTTTCTCCTTCCTCCCTCCCCACCTTCCCCCTCCCCTCTTGGTATCACTGCTCTGATTCCTGTTCCTGTAGTCCATGTTTCATACGCTCTTATCTCTTATCTGTACCTGTGCACATGCTCCGGTCTAGCCCGAAGTGAAAGGCAGGACTGGGGTCATGATAGTGGGGGGTGAGGAAGCCTCAAGGAATCAGAGGAATATTGTGCATTCATTGGTGCTACATTGCACCCCGGTTGACTTATCCATTCGAAAAGGACTCTTTTATTCTGTTTTAAAAGTAGGCGTTCTTTGTTATCTCTTCATATCTTCTGTTTACATAATTGTCTACTTCATATAACACATTGTGGAGTTCCTTAGCAAAGGTACGATGGACTGAATCTCTCACCTTTATTGCATTTCCTTTCCCAACTTCCAGTTTTGGTCAAGTTATTATTTAAATTGCGCAGAAGATTTGTTGATTTCATTGTTTGCCTTCCTGCCCTCACCGTCTGCTAAGAATATTTATTCAATATAAATATCAACTTTGTTGTTATAACATCCTTATATTGGATGCATAGTATTGCATATTTTTTCCTTATAGAATGCCAAATACCATTGAGGTCATAAACTTATTCCTAACACACTTTTTATGTATCCTATAAAGAAATATGAGGAGTCCCAGTGATACTGTCTGCTAACCACAGGGCCGGAAGTCCAGGGATTGAACCCACTCTGCAGAAGAAAGAGCTGCCCCTGGAGACCCTATATATATACACGGTTGCTATGAGTTGGAATCCACTCAATATCTGTGGGCTTCATTTGGGTTTATAAAGAAATGATTCATAGTTTCTGTTTACATTTTACTCTTGTGCCAGTTACATAATGTGTCAACTTGTGTGAAGGGGTGGAGTCTAGCCTGTCAATCAGGTCACAGCTTGATGACCTCATTTGGAGGCATGACAGAGATAAATAGCTCACTGGAGGCCAGACTCAGTCTCTGCTTTCCCTTTTCTGTGTTGAGATACTCAGAGAACTAGAGGAGACATGTGGGGACCTGTGCCAGCACCGACATGCTTCCACTGCACTGGATCCCCAAGACTTTCTACCCACTGGCCTATCCTTTTCCTGCATTTGGCATCATTGCATGTGTTGCATGAGTCTAAAGAGGAATTTATGGACTAGTATTGGACATCTGGGCTACTATCAGACTTGATTTGGACTGGGCTGGGATGTTTTCTCAATATACAATTACTCTTTTATATGAAGCCCTTCCTTATAAACAAACATGTGAGTGTCTATGAATTCGTGTCTCTAGTGAACCTGGACTAACACAACTCTGTTTCTAGATTTACTGTGTTGTTCTACCAATGTGTTTGTCATTTGATGAGTCAATGCTTATTGTCATTTATAGGTGCCAGCACATATTGACCCTATGTTCAGCAGAACATCACTGCCTCACCTTGCGCCATTCTCCCAACTCTTGCTATGTTTGAGCTCATTGTTGCAGCTACCTTGCCCATCTATCTCAATTCTTCTTGTTGGCTTACTCTCGGCTACCAAGCATGATGTCTTTCTCCAGGCACTGTTCTCCCCTGAGAACATGCCTAAAACACACATCTTACTGTTAAAAAAACAATGTGGGAGGGGGAGGAGGAGAATCCATCAGCATCAGTCAAAGGCATAGTCCTGTGAGATAAGGCTCAGGAGATAAGGCTTCCACCCTGTAGCCTTCTTTCTCAATTTTGATACCAACCATCCTTTCCATAGCACTCTCTGCTTCTCATCTGGCCTTGGTAGTTCATAGCAATGGCACTCCAGAATTCACAAACCGTACTAATAACTGTGGGGTTTATTAGGGATCTTAACAGGTTATAATCAGGATCAGAAATGCCCATGGCATAGTATTTTTAGTTAGAACATCCTCTTCTCAGCTATCCCATAGGAATGTCTTTCTCTGGTGCTTGGCCTCTGAGCCACATAGCGTTGCCCTGCTCAGTCAGTGTTACAGAGCTCTTTTAACATTGCTCTTAAATGTCCAAAAGGGACGCCACTCCACCGTAAGACTCGCCCTGAAGGCTCTCCTTCGATTAGTCAGCAAAGCTAGCTCCCCAATGAAGTCCCCAGAGGCCCTCCCCTCGGTAAGGGAGCCTCCTGCCCAAAGGGAATCAGCATAATGCACTCCTTGGGTAGGAAGGCTCACCACTTTGTCTTGGGCTCAGGTTCTGCTGTGGTGGCTCCTCTGGCATTCCTCTGCTGCTCCTCTGGTGCCTCAGCTCTCTGTTCCTGGATCTAGACAGCTCAATGCACAAGGATCGTGGAACTCAGAAGACACACTCTACTTCTGCCTCTTCTTTTTCTAACATTTTATTAGGGACTCATACAACTCTTATCACAATCTATATATATACATACATCAATTGCGTAAAGCACATCTGTACTTTCTTTGCCCTAATTATTTTCAAAGCATTTGCTCTCCACTTAAGCCCTTTGCCTCTTCTTTCTTGATATTGAGAGCCCCCAAGTCCTGCTTCTGAGACGAGTCATGTTAAACCCTACAAGAGAGCACAGTCCTCAGGTTAGAGTTCCAATCCTCATGTTAGGCTTCCAATCCTGTTAAGAGCTCCAATCCTCCACTCAAGTACTCCCTCGATGCAAGAATACTTTCTTATATTAAATTGGCATTCTATGATGACCAACATCCAACACAACCGCTGAAGACAAAGCAGGTGAACAAGCAAATGTAGTGAAGAAAGCTGATGGTGCCCAGCTATCAAAACATATAGTGTCTGGAGTCTTAAAGGCTTGAAGGTAAACAAGCAGCCATCTAGCTCAGAAGCAACAAAGCCCACATGGAAGAAGCACACCAGCCTGTGCGATCACGAGGTGTCGAAGGGATCAGGTATAAGGCATCACCAGAACCAAAAAAAAAATCTTACTAGAGTGAATGAAGGGGAAAGTTCAGAGTGGAGACCCAAAGCCCATTTGTCAGCCACTGGAGATCCCCTTGCAGAGGGGTCTAGGGGATGAGATGAGTCAGTCAGGGTGTGATGTAGCACCAATGAAGAATGCAGCTTTCCTCCAGTTCCTAAATGCTTCCTCCCCACCAACTATCATGATCCGAATGCTACCCTGCAATTCTGGATAGAGCAGAGGATGTACACTGGTGCAGACAGGACCTGGAGGCACAGGGAATCCAGGGTGGATGATACCTTCAGGACCAGGGATGTGAGTGGAGATACTGGGAGGGTAGAGGGAGACAGGGTTGGAAAGAGGGAACCGATTACAAGGATCTACGAGTGACCTCCTGGGGGACGGACAACAGAAAAGGGGGTGAAGGGAGGCATCGGATAGGGCAAAATATGACAAAATAATGCTTTATAAATTATCAAGGGCTCATGAGGGAGGGGAAAGTGGGGAGGGAGGGAAAAAAAGAGGACCTGATGCAAAGGGCTTAAGTGGAGAGCAAATGCTCTAAAAATGATGAGGGCAATGAATGTACAGATGTGCTTTACACAATTGATGTATGTATGGATTGTGATGAGTTGTATGAACCCCTAATAAAATGATTTTTAAAAATCAAAGCAAAAAAAGTGGGGGAGGAATTCCAGATCCAAGTTAATACCAGGCCAGACCCTCCCTCCCTGCCTCGGTCCCTCAGCTCAGCGCAGCTCAGACTGGTTCAGCTCATGAGTCATCTGAAATACTGAACTGGGCAATTCAGCTCTTGAATGGTCATGCTATTTCTGTACCAAGGCTAGGTAGTTAAAACAAAATGTGAGCATTAAGTTATCAAGCACCCTTCATTTAGGTAAACAAGCAGCCATCTAGCTCAGAAGCAACAATGTCCACATGGAAGAAGCACACCAGCCCATGTGATCATGAGGTGTTGAAGAGATCAGGTATCAGGCATCATCAGAACAAAAAATCATATCATCGTGAATGAGGGGGTGCAGTACGGAGTAGAGACACAAAGGCCATTTGTAGGACACTGGACATCCCCTTACAGAAGGATCTCGGGGAGGAGATGAGCCAGTCAGGGTGCAATGTTGCAACAATGAAACATACAATTTTCCTCTAGTTCCTAAATGCTTCCTCCCCACCCACCATCATGATCCCAATTCGACCTTATAGATCTGGCTAGACCAGAGGATGTACACTGGTACAGATAGGAACTGGAAACACAGGGTATGCAGGGTGGATGATCCCTTCAGGACCAGTGGTTTGAGTGGCAATAATGGGAGGGTGAAGGGAGGGTGGGTTGGAAAGGGGGAACTGACTACAAGGATCTACATATAACCTCCTCCCTGGGGGACAGACAACTGAAAAGTGGGTGAAGGGAGATGTCTGGCAGTGTAAGATATGACAAAATAATAATTTATAAATTATCAAGGGTTCATAAAGGAGGGGGGAGTGCGGAGGGAGGGGAAAAATGAGGATCTGAGACCAGGGGCTTAAGTGGAGAGCGAATGTTGTGAGAATGATGAGGGCAATGAATGTACAAATGTGCTTTACACAATTGATGTATGTATGGATTGTGATAAGAGTTTTATGAGCCCCTAATAAAACGATTTTTTTAAAACGAGCTCCAATCCTCAGTTTAGAGTTCCAATGCCCATTTTAGAGTTCAAAGTTGCCACAATCAGAATGAACCCGTTAATAATCACTTACGCCTGGATTACATAATCTTATCATCAATTCCCCCCATCTTCTCTTACCCAGGCTCAACAGAAAAAAGAGAAAATGCACCACTTCACGGAATGTAGTGGGAGTTACAAAGACCATGGCTGGAGCCCTATCACATAATTCACTGTATCACACTCATCGCTCTCGCTTCTAAGGAGCATTCTGCCTATCCTCCTCCCAAGATATAGTTCCTCATTCTTCTTAAGTCCGCTAAGTATTCTTCACTCACACCATAGTTCAAATGCATCCACTATTCTTCTTTTTATTTTTTTGCATTTATTTATTTATTTTAATTTATTTTAACAATTTATTGGGGCTCATACAATTCTTTTCACAGTTCATACATATACATACATCAATTGTATAAAGCACATCTGTACAGTCTTTGCCCTAATCATTTTTTTGCATCCACTCTTCTTTAGTCTTCCTCATTCACTGTCCAGTTTTCTCACACATGTAAAGCAATTTAAGACTCTGGCTTCGGTCAGACACACCTTACTCCATAAGATGACACCTTTGCTTTCAAACACTTTAAAGAGTTTTTGGGAGCATGTCTCCCCATTGCAACATATCCTTTGATTTCTTGATGGATGCTGCTATCATTGATTGTGGATGCAAGTCAAATTAAATCCTTGACAACTTCAGTCTTTTCTCTGTTTACGTTGCTGTTGCTGATTGATCTGATCTTCATCAGTAAGTGCTTCAAGCCCTCTTTGCTTTCAGCCAGCAAGGCTGTGCCAGCTGCATATGGCAAATTCTTAATGAGTCTTCTCTCAACCTGAGACCACTCTTCTTCGTGGCATCAGTTTCTCTGCCTAGTTCCTTGGCATACACATTGAAAACGTATGCTCCAACCTTGAGACATCTTCCCTGGCTTAAAGCATGCAGCAGCCCCTTGTTCTGTACAAACAACTGCCTCTAGGTCAGTGTACAAGTCCTATGTGAGCGCATTAAGACTTCAAATTCCAATTCTTCACAATGTTATTCATACTTTGCTAGGGTATGTACAAATACCTTGTTATAATCGATGAAAGACAGGCAAACATCTTTCTGGTATTCTGTGCTCCTGTCAATACTCTGACATCGGCAACAATATCCTTTATTCCACGTCCTCTTCTGATTCTGGTTTGAGTTTCTGGAAGCTCTCTGTGGCTATATGATGGCAGCAGTTTCCAGTCCTCTTCAGTATCATTTCCCTTGCCTGTATCCGGGAGGACATGGTTTCATACTCGTCCCATGCTTGCATCAACTTTCCTCCTTTCTTTTTTCAAATAGGCTTGAATGCGGATCTTTCCCATTTGGTTGGCCTGGTAGCTGTCTTCCAAATTTCTTGGCATACATAGTGAAACCTCCAGCATTGCGTTCATTGTTGAAATATTTCAATTGGCATTTCATCAGTCCTTGGACCCTCGTGCGTTGTCAGTCCCTGCTTCAGTGCAGCTTGGCCTTCCACTTTCAGGACCTTTGGTTCTTGAACTTACGCTACTTCCTGAAATGACTGGACAGCAACCAAGTATGTGGTGCTGGAACGATACAGACCTAGTGACGGGGTTTAACAGCTGCGACAAGACACCAGCCGCACAATCAGGCCAGTGGGCTTGGGGAGTTGTGGGGAACTCCTCTTGACTGTATGATGTCTAGACTCAGCAGTGAGGGTTAATGACGACCTCTACTCTTTCTCTTCTGTATTTTTCTGGAACCACTCCTTTTCTTTCTTTCTTTCCTCAGTCCTACCATCCATTCTTCCTTCTACAATTCTTTCCGCAACCCTTGTAAAAGAAAATGTGTTATTGGTTACTCTTCATGGGGTCTACCTCATAGGGGAGAAAAATAATATACCCACCACTTTCAAAAATGTGTGCTTGAAATGGGATGGTTAATCTTTAAAAATTAAAGACGCAATCGCCAATTGACTAGATGAGCATCATAAGGTAGAACAAGGACAGCTCAACTTCTTGTTCCCATTCAGGTCCTCCACCTAGATGGCGTATGTCAGGGAGCAGATCCATGACACTGGCTCCTTCCATTACCGTTGGGAGAAGTGGCTTGACAGAAGCTCTGGGAAGAGTGTCCCCCACTTACATTCCAAGGAATAAGAAGAAACTGGCTGACCTTACCGTTTCCTAAATTGTATCTAACCATTATTTTTCAAAGCAGACCTTTTTCTCCCCAATGAAAAGGCTGCGGAGCGAAAGAAGATGGAAAGCCCCGCCCTAGCCAAGTCTCGTATTGACGTCATAAGACTTGGCATGGGGCTTGGGGTATCATTACAATGAACCAGCTGGAGGAGACGACGCTGTTTTCTTTATGTTAAGCAGCAGGAGAGGAGTTGTGGGAGCATTCTCCTTCCAGAGACTTGCTTGGAATGCTCCCCTTTTGAAACAGCCCCACACCCCCAGTTCTGGAAGCACCGAGGCTGAGAAGCAAGCATGTTACCCCAAGAATTCACATTTCCATCCTGGTACTTTTACTTTCAGCTTTCCCCCCAAATCTTTGTTTCACAAAAGCAGGTATCTTGCTGATTGTAGCAAAAAGAACAGCAAAGAACATGGGGGAGAAAATCAAGATTCAATATTTTCTGTATTTTCTTTTTCATCCCCCTAACATTCAGTACTTCCCATGTGTTGGTTCTTTTTCTCCTGATGCCTGGACTCCATTTACATTCCATTTTCTAGAATTAGCTGCAATTTGCATGACATCTGTCACACTAAAACGTTCTCTCCTTTGATTCAAATAACAGCATTTGTTTCCCTTAATAAGCATATTTTTTCCTTTTCAATATTTTCGTTCATTACCCTGGAGAAGAGACTGGTTGCAAGAATGTCTCAAAGTAGTTTGAGGCTGTCCTGCCCCAGTGAAAGTGTCAGCAAATAGACTTCTTTCCTCCGAGGAACCCGCTGTGGCTCAGCCCGGAAAGCTCAGAAGGAAGACATGAGCTCACAGACATCCATGGAAGCAAGACAATGTTGCCATGAGAGGAAGTGAGATGGGGCCAAGCTTAGACGCTGATCCAAAAGAACCTTAGTGTTGCATTCTTAAAAGACACGCTGCCAGGGTCCCAGTAGACATGGGAGTACTCCCCTTTGGCTTCCTTGTGTTGCCCCAACTTCATTAGTCCAGGTCTAGCTGATCCACCAATAAAGCACTTGCTGGTGAGTAGATTCCAACTCGAGGGACCCAGTATCAGAACTGTGCTTTCTAGCGGTGTTCGTGGTCAAGTGTTTTGGAAGTGGACCACCAGTCCTTTCTTCCTAGGTCAGACGACTCTGGGTAGGTTCAAAGCCTCCTCTTTTGGGGTAGCAGTTGAGGAAAATAACTGTGAGATCACCGGTCCTTGTGCCAAGTGGTCTCTGAGTGTCACAAATGGTTTGCATTTGACGATCAGCTGAGAGGTCAGTGGTCGGGACCCACCCACCAGCTCCCTGCAGCCCAGACTCGCTTGTGTGTTTCCATACAACCCGGCAGCCAGGGGAGTCAGCGGAGTACTTCTATTCTGAGGCACAGGGGCTGCCTGAGTTGGCATGGACTCAACAGATTGACTCTCTTGGTATCCTTATACCAAAAATTAAAAAGGATTTACATTCCCTGGGAATTCACTGGGGAACTGGGAGGAGCAAAACCCAAAGGCAGAATTTGGAAGAAGCGTGTAGTCTTCATACTGAACCATTGAGCTTGGGCACCTATATTTCAAAACAGCTCCCAAAAGGACCTGAGACATGGTAGAGTTTCCAATGAGCACTGGGATCAAAGAGATCCCAAGCACATGACCTTTGGCCATCTTACTTACCGGAGATGTGCACGACAGACCTTCCCAACGATCCTTTCTCCAAATGATCTTTATTACATGTATTCCTCTGGCAGTATATGTTGCGGAATTGTTTTAGTACCCAAAGAACTGCTCATGGAATAACAATTCAATTGTTTTCTCCTTCACCCCATCCCCCAAAACATATGTGAATGTTAATCAGAAATTCCATCAGCAAGAGGAGAGCAGAGTTAGCTAATAAAATGCTTGCTGAAAATCAATACACTTATGTAGATTAGAGTGCATGATCTTATCATAGGAATATATATGATTTCTGTTAAGTTCTTAGAGAAACTAAGATTGGCCCATGTGCTCCCGTATCTGGACAGACTCTGAATCTTAGAGGCCCCATATTAGATGCCCATCCTATTTCTCCTTCAATACTGATATCTGTGAGTATCAATTTCTTTCAAAATTGGCCAAGATAAGCAAGTGGAGATTTGAAGAAAACACTATCATGTGGGGTAAGGAAAACACTACAGTATGCGTATAAAAAAAGATATTAAACCAATTCTTTCTTCCAATGGGCAGATGAGTATTCTTTATTATCAATTAGCAATTCATAATTTATTTGTATGTGGAAAGTTTAATTTTAAACTTTAAGTTAAATTCTAATACTTGTCCTCATTTTGAAGTGTCATTGGGCTGGATCTAACTCAAGTGACTCTGAATGCAGCACAACGAAGCAATACCTGGCCCTGCACCGTCCTCACAGCTGTGGCTCTTGGAGCCCGTTGTTGCGGCCACGGTGCCAATCCATCTCCTCGAAAGTCTTCCTCCTTCCTGCTGAACCTTTACTTGATCAGGTAGGATGTTCTTCAACTTGGAGGGTCCCTCCCGAGAGTGTGTTCAAAGTCCACACAGCCAGTCTCACCATCCTTCCTTCTAAGGAGCATTTTGAGTGTACTTTCTTAACGTCAGATTTGTTGGGTTCTTCTGACACCTCATAAGGCATAAAATAGTCTTTGTCATTTTATAATTCAAAGACGTCCATTTTTCCCCCAGGTTTCTTTATTCATTGTCCAGCTTCCAAAAGAATATGAGGTGGTTGAAAATACTACAGCTAGAGTCAGAAATACCTTTGTTCTCATAATACATCTTCATTCACACACACATACTTACATATACATATTCACACACTCACATATACACATATACATACTCTCATATACACATGTATACCTCTCACAGCTCTTCACACAAACAAGCATACATACCTTCACATACAAACATCCCCTCACTCAAACATATGCACACCTTTACAAACACACAGCCTCTCACACACATACCCTCACACACATGCAACCCTTTACTCACACATACATACCCTCACTCAAATACATAAACACCTTCCATACACACCCTCAGAAATCACTATGACACCAGTAACCCACTTTTGCATCTTCCAAACAGATCCAACTGTACAATAATTTGACCAGTCATTTATGGTCCATTGAAAATATCATTAAAAGATGGGGGACAGAATTTAAGGGATATAAAATTCACTGCTGTCTCGTCGATTCCAACTCAGAGCAAACCTATAGGACGGAGTAGAACTGCCCCTGTGGGTTTCTGAAACGACAAATCTTGGTGAGAGGAGAAAGTCACTTCTTTCTCCCAAAGAGAGGCTGGAGGGTTTGAACTGTGGACCTGTGGTTAGTAGCCCAACATGTAACCTAGGAGACCTCCCCATTCACTGCCCTGGGACAACACTCCACCCACACATGTTGGAAGGCACAGCCAGGTCACGCTGCTGAAGAGCAAACAAGAGGGCTCCTCTTCTGAGAGTTGCTCTGTCCAATAACTTCTTCTGGAACCAAGAGGGACAAAGTCCAAATGAAACCAGTGCTGCATGAAAACCCAACAGCACCTTCCTTGGCTCAATACATCCATCTCTGGGATCTGAGGGGGGAAAATGAAGCTCTGGGTTGCATTTGGAACTTCCTCAGGAGAGAGGAATTTCAATCACCATGAATACCACACGGACTCTGGTGGTTTGGCTTCACCTGATGGTATTTTATATAACCGCACTTCTTTGTGGATTGGGTGCATTGAAGTATAGTGTTGTAATCGGACAACAAAAAATGAACTAGATTTTGTGATGGATGTATTCATAACAGTTTGGTTACTGTGCTCAGATTTTGAAGGAGTCTCACTGCCAGATGTGTTTGCGAAATTTGGGTATGCAGAAGGCAGAGACCTAAATGTCTGCCTGTTCCTAGACTCACTGAGAGCTAATGTGGTCTTAACTACAAAAATTCTCATTCAGAAAACAGGTCAGAATAGAGCCGCTGCTGACCTTGGGAGGCTTTGCAAGCTCAGGGACCCTAAGGAAAAAGTCTGTTGCTCCATACTGCACAGGGATTCACAATTAAGGACCTAGAAACCCCCTGGAATGCCACCACCTCTCCTCCTGGGACACTCTGCTGGAACCCAAACAAGAGACAAGTGGTTAGTTCTACAGTGAGTCTAGCAGAGAACTGTGTGTGCCGCTGTGGGCTACTTCACTTGGCACCCAAGCAAAGCTAATTCCTCTTTAAAAAAAAATTTTTTTTACATTTCATTAGGGCTCATACAACTCTTATCACAATCCATACGTATACATACATCAATTGCACAAAGCACATCCGTACATTCTTTGCCCTAATCATTTTCAAAACATTTGCTCTCCACTTAAGCCCTTTGCATCGGGTCCTCTTTTTTTTCCCCCTCCCTCCCCGCGCCCCTTCCCTCATGAGCCCTTGATAATTTATAGATGGCTATTTTGTCATATCTTGCCCTATCCGGAGTCTCCCTCCCCCCGCTTCTCTGTCGTCCATCTCCCAGGATAATTCCTCTTTTTTGTGTGTGTGCTACCAAGATGTTCCTTATTTCCAATAGTGACTATTAATAATAATATTTACATGAACAAATCCTTGCATGTGCCACAAGATTCCAATGTGTTTCAAAAGCAGTCTGCCACAAATTCTGGGCCGGATGTGTCAGATGAGAGCAGCCAGAGTGGTCCCCGAGAACAGTCAATCCATAATAATTCATAAGAGAACGTAGCAGGGAGCATGCTTACTATCTGCAGGACAGTGAGAGCAGACAAGCTGCCAGTTGGAACGGAGCATCGAGGAACATGGGTAGTCAACGCAGTAGGAAATCTCCCTATTAAAGTGTGACCACGAAAAATGTGATGCTCAAACACCACTCTTCTGTAATAAAGCTGCACTACAGGGAATGTGTGGGGACAGTCCCTTTGGCTGCTTATTTTTCTCTTCACCTTCTTAAGAAATGTACATGATGACTTCTTGGGGGCAATGGGTTCCTCATCATTGAAGACAGGTGGATAGGTTGTTTGTTTGTTTGTTTTTTAATCAAGGTGCTCTTTCTTCTCTGCCGACTATAGACCAAATGGCCCCACCCCTTCTATCTTAAACTGGCTTCTCTAGAGCAGCCAAACTAGTGATGCTTATCTAAGTGTTTATAACCCGAACCCAAACCTACTGCCATTGAGCCCATTCCGATGCATAACAACCTGATCTTGGGTTTCCCAGTCTGAAAATCATTGTGGGAGTGGATAGCTTCAACTCTCTCTTGAAGAGCAACTGGTGGGTTTGAACTGCTGACCTTGTGACCCTGAGGAGAACTCATCACGGGAGGGGTTACTACATCTCAACAACCAAACCACTGAGAATCCTTGCCTAGACAAATTGAAACAAAACCTTAACTATCATCCCTTCCTAGATTTATCATTAAAGATGCGTAAGGACAACACCCAAACTGAGGGAAGCTCAGGAATGCCAGTGGGAAGTCCGAGAAGACAGAAACAGCCACTGGCTCATATACATACAAAAGCTGGACCATGAACATAAAAGAGCATAGGAGAATGGATGCCTTCGCATCGTAGTGCCGCCAATGAATTTTGGAAGTACCACGGCAGCCAGAAGAAGAAACCAATCTGTCTTGGAAGATGTACAGCCAGAGTGCTCCTTAGAATAGTGGATAGGATGACTTTGCCTGGTGTTCTTTGAGCATATTATAAGGAAGAGCCAGTTTCTGGAGAAGGACATGATATCTGGCAAAGAGTCATCCAAAAAAGAGGCATACGAACCATGAGATAGAATAACGCAGTCTTAACTACAATGGGTCAAACAACATGATGAAGATGACAGAGGTCAGTTGTACACTGGGTCCCTGTGAAAGGGATCGAACAATAGAACAAGGACTCCTTGGAGTGACATGGACAATGTCTGTCGTGCCTTATCGAGTTCCACCAGTGAACTCTCAGAAATGGATCTCCAGGCCCTCCCTAGTCTGCTGCAGTGTGACCCCATGTGATCCGTCTACCACGAGCGACCTGATGGTGTTTGAAACACACTTAGCATCGTGTCCAGCTACAGGGCAACATGCAAGCCACCAAGGAGGACAAAGCGCAGGAACATGATGAGAACACGAGTTCCAGAGAGACCACTGTGACAATGGGCGTTCACACGCCAGCTAGCTGGATTACTCCTCGCCTCTGGTGAGTGGTTCCAGCTTCCGGAAGGCAGACCAAGGGTAGATGGGCAGTGGTGTCGTAAAGTCAACCCCCTGATCTGCCAGTATTCACCAGCTTAAGCCAAATGTCGGTGCATCTAGCTGCTGTTTGCCTTTGCACATCTGTACACACAGCTCATCCGATCCACACACACAGCCAGCACACAGCAGTATTAGGCTTGACTCCTTCGCTAGACTTTTTAGTCGCACGGTGATTTACTTTTTCCGGTTAATTCCATTGGGCTGCGGTGAAGCTTATAACACGCCTTTGGTCAGCTCGATAAAGCCTGGGCTCCGTGTTCCACTGCTGAAATTGCCATGGCACTAACAAATCCCCTGGGAATTTCGGGAGGCTGGCAGTGCAAAGGGACAAATACTGTCATCTCTTTTTCTCATCTGGTCTTAAACTTTGGAAAGGGCAAGAGGGGCGTTGCTCCAATGGGTGTCGCTTCTCCGTCTTCATTACAGCACCAGAGCACAACTGAGGGCGCCCCTTGTTCCTTCAACTAAATGTGCCTTTGCCCACAGTGATGCTTGGGAAACCTCTCACTGGAAAATGCAATGATGGCACCAGAAACTTAAGCTGATCTGTGATCGATTTTCTGAGGACGAGGAGATGCAAACATACACGCATTAGGGGATGACTTGGCAACCACAGATTGGTGGAAATTATTTTTCTCACATGCTACTTGTTTCTGGTACCAAGCCCAGGCAGAGATGGATTCTGCCCAACTCTTTGTTTCAAGAAGAACGGCAGGAAGGAAGGAGGAAAGAGAGAAAAATCCATCAAGTATAAAATATTTACAGTTTCGTAGTGTGCGTGGTTGGCAACATCTGCCCGCTCAGGCTCCCCAGGGCAGCAGAAGTCGGAGGCTAATTGGGGAAGTGAATTGCAGAAGGGGAACTGGCTTCTCAGCCTCCTTCACCAAAAAGAGAAATGGCAGATTACTCATCGGTGCCATCAGAGTCCCCGCTGCGACCCCAAATGGTTTGTGAATTTTAGTTCCTCCGGGACATCGTCTAGAGCTTGCTGAGCCACGCTGGTTGGGTGAGGAGCATCCTGGACCGAGTAAAGGGTGAACTAGGGGTCCAAGGTAATAATGGGAATGGAAATGAGATGTATACTGTCTTTTCTAGGCTGAGCCAATGGGCCTGTACCAGTCAACATACGGAGTCTTGGATGGCTATGCCCTTGGGCTGTGGTTGCATTGGCCAAAAGGTCAATGACACAAAAGGTCCTTGTGTCTTCTCCTACTGCTCACGTGGTGACAGATTGATGGGACACACCATGTAGCTCACTGCCTGCTGTGTGGCCTGGTGGGCTGCTGCGCCCTGCTTTCTCCACGGAGGTGTTCAAGGACAACAAGGACTCAATAAATAGCTGCCGAAGACATGGAGTCTAAAGGCAGTGAGTTAAAGGACCATCGGGGCTCAAAAGTCCACATGGCCACCTTACCCACTAACAAAACGGCCCGGCTTCCCTAGAGACACACTGAACAAGACCTTGCCTGCCCATTGTCAAACTTGAGCTCTGGAGGTGAGACCTGTGGCGGAGTAAAAGTGGGGGTACTGGTGTACGTGAGATGGTGTCTTCTCTCTGTCCCACCTCACCTCATCCCGAAGCCTGTTTGGGGCCTGAGAGAAAGGAGACAAAGGAAGAGCTGGCAGGCAAGCAGAAGAAAGTGCAAACGAGGTTGCAGAGAATGCTGGGAGGGTGATGTTACCAGCCAGCCTTCAGCAAAAGGACGATTGCTCCACTCTTTTCCTGTCTGGGCCTTCAGCATCGGTGCTCCTTCAGGATGAGGACAACGTTCCAGAAAGCAGTCATAAAATGGTATCTGACAGTTATCTTCTCTGCCTCCATTTCTCCATGAACCCAAACCAACATCATTGCCATCGAGTCGATGCTGACTCATAGTGACCCTGTAGGACAGGGGGAACCTGCACCTGTGGGATTCCAAGATTGTAACTCCTTACAGGAATAGAAACTTTCACCTTTCTCCTGTGAAGGGGTTGGTGGTATCGAACTGCCGATCTTGTGATTAGCAGCCCAGTCTGTAACCACTACACCACCAGAGCTCCTATCCAAAAGCCACTCAATTGATGGTCCCTTTTTTGAGCTCAAGAAGCCCTGGTGGTCAGTGGGCTGCTAACAGAAAGGCTGTTGAATGGACCCCACTAGGTGCACCATGGGAGAAAGATGAGCCAGTCTGTTTCCAGAAAGATGGCAGCCTTGGAAACCCTGTGGGGGAATTATACTCAGTCGTAGAGGATGACTTAACTGCTAACAAATTCCATTTTTTCAAATTTCTTCCTTCTCATCCCTTGGCAGCCGGGTTTTCTGTATCTCTGCCCCAAACTGGATTTGTCAAATCCACCAACGACCTCAAGCCTGCGAAGTCCAATTAGTCAGAGTGTAGTGTAGCAATGATGAGGCATACAATTTTCCTCTAGTTCTTGAATGCTTCCCCCCCCCCCATCATGATCCCAATTCTACCTTACATAACCAGCTGGACCGGGAGATGCACACTGGCATGGATGGGAACTCAAAATGCGGGGAATCCAGGACAGATGAGCTCCTCAGGAACAGTGGTAAGAGTGACCATATCAGGAAGGTGGAGGGAGGGGGAGGGAAAAGGGGGAAAGAGATGACAAGGTCTACATGTAACCTCCTCCTTGGAAGACGGACAGCGGAGAACTGTGTGAGGAAGACATCAGATAGTGTAAGATATGATAAAAATAACAATTATTTATAAATTATCAAGGGGGGGAGGGAAAAGGGAAGGGGGAGTGGGAAGGGAGGGGAAAATGAGGAGCTGATACCAAGGGCTCAAGTAGAAAGCAGGTGTTTTGAGAATGATGATGGCAACATATGTACAAATGTGCTGGACACAAATGGTGTATGTACGGATTGTAAAAAGAGTTGTATGAGCCCCTAATAAAATGATTAAATAATTAAACAAATTAAAAAGAAAAATATTTTTAAAATTCAGTTTTTGTTTGTTCATTGAAGTTTGTTGAACATCTTGGTAGCACTCAGCTGCTAATGGTCAATACCTTTTTCTGAAAATTGGCTTCATTTTTGACTTCTATGATGCTATGGACACCATTCTGGGTAAAGCAGAGAAGGTCGGCAAAAGAGAGGAAATACCTTAAGGAGATGGATTGCCACAGTATCTGCAGCACTGAGCTTAAGTATTAATGCTTGGTGTCGTGGCGGAGGACCAGGGAAATATTTTGTTCTGTTGGACATAGGATTCCTATGAGTCAGAACAGACTTGACTGCCCTAACAACAACAACAACAACATGATTTAACTGAGAATCCTGGTGGTGCCATCATTAGATGCTCAACGGCTAATGAAAAGGTCAGAGATTCGAACCCCGGGCTTCTCTGTGAAAGAGAGACGTGTCAGTCTGCTTCCATAAAGATTCACAACCTTGGAAACCTTATGGGCCAGGTCTACGCTATCCTACAGAGTTGCTATGAGTCAGAATTGGAAGTGGGCTTTGTCTTGTTTGTTTTATTTATGATACTCTCTTGCCTCCTTCTCTCTTACCTCCTAACGTTCTGACGGTCCTTTGCTACGTTTCCTTTGAAGGCCCCTCCTACTTCAACCACAACTCTGGCTACAATTTCAACCTGATGACTTGCGTATCTTGGCTCTATCTTTCCATCTAATCCATGAGAGGCTTAGGTATGTGCAGGGCAAATCTCGCGTGACATGTTGGGGTGGCATCCTACAAACACAGACTCAAAGAAAACTCAAGATCCAGGCTAGTTACTGAAGCTGGGTCAGTTGCTGACTGTGGCCAAAGCACCCAGAACTCTCCCGATCGTATCTGAAGTAGGGCCAGTGCAGAGGGTTAGCCGAGTGTCATGCTGTCGCCTATCCTGCCGATCTCACATAGACAAGTATTGGTGGAGAACAGATTCAAAGGCCCAAGAGAGTCACTCCAGGGAATCTTGAATAACAGAGAGGAGCCTGGTAACTGTGAACATGGGGCATCAGCAAGGATCCTGGTAATAACTTTGGTATTCACCCAACAACATGGCTAAAATTGCTGCCAAGAGACTTCTTATATTTCTACCCAAAGCCAGGACTACAAGGAGAATGCCAGTGGAGCAAAATAGCAGAGTCACGTGGGTTTCGCTGCCAGAGGGAGAGGCTGGCAGGAGGAAATTGGTCAGGTCATGAGCCCTCTGTCTTCACAGCGAAGTTCTAAGTATCGGATGCTACTTTTGTCCCCATAAGCATAGATCTTGTTGGTCTCTGACTCATGTTCCAGCTGTCAGGACAATTCTGAATCTCAGTTCTTGCATCTGTCACTCTGGCTCTTTTTTGTCACTCAGCTTTATATCCTCTGCAGATCTGATGTGGCCCTTCAACGTCCAAGCAATTGGTGACATGTTGAAATCAGCCAAGAATCGTGCCCACGGATGGTTTCGCCACAGCATGCCCTCCAGCTGACATCAACCTAGTAATGAACACCCATTAGAAATTAGCCGCCATTTCACCTGATGGGCCCAACACCAACTTAAGATTCTATTACTGGGTCAGCCTGGAAATCCTAAGACTCTTGGGCAAATGCTCCTTTGAATTTCTTTCGATCCTTCTCCACCGCCCTAGAAGAATGGTCCAAAAAGAGGATGATTGTGCGTTTGGCATGGGTTTTCCTGATGAGTCACTGCTTCCTCTTCTTCATGCTCACGGACCATCTGGTTAGTATTCTATTTTAGACACATTCCCCCGGATGAAGTCAGATTTCGTGCATGTGTAGCTTGCAGAACTCCCCCTTTGCAAAGCTAGAAGCACATTTGTCCACAGCTCATCTCTTGGCCCTTCGTTCCATCTCCACGGACAGATGGTCCACAGGTTCCTGACATGGGCCTGAGCTCTCATTCGCAGACTTGTCCACTATTTTGCTCTGAAGGCTAAAAGCATCTGCACTTCCTCAGTTCTCTTAATATTTCCATACACCCATTGAGCTTTTCTGCCTATGAGGAACATCCCAAGCAAATGCGTTGTACAGGCTGCCTTCTTGTTGGAGAACAGAGCGCTGAGTGTCCTCCTGTCTTTGCTATCAGCTGGCATCTCACTCTGACAATTGGACTCTGTCCATCTTCTGCCTCTGATCACCAGATAGACACCCTTCTGCCCATAATAATGGACTCAGATCTCAGTTAACTCCCAGCTTTCATTCCTTGGCAGGATTCTTGCATGCTGTGGTTGCTCCTTCCACTCTCACATGAGTCCTTTTGAAGTATGATCTCATTCCAAGGTTTCCTGTGTAGCCATGCCAATGCATGGACCTCAATCACAAGGAAGGTCACAAATCCCTCCTTAGCGCTCTTCCTCCCTAAGATAACATGGTAGCATGGGCCTAATGCTCAGGATCTTTTTAAATCCCTTGGGTCCCCTGCTGGGCATCGCAAGTGCCAGACACACCAGTGGAGTCAGCCCACCATCACCAACAGTTGACTGATTGGTGCTGTCCTGTGGCAAGACATGAGGAGCCCTGGGGGTGTTGTAGTTCTGGTTTGGGTTGTTAACTGGGAAGTTAGCAATTCAAAACCACCAGCCACCTCAAGAGGGAAAGATGAGACTTTCTTCTCCTTTGAAACGTTGCAGTCTTGCAAACCCACAGAGGCAGTTCTACCCTGTCCTTTATGGTTGCCAAAAATCAAAATTGACTTGATGGCATTGACTTTAGGTTGATTTAATTTGGTTTGGTTTGGTTTGGCTGTTTGGTTTGTTTGCTGGATTGGTTTGGTCTCTTTGTTTGGCTTGATTTAGTTGGTTGGTTTGGTGGTTTGGTTTGGTTTGGTTTAGTTAGGTTTGATTTGGTTTGGTAGCAAGACACATAACCATCAGGTGCCATACCCAGAATGCTCTTGAGTAGAAAGAAATAAGCTCTTTTATTCTCAACCTAAACTCTTTCCAGCAGTCTCTTCTCAAACCCCTTGCAAACTTTATCCCAAATATGTGTCAAGGGGAAAGAAACTTGGAAGCTGTTTGTGTGGCCTCTTGCTCCTGTGTAATTCATTTGCAGGTGGCTCTGCTCACTACACAGCATCTGTCTGCGGAGGCAACTCCATCACCGGCACAGCAGGACTCTCGCACATGCTGTTCATGTAACTGGACTCTCAGCCCACTTGGTCTGACTTAAATGGGTCTTTTGGCTCACAGGAGCCCTGTGATCTTACAAAACATACATTCTTTAGCCTCCCCTCCCCTATGTACTGATGTCTTCGTCTATCTCACTAACCCACACATGTTCTTCTTTAGCACATTGTTTTTTTCTGATACGGTGTGCAGAACATGCTTACCTTTATATAAACAGAATTTAGCTTTATAGTCCCTCTAACCAAATCAATTTATATAATTAATGCTAAATCCCATTTATGCGGAACCCTGGTGGGCGTAGCGGTTATGTGTTGACCTGTGATCTGCATGACTCACAGCAGCCCCGCCAGAGAAAGACTGGGCTTTCTACTCCCGTGAACAGTTAGTCTTGGAAACCCAGGGGTCGCTGGGAATCAGCACTGACTCGGTGGCAGGGAGTGAGAGAGCAAGTGTTGTTTAAAGATTCCCAGCGGTGCGGCCAGAGTGCTCCTTATAGGCAAGGAGGGCAGGACTTCCTCTCACATACTCTGGACATGTGGTCAGGAGAGACCAGTCCCTGGAGAAGGACATCCTGCTTGGTAAAGGAGAGGGGCAGTGAAAAAGAAGATGATCCTGGACAAGAAGGGCTGACACAGTGGCTGCAACAATGGACTCCAGCATGGGAATGATCGTGAAGAGGCCGCAGCACTGGGCAGTGTCTCCTTCTGCTGTGCACACGGTCACTATGGGCCGGGACTGACTCAATGGTGTCTAACAACAGTGGTGCTGTAGATGAAGCATTGGACTGAAAACCACAGCCATGGCCATTGAAACCCACAAGATGAGGCTGTCTGCATGAAAACACCATAAAAGCCATGACAGTAAGACAAGCCGATAGACTCGGGGTAGACTTTAATAGACGTTAATGCACTTCTCTGTGTCTGTACGATAGCTAGGCTTTCTCTGTCAATACTACCAATACTCTGTCAATAGCTCAAGTTTGAGGCAGATGTTTGGTGAAAGAATATACATTCTAGAATATTCTTTCTTAACAGGAAACCTTTATTTCTTCCTGGTGAAGGTAGAAACCTGTTTCTATCTAACTATCAGTAGTTGAATTTGCATTTCTATCCCACAGCCCTCCTACTAAATAGAGAAAAGTAAAAATGGTTTAACTTCTATTTATTTGGACCAGACTCTGGTTCCAGCCATAATTATATTTCTATAGCTGCTAGCCCATGGGAATGAATATTCTCTGCCTGGGTCATCAAAAAACATGATCAAATCCTAAAAAATTAAAATAAATACAATTGTATTTTAGATGGTGATCCAAAGCTGCCCAGAAGTGATGCCCCATGGCTTGCTGGGAAGGGACTCAGGAACCACTACAGGATGAGATGGGGCAGCAAGCCCAGAGTAGCTGATCTGATGCCCAGCTGACATCTCTTTGAAGGAATGGGGTGGTCAGGGTGGGTGTTGGGAGAACCAGGTATAGGGGTCCATCACGTTAGAGTGAGCAGCCCTGTAAGCTGGGGGTACCCATGGGAGATGCTACACAAAGATGGTCTGAGGGCCAGTTCAAGGCTTCCAGAGCTCAGAGCAGAAGTAGAATGGGACCCAAGGCCCAGGGGTTTAGGAGAAGCAACCAGAAAGCAGACTGGCCTTCCCAGTGGGGGACAGGTGGGAGCCAGGAGCCCAGTGAGCATCATGACACAGCTTAGAGACTATCTATAACCTGCCAAACTCTTCCTCTGATCCCTACCCTCCTATGTCAATAAAGATGCCACCAAGAAAGCATGGGCAAAACTCCCAGGGGATGTGCCCAGGGAGGCCTGAGCCTGCTGCTAGCAGGTCGTTCCAGCTGGAGCCAGCAGAGCAAAGGCAGGTGCTGGCCAAGCCGAGGACTGCCGCTGCAGATGCATCCTCAACTCCAACCTCCAAGGTGTGCAGGAATGGAAAGTGCTGGCGATTGCAGGTGGTCTGTTAATAGCCTTAAGCTCGGAGTAGTAATAATACAATTGAAAAAAGCATATGGTTTACCTTTTGGGTTTTGAATAAACTTATCTCAGTATATTTCTTTTTTATTTTTTTTAATAATCAGTTGGGGGGCGCTCTTACAAATCTTATAAGAGTCCATCATTCAATTGTATTAAGCACACTTGAACATATATGTTACTATCAACACTTCCAAAACATTTTCTTTCTACTTGAGCCCTTGGTATCCTCTTTTCCCACTCCCTCCTCGTCCCCCCTCATGAATACTTGATCAATTATATATTATTGTTATTTTGTATCTTAGACTGTCATTGTTTCCCTTCACTGACATTTCTGCTACTCATTCCCCTGGGGATGGGCTATACACCCAAACATGTGATGGGCTCTCCCTTTCTCCCCCTGCCCCAGCCTCACCATCCCCCTACCCTCAGGATCGCATTACTCCTATTACTGTTCCTGTGGGGTTTATCTGTCCTGAATTCCATGTTGATAGTTCCTGTCTGTACCAATGTGTACACTCCAGTGTAGCTGGATTTGTAAGGTAGAACTGGGTCATGGTGTGGCAGTGGGGAGGAAGCATTCAGGAACTATAGAAATGATGTGTGTTTCATCAGTGCTAAACTGCACCCTGGTTGAATCGTCTCTTCCTTGTAACCCTTCTATGGGGGGATGTCCAATTGTCTACAGATGGGTTTTTGGTCTCCACTCCAACCCCTATCATTCACATTGATATAATTCTTTGCTTTGGATCTTTTGATACCTGAAACCTGATCCCGTCGGCACCTCATGATCACACAGACTGGTATGCTTCTTCCATGTGGGCTTATTTGTTCCCTGCTAGATAACTGCTTATTTAACTTCAAGCCTTTAAGACCCCAGACACTATATCTTTTTGATAGCTGGGCACCATCCACTTTTTCACATTTGCTTATGCACTCATTTTGTCTTCAGCAATAATATCTGGTAGGTGAATATCACAGAGCGCCAGGTTATTAGAACAAAGTATTCTTGTGTTTATTGAGGTCTTGAATAGAGTTCCAAAGTCTGTCTGCTATCTTAATACTTAACATAAATATATGTACATTGGCCTCTATCCCTTTCATTATAAACTAATATATTTACATATATACATGCCTATAGTGATACCTCTATAAATAGCTTTTGCCTCCTACTTCTTTCCTCTATTTTTTTCCACCTTCCTCTTGTCCCACTATCATGCTCACCCTCCATTCAGCTCTAATTCCTCTTCGATACATTGCACTTGATCAAACCCCAGCAGGCATTACACCTCCTCCTTTTCATCAGATTTAGATCTCCTTGTTCCCTTATCCCTGAGTTTGTTGGCTCCCTGCCCCTTCATCTCCCGTGTCCCTCCTGGACTGCCAGTCCATTGTTTCACCTTTGGATTATTTGGCCTGTCGATCTTATATAGACATAGGGAGAAAGGAAAACAAACCAAACCAATAAGATAGCTCCAGGTCTGTCTGCTGACCCCTATGAGTGTTTTCCAATTGGGTCTGGTGAGGTGCCACCCCCTGTCCCCCAACTCAGAAGTCCATTTTCAGGATTCCTTGGGAACTTTGTTACTTTGCTCCTCTTGCTGCCCTGTTGCACTCCCTTTGTGTTTCACCCCACTGTGCATGGGGCAGACCAGGCACAATTCCCACACAGTGTCTCCAGTGCTGTCCCCTGTGGTACTATGGGTCAGTGAGGAGACACATGTCTCGTGGTGGGCCTGGCCCTATGATCCTCTCTATGCATTGGTAGCTCTGACCAGGGATGTCATCCCTGGGGCTTGGTGGGCCATGAGGAGGTTCTGTCTGTCTGTCTCTCTGTTCACACCCATGTGGTCTGGACAGACCAGCCACTCTCCCTGAGCCATATTTTCAGTGCTGCCCTCTGTATTACATTCTTCTGGGGTGGGGGTTAACATAGCTTGGCTTGGGCCCAGTCCCATCATCCTCTCTGTTAGTTCACTGCTCCATGCCAGTATGTTGCCCTCAACACTTGGCCCTCTGGGATCGGGTCTGATCCATCTGTCCCTTTCCTATGGAGACATAAACGATCCCCTTCCCTCCCCATAGGTGTATTAGTACCCTGTTACCCCATTATCCTTGTGGTCTTTTTTCCCCTCTCTCTTCCTTGACTGCCATATGCATATAGTATTTTTTTTTTACTGAATGATTTTACTGGTGAGATATTTACTCCAAAATTTAGCTCTCTTGCTGAAAATAAATGAGTAAACACAAACTGACTTTCAGATTTTAGATCATACCCTTCTACAGAATTTTCAAAATAACACATACAAAAGTGAATCAAAAAATATTGCAGCTGGCATTTCAGTTCATGCATGCAGGAGACTGATTCCAGCCACAATGTGTTTGAACACGTCTGTACAATCTGTGGACTGCAGACAACCTCCCTGAGGAACGAACCTTTCTCTCATTAGAGCACTTCAAGGGAAAAAAAAAAAGTCCAATGGAAACCTTGACTTCTGAGGTGACCTGCGAGTCAGGTTAAATTCAAGGGAGAAAGGTCATTTCAGGAGGGTATGGCAACTGAGATGGCCAAAGGGTAAGTATGATAGATTTTCTCAAAGGATGCAGGATGATCACGGGGGCTTATTAGGAAGAAAATTGAGGAAGATTGAAAAGCATATTAGTGAGGAAAATTGCACCAAGGATTTTTTTCGCCCAGGACAACACACCTGCTCCATCTTCAAGGATTGCAAAGGACCGTCCCATGGGGATTTCATCAGCAAACCTTCCCCACAGCCCTGATCTGCCCCCTCAGACACCTCTTTGTTCCCAAGAGCACTTAAAAGAAGCAGGATGTCAAACCTGCTTTTTCGACATGCCATACATTGAAGAGCGCAGAATTCTCCAGGGGAGGGTCACCACCCCCCCCCCAAAAGAAAACAAATTTACTTTCATTGAGTGTTTTTCTGACTCATAGCCACCTGACAGGACAGAGGAGCTCTGCCCTGTGGGTCCCTGAGACTGTCACTCTTTTTTAAAATCATTTTATTGGGGGCTCATACAACTCTTATCACAATCCTTCCATCCATCTATTGTGTCAAGCACATGTGTACATGTATTGCCCTCATCATTCTCAAAACATTTGCTTTCTGCTTAAACTCTTGGTATTAGTTCCTCATTTCCCCCTCCTTCCCCGCGCCCCTCCCTCCTAAATCCTTGATAATTTATAAATTATTATTTTGTCATGTCTTACACTGTCCAATGTCTCCCTTCACCCGCTTTTTTGTTGTCTGTCCCCCAGGAAGGGGGTTATATGTAGATCCTTGTGATCAGTTCCTCCTTTCTACCCCGTCTTCCCTCCACTTTCCCAGTATGGCCACTCTCAGCACTGGTCCTGAAGGGGTCATCTGTCCTGGATTCCCTGTGAGACTGTCCCTCTGTGTAAGAGTAGAAAGCCTAGTCTTTCTCTCGCAGAACAGCTAGTGGTTTTGAACAGCACACCCTGTGGATAGCAGCCCCTTGTCCAACTACTATGCCACCAGGCCTCCTTAGGAAAGTGTTGGGGAGATTGAAAATACGGACTTCAGAGATGGATAGACTTAGACAGAAGATATGACCTCTGAGGAATAGCCTCACGTGTACTGTTTGTTTTTCATCCCGGCCACTGTGACTTCTCAGCAACATCTTCACTTCCGCTCACAGGGAGTGCTTCTGGCATCTCTCTGTAGGACCAGCTCATGCCTTTCTCATCCCAATACAGATGTATTTCTCCCAGATGTTTGTGCAGGACTTCCGGTCCCGGACATCGGGCGCTGGCTGGGGTGGCCCATATATAGGAAACTCCAAACATCAGCCCTGCCCCCAAAGGGTTGATAATTTCCAATTTATCTTTCCTCAATAAATTTTATTACAAATGCATTTGACGGCCTGGTTGTGAAGGAAAACATCTTGAGCGTGTAACCATTTGCATAAACCAGCTGCTACCCAGCCGACTGTGACTCACGACAACCTCGTGTGTTTGTCTTCCTGGCTTCTTTTCACATGTTTCAGAAGGATACAGAATGCTCAGTGGGCTGGCCTTGTCCTGACAGCTGAAGGGGACAACACGGAGCTTTCCTCTCCGGGTCCCAGAGGCTTGGATTTTTGTTACTTTCTTTCCATTTAAGGCATACTGGACATGTTCTTCCCTTTGGTTTTCTGATTCCAGGTCTTTGTGTCTTTCACAGTAATAGTTGATGCGGACTTCTTGAGCTGCCCTTTGAAAATTTCTCTTCTGCTCTTGGACTTCACTTTTCTACTATTTGCTTTAGCTCTTCTATGACGAGGAACAACTTCCAGAGTCTCTTCTGACATCTCCTTGGATCTTTTCTTTCTTTCCTGTTTTTTTAATAATGATCTTTTGTTTCCTTCAGGAACGATGGTCTTAATGTCCTCTCGAAGCAGGGCATTAAGAGACAATTGTGCGAGTGGAGCAAGAGAATGCTGCATGATATAAAGTCAGGAGAAATATGCGTCAGGGTTGTATCCTCTCCCCACACTTATTTACTCTGCATGCTGAGCAAACCATCAGAGAAGCTGGCATACCTGGAGAAGACTGTGGCATCATCGGAGGAGGAGGCTCATTAACAACCTGCAAAGTCGGTGGGTTTGCAGGTGACTCAACCTTACTTATGGAAAGTGAGGAGGACTTGAAGCACGCATGTGCGGGAAAAGATCAAGGATTGCAGCCTTCAGTCTGAATTACAACTCAATGTAAAGACCACCCAAATGTTCATAACTGGACCAACAGGTAACATCCATGACCAATGGAGAAAAGGTTGAAATTGCGAAGAATTAAATTTTGCTTCGATCCACAATCAGTGCTCATGGAAGCTGCAGTCAAGAGATCAAAAGACGTGTTGCAGTGGGTGACTCTGGTGCACAAGACCTCTTCAGCGTCTTGAAAAGCAAGGATGTTACTTTGAGGATTAAGGTGAGCCTGCCTTAAGCCTCGGTATTTTCCACTGCCTCATATGAATGCAAAGGAGGACAATAAATAAGGAAGGCCCAAGAGGAATGGAAGCATTTGAATTGCGGTGCTGGAGAAGCACCCCCTATTGAAAGTGCCACGGACGGCTGGCTAAAAGGACACGCCGATCTGCCCTGGAAGAAGAATGGCCATAGTGCTCCCCCAAGGCATGGATGGTGACACCTTGTCAGGAAAGGGCAGTCCGAATAGGTGAAAGGAGATGGTGGACAGTGTAAGATATGACAAAATAATAATTTATAAATTGTCAAGGGTTCATAAGGGAAGGGGATTGGGGAGGGAGGGGAAAAATGAGGAGCTGATGCCAAGGGCTTAAGTAGAGAGCAAATGTTTTGAGAATGATGAGGGCAACAAATGTACAAATGTGCTTGACTAGATGGATGGATGGATGGATGGATGGATGGATGGATGGATGGTGATAAGAGTTGTATAAGCCCCCAATAAAATGATTTTTTTTAAAAAAGATCAGTCCCTAGAGAAGGACATCATGTTTGGTAAACAGAGGGATAGCCAAAAAGAGGAAGGACCTTGGGGAGATGCATTGACATCGTGGATGCAACAATGTGACAGGCATGGGGACAATTATGAGGGTGGCCCAGGACTGAGAAGTGTTTCTTCTGTTGTGAATCGGGTAGCTATGGGGAGGAACCAACTCAATGGCACCCAACAACAACCGTTAAAAAAACATCCTTACCAAATGCCGTTAGTGTAAGGCACTTTACTGATGCACTTTCTGGAATTTTCATAACTCGCCACATGGCTCAAAAGCAGACAGGTTGAATGGAGATGTCACCTAGAAGGGCCGGATAATGTGCAAGGTCTTCGCTTACTTACCTGGCCGTGCTCCCTAGTCAGTCAACAAAGACATCTTGAGGCTGGCCTAAGGCTTAACGCACCTGATGGTTCTGTTTCCTTGCTCATGGCCAGGAGTTGTTTCCAGAGGTTACTCCGTGACTTGAATAATGGAAAAGTTCTACCCACGAGTCCCCAAAGTGTCGATTCCAAAGCCAACGGTCTATCTTCTGGCTCTATGCTGATTTCAAGCGAGACGCCAGAGAGCCAGTCTGTTTGGCTGATACTCCTTCGAAATAAAAATATGCCTTTCTTCCTCTGACTTGGGGTGGATCAACTGGTTGCGCCACTTCAGGGTAAAACTTCTGCGTTTTAAGTGGTAAGGGCCCTCAGTGTAGCTGGCAACGAGGAAGCCTAGTGGCCCTGTGGGTTGCTCACTTTAAGGCCAGGGGTTCAACCCTCCCAGTTCCTCCAAGAGACAGAAATGAGGCTGTCTGATCCAGTAATAACTAACAGACTTGGAACTGTCTCCATGGCCTTTGGGGGTTTCAGGGCCAGCATGATTTCAGGAGCTTTCCATCCACAACTACCAATACCTAATACTGTCTGACTGCAGTGAGAAATCCCAGAGGCCCCCCAGGCCTCCCTTGTACCCAGTCTGAGAAATGTCATCAGCTCCCTTTCTTGCTTGTTTGTTTGCTTTTGAGGTGACCTTGACAATCATGTTTTGTTCTGTATTGCTTATCCTGTCCTTGAATGTCCTCTGTTTCTTGGCAGGTTCCTGTGTATCTGCAGGTAAAATTTCTCCCCCACATGGCTCCAGGCAAACACAGGTAGTCCTAGACAGTCAGCAAACACACTAGGGAGCTACTCACGCCTTCAAACGGTCGACCATTTCTGACCAACTGGCAGCCTTTGTCCAAGGACAAAGTTCAGGAGGCAGGAAGTGGCAGGAAAGAAAGCGGAGCAGAAACCAGAGATGCAGAGGAGCATGTGAGAGAAAGGGGGGGGGGGGGCACACACGGGGGCTGCACCCAAGGGCATCAAACAAAATGGCGTCTGACCAAAAATCTGTATTGAACAGGAAAGGGGTGATTTTCTCTGTAAACTTTAACGAAACTTAAAAAAAAAATTAAAAAGAAGAAAAAAATAATAAGTTCAGTAAATGCTACCATACTGACCCCCAAAAAAGTATTCCAAGGAGATAGCAGTACATTAGTTTCTTTCTGTAGGGCTTCGTAACCAACAGCGTGCTATTGTTTCCATTTAAGATCTTTGTTTTCCCTGCCCGTCTTTATATAAAAAGACAGTCACAGTAAATATTGGAGGCAAGCAGGATTTTAAAAGCTGGTACCCTCGCCTTGGAGCCCTGATGGCATAGGGGTTATGTGTTGGGCTGCTAACCGAAAAGGCAGCACCAACCTCTCTGAGGGAGAAAGAGTGACAGAAAAGAGGGACGCTCTCAGGAACACGTGGGGCAGGTCTACCTTATAGGGTTGCTATGAGCGGAATCAACCTGGTGGCAATGGTTGTTTAGTTCTACTTTAAAAGAGCCAAATCATTGACTCTTGGGTCACTAGGAGAGACAAGATGAGTTTAATCCAGACAAGCAGTCCTTGTGTTCGTTTGCCCATTTTGTGACTATACCCGTTTAAGAAAAATAGCTCATCACTGCCTTCTGCTGTTGCTGTTCACTGCTCTCAAGTTGCCACTCGCTCATCCTGGTGCTCTAGTCAGTAGCTCAAAGCGCTGCCCAAGCTCACAGTCATCCCATTGACGATGATGGCCCATTGCTGCAACTGCTGAGTCAATCCAGCCCGCTCTTTACCTACATCACCACTTTGCCAACCACGACGTTTTCTCTCCAGGGATGAGCCCCTCCAAATGATATGCCCAAAGTACGGAAAACGACGTCCCACCATTTTCACTTCTAAAAAACATTCTCAGCGCGCTCCTTCCAAGACCGATGTGTTCATGCTTGTGGAAGCTCATCTTACATAAACCTTGCTAATACTTAAAAGTATCAGCACTGCTGGCACCTCCTCCCTATCCTTTCTTATATAATTCCCACCTCCTCCAAGGAGTCTATTTCTTGAAGTTTGAGGGGCGGAGGAACAATCTATTTCTACAAGAAGACGGTTCTCTCCAGGTCCTTCTGTGCATCTGTTAACCAGGCTTCACACTCAGAATCTTCCACTCGATGGCTGATGCTGAGCATCTTCTAGCTTTAAGGCTGTAGAGCGCGTACACCTTGTGCGTGGGAGAATATTTTGAAATCAATAAGGGGAAGGCCTTATTTACCTCATTTTTACTTACTTTTAAAACCAGTGGTGTTGTTTGTGTTGGCCTTTTCACCTTATGGGCCCACAGAGTGACTGTGGAGGTTATTAGGCCCTTCCGGGGCCCCGACGGTCTAGGGACCTGCTAATAGAGTAGGTGCGGCTGTAGGTGGCCCTTGGGTACATAGTCTAATCTGATAAATCCTCAGTGATGCTGCCTCATGTTTCAAAGGGTCCAGTCTGGCATCTGCTCCATGCTCCAAATTCATCTGTCTCCATAGGAGTCCCCTACACATTGAACTCAAGCACAGGACGTTCAGGACCGACACCAGCGCCTCTCCAAAACCAGCTCTTCCGTGTTCTCCGTCTCCTCCCACCTCATGAGCATCTGTCCTGTCACCCAACACATCCTGCGTGCCTCCATCTCCTCTTGCAGCACCCACTCAGCAAACGAAACCAGTTGCCTTTGACTCAGTTCCAATGGAACGGCAATCCGCGTGGGCCACAACTGAAAGGTCTCCATAGGGTTTCAACGGCTGCGTTTTCTGAAGACCACCAGACCTTTCTTCCAATGTTCCTTTTGATGGACTCACACTTCCCACTGTGTGTGTGTAGTGTGTGTGGTTAGCAGCCAAGTGTGTTACCCATTTGCACACCCAGGGTCTCCAGTCACCTCATCCAATTGGTTATCGCTCCTGAACGCCGCCTCTGAACGCTCTCCTCTCCATCCAGCACACGCTTCCTTCCCTGGTTTGGCGCGATAGCTGGCTGGCTGTTCCCACGCATCTCCGAGGAATTTCTCACTCCGAAGCCTGTGGGATCATCCTCTCATGCAAATTCAATCACACCCTCTGCACTGCCTTCAGGGTAAGAGCAACTGCCTGTCCTCTGACTTCTCCCCAGCCCTGCCCACAGGCCCCCTGTTGAAGTCAGACCTCTGCAACTCTAATTCTGCAGCCAGAACGAACAAGTTGTGACTCCTTGCACATCCTCAGTTGTTTTCTATCCAGATTCCTTAGCGTTCGGAGCTAACACTAAGCGGGATGGTGCACACCTGAGCCACTCTGTGGGCTGCGACGGTAAAAACGTGCAGCCCTGGAAATGGCCTGGACTAGTGCTTCTTCATCCGGGGGCCACTACGAGTTAGAACAGACTCAAAGGCAAGGGGGTGGGTTTGCTTCCTTTGCTTTTTCCTATTAAAAAAAATCCCTCCCAAATTATTGATTCAGATAACTCCTCTTCCCCTTCCAAACCCTTGTTCAGTCATCACCTCTGTTAAAAAATAATAGAACCAAAAGATGTCCTTATTGGTATCCGGGCACCATCTTTCTCGTCTGGTCTCGTGGCAAAGGATGCTGTTGTTGCAGGAGGCAATTAGCCACACATTCTGCCTCCTCTCCCATGGCCGGTTCTCCTCCTTTGCTGTAGCTTCAGGGGAAGAGAGGGCCATTGGTACGGAACCCAGGTTTTCTGGGGCCACGCAGCTGGATAGCACCCCAAACGTCATCTTCAAACCTTAAACCAAAAGTACCCCTTAGCATCATGCTAACCCACCACAATGGTTTGGCTTAACAAACACAGAAGTTCTGCCTTGCGCATTCCGCCGGAGGGTGGTGAGGTAGCAGGTGGCATCCACGGTTGCTCACGGGCAGGCAGTTCTGCACTCTCTGGAAGGGTCACGAGGAGTTGCAATCAACGGCATGGCAGTGGGTTTCTTTCTCAGTGTCTGTACGTGGGGCTCTTTTAGGAGCTCGCTATGTGGGCTCGCATCGAACACTGGGAGAAAGGTGAGGCTTGCTGCACCCGTGAAGAGCTCCCGCCTCGGGGGCTCCCAGGGGCGGTTCTACAGTGTCCGATGGGGTTGCTCTCAGTCAGCATTGCCTCAGCAGCAGTGAGAACCGCAGCGATCAGAGAGGGAATTTAGAGGGTAGTTGGTTTAAGTTAATGTGGAGGAACAATTCAGAAAAGTACAAAAGCGTGAGCATGGGTGCGCCACTTCAAAAATGTAATTCATGCCACTTATTAGTTCTTGTACGAAGTGTTGCATGTTCTTCGGTGTGTATTCTCAACAACAAATGAAATACAGATGATTTTTTTAAAAACCCAAAACATATTGTTGAGAATGAGGGGGGTTCAGAGCAGAGACCCCAAGCCCATCTGTAGACAATGGGACATCCCCTCACAGAAGGGTTGCAAGGAAGGGATGAGACAACCAGGGTGAAGTACGGCACCAATGAAACACACAATGATCTTCTGGTTCCTGAGGCTTCCTCACCCCCTGACCCCACCCCACTCCTCTATCACGACCCCAGTCCTGCCTTTCACTGTGGGCTAGGCCGGAGCATGCACACTGGCACAGATGAGAACTCAGGACACATGGAATCCAGGTCAGATGAAACTCTCAGGAACAGAAATGGGAGAAGAGAGTACCAGGAGGGGAAGGTAAAGGTGAGGAGAGGATGGGGGGAAGGAAACTGTGGGGGAAGGTAGACTGGTCAGTATAAGATATGACAATAACAAGTTATCAAGGGGTCACGTGGGTGGCTGGGAGGGAGAGTAAAAGGAGGAGCTGATACCAAGGGCTCCGAGAGAAAAGTAACTGTTTAGAAAATAATGATGGCAACATGTGTACAAATATGCTTGCTATGATTGATGTACAGATTGTTATAAGAGCTGTAAGAGCCCCCAATAAAATGATCTTTAAAAAATTATTTTTAAAACTAAAATTGACTATGTTAGGGGATAAGCCAGCAAGGAGAAACAAATTAGGAAGGGAACAGGTAGAGAAAGGGACAAACTTGTTAAAGGAAATTTATTATCCTTGATGATATGCTGAAGGAAAGACTGCCTACAGGACCCTTCAAGTGAGCCAAGTGGCTCAGACCCAGGGAGGCAACATTGCCTAAATCAGGAGTTAACTTGTTCTATATGAAGAAGAAGAAGAAGAAGAAGAAGAAGAAGAAGAAGAAGAAGAAGAAGGAGGAGGAGGAGGAGGAGGAGGAGGAGGAGGAGGAGGAGGAGGAGGAGGAGAAGGAGGAGAGACTTTCACAGTATCAGTTATGGACTAACCTTTCCTCAGTCTGTAAACAACGAAAACACTGAACACAATGTATGAGGCCAGTGTTTGGACAGCAGGCAGCAGAGAACGGTGACATCTGAGAAAAGGAATTGTGCAGGGGTGCTCTCTGAACACGGGCCAAGGAAATCCCAAGACATCCTGGAGAAAGCCCAGGGATGTCATTGAGCTGAGAACATAGGAATCAGACTTTGGGGAAGCAGCTGGAAGTTGGGGTAAAGAATAACAGAATCAAAGAGACGTTACGAAGAAAGAGCTACAGACATCATCAAAAGAGTCCACATGAGTCTGTTTTTTTAAAAAAAGAATTTGAATTGTGAATTAAGGAGGGGTCATCAATTTTGGATTCAACCATTTAGACTACCTGTCAACAGCCTCCTCTCTTAGCTTGCCCCACCCCCTTCTGCGATTTCTCTTTTCTGTCTTGTGGATGACTCTTTCCCTTCCCCCAGTTAATACCTGTCAGCCCATTAGTACATTTGTTTATCTTCCCTCCCTCCCTCTCTTGACAAGCTCCAAAGTCGGTTCCTTTGATAGGAAAGTCTTTGTCTAGTTTTTTTTTCTTTCTTTCTGAGTCTATTGATGAATATTAAGTCATTTACACTAAATGGGGGATGGAATTCATAAGGTAGAACAGTGACTTCTCAAAACCTTAAGCAGAGTGATTTCCAGAGACACACCTGAGTTTTGATCAACCATAGTGTTGAATACCTGACACATTCGGTAGAAACTCCAGAACAGATAAATATGAGTGTTAGGACTAAACTAATCCTGGAGGATCTCATGCGTGGTCAAATAGAGGGACCGTGACAAAGGTGGACGCACACAGTGGCTGCAACACTGGGCTCCGCTGTGGTTAGGGCAGTCGTGAGGATGGCAGGGGAGCAGGCAGGGTTTCCCTCTGCTGTGCACCGGGTCGCTATGAGTCAGAACCAATGACGACACCTAACAATTAACAAGGCGAGAGATGACTCGAAGGGTATCATACAGTTTACAAGTAAGACTTCTAAAGAATTAAGCTTATCCATGCATAAATTAATTAACTGGCAGCACAACAAACAGCTAACAGTCTCCAGAAGTTAACAGAAGGTACAGCCACACAAAGAAGCAAGAACATGTTTACTCATAACAAGGAGAAAATCAGTCAATAGAAAGAGATCCAAAAATGGTAGACATGATGCATTATGAAACAAAGTTGTTGCAAATGGCCATTTGAATCAAAAGGGCAGTATTTTCCCATGAACAAATGGCTTGAAGGGGTAGGAAAGAGAGAGGAATAGAAATAGGAAGAAGCACAAGGGGGACGCGAGGTAAGTGATGTTACCCTGTGGGCATTACAATCAATGGAATAAAACAAAATGTGTATGAATTGTTGAGAGGAAAACTGACATGCTCGATAAGCCCTCACATAATTCACAATAAAAAGCTTTTTTTAAGTTTTGATATTTAAGGATCACATGAACACCAGAAGAAGAGTGAAAAGTACAATAAAAGGAGCATCCATAAATGGAAAATGTCGCATCTTAAATAAAGAACATTATTGGATAGGTTAAATAGATTAGACATGTTAGATAAAAAAATCCATGAAAGAAAGAGTTAAAACAAATAAATCATGTATAACAAATAAGTTCAATGGAGCCCCTTCAGAAGAAAGGGGAAGAATGTAAAGCAGTACTTAGATAAATAAAAGTCAACATTTGAATGACAGCTAAATACTCAAATTCAAGAAGCTCAAATTACCAAAGCAGGATCAAGACAAAGAAACAGATACCAAAGTATACAGTCAGCAAAAGAACAGCAAACATGGAAAGTTGTGTGAGAATAAATAATCAATTACAGTTAGAAGAACAAAGATCATTGCTGAAGGCTTATCATTTAAGCAGTATATTTTTAAAAGTCACTGCCAATTCTGACTCATGACGACCCTATAGGACAGAGTCTTTAGAACTTCTGAGGGTTTCCAAGACTATAGCTCTTTTTTTTAAAGACTGTAATTCTTCATGGGATAGAAAGCCTCATCTTTCCCCCACAGAATGGCTGGTGGTTTCAAACTGCTGACCTGGTCGTTAGCAGTTCAGTGCATAACTTAACATCACCTTACACAGGCAAGACAGAGACCAATAAACAATGGAGTGATATCTTTCACATGCCGAAACAGAATAGAAATGTTCAACCAAGGTAGAATTTTAAATACAATGAAAAGATCCTTCAAAATTAAAGACATTTTCCAAAAACATTAAAGAATTTGACGCATGCACACCTGCAGCACCGGAAATGTTCCAGGGAACTTTTTACGCAGAACTAAAATGAGGTGAGATGAAAACACGGAATTCCACAGAGAAATGAGACATGTCACGAATGGTAAATATACGTATACACATAACTATTTTGCCACACTTGACTTTTTAAAATTCACTATTTAAGGTAACAATAACACTGTTCTGTGGATTTGTAGGTAGGTACATGCCTCTACATAGGTATGCAGACACACAATGTATGGCAAATGACCGTAAGCAATAGTCAGGAGAACCAGACGCATACTGCTGTAAATCTCTTCTGTGGTGAGAGTGAGATAATACACTTGAGGATAGACTATGATTTTTTAAAGGTATATAAAAATAAAACAAAGAGGTCTGAATCAAGAATCAAAATCAAGAAAGCCAGCCCCGCGGTCATCAAGTCAATTCCGATTCAGAGTAACCTCTGAGGACAATGTGGAATTGCCACGGGGTCGACACAGCTGGACTCTTTGTAGAAACAGATAAATGCTCCAGGGAGAGTGGCTTTTGAGTTCGAACCACGAACCCTTGGTTGTGAACCAAGCACTTAACCACTGCCCAGGTTCCCTAGCCATTGCAGGAGACTACAGGGAATACCATGAGTGCCAGTTCATCAAACGCAGGGCAAAGACATGAAATATAAAGAAATGGCTGTGTTAGTCTGGGTAAACTAGAGAAACAAATGTACAGACACTCGTGTGTGTAAGAGAGAGTTTTATATAAAAGAACTATTGTATATTGAAAAAACTTCCCAATCCAGTCCAGATCAAGTCCATCAGTCCGTTATTACCCCCATATATCGATAAGAGCCCATAAATTCCTCTTTAGACTCACGCAGCCATGCAATGACCTGAATGCAGGAAGATCACAGCCCAGTGGGTGGAAAGTTTTGTGGATCCAGTGGTGGTAGGAGCATCTTAGCATTGGCGTGGGTCTCCACGTGGCTCCTCCAGCTCCAAGGCTCTGGCTGCCATCAGCCGCCTTGTGGCTTGTCAACAGGAAAGTCTCCCAGGGAGCGTGTGTATGTCCTGCCTCCAGTGAGCTATTTATCTCCTCAGTGTCTCCAAATGAGGTCATCAAGCTGTGACCAAATTGACAGGCTATACTCCACCCCTCCAAACGTTGACACCAGATTATCTAACTACCACAGGGCAAGTTGGACAACTTTAAAACAAATCAGAAGATGATAGAATTCAAGAGAACTATATTGATTATTTATAAATGTGAATGATCTCAACACTCTGATTAATATCAGAATGGGCACCAAAAAAGCGTGGTCCAAATACATGTTAACAAGAAGGCTATTCGAAAGAAGAGCACAGGTGGAGTGACGGTATTAGGCTTTCATGAATACAAAATACCAATAGCTATCAAAAGAAGTTAGCACGATTAGAGTAATAATGGACAAAACAGACTGTTGAAAATAGAATAGGGTTAATTAAGAAAAGTTGTTCACAGTGATAGAAAAACAAAATCACCAAAGAGGACACCTCTGTTTATACCCTTTTAAAATATGAGTTCATTCTGTATTTGTAATCATCTCTCCTTCTTTTCATTGGAGGCCTTTCTTTGTTTTATTTGGTGAATGTTGCTGGGTCCTGGTTTGTCATTTGCCTTTACTTCTCTGGTTATCTGTATAGGGATTTAGGAAGACAGTAGCTGGCTTAGTCATTGCCTGGAGGCACGGAAGGGAGGGTGGTGGAAACAGTGTCAACACCTGTGAGCACAAGAAAGAAGAACACATTCCAAAGTTGATTGTGGGGATGATTACACCACCCTTCTTGAGATAATTGAACTATAGAATTGTAGGAAATGTTCATCAGAGCTCAATCAAAAAATACTTAGTTAAAAAGAGAGAGAGATTTGACATCAATGGGGCAAAAACTAGCCCACTAAAAGAAAAAGACAACACTGCTCTCTCAATAATTGAAAGAACAAGTAGGCAAAAATTCAGTAAGAAAAATTTTACCAAGAAAGATGATTTAACTGACATTTGTAGTACACCCACCCAACAGTAACAAGATGCACATCCTTTTAAAGGATACAAGGAAAATTCACCAATAGAGACCATCTGCTGAGACATTTAAAACATTAAATAACTAAGTAAATGTGAAAGGATTGAAATCCAAAAGATTAAATTATCTCACCACCAAGTACTTAAATGAAAAATCAATAGCAGACATATATCTGAAAAATGTATTCCAATATATGAAATGAAAGTTAAATAACACCAGTGCCAAAGGAAAAAAAATAGCAAGTGAAATTAGAAAATATTTTGGATTAAGTAAAAATACAAACATAATATATCAAATATTTATGGAGCATGGTCAAGGCGGTGCTTGGAATGAAATGTATAGATCTGACTGCTCTGTTTTAAAAACTCAGATCTAGAAATCAGCTTAGATTTTGAGATGACAAAAAAAATTAAACACAAGGAGAATAAACAAGTTGTAAAGAGAGCGAAGAAATCGATAAGGTAGAAATGGAAAATGACAGGTACCTTCAATTACATACACACACACACACACACACATACACACAAAGTTTTAAGGTCATGAAACCAATTTATGTATCTTTAGATCAGCCGTTCTCAAATTCTTGGCACGCATCAGAATCAACTGGAGCATTTGTTAAGACACACATTTCTGGGTTCTTCCCGCAGAGCTTCATGAAATCACCAGTGTCATGGCTATCATCAAGGCCATGTTTTCTAACTATGTGCTTTTTTCTGTGTTTCCAACATTAGCCTTCCAATCACCAGTGATTATCAAAGCATCCTACTTGCACGGTTGATCCATGCAGAAGTTAGTGAAACACCTTTTATTTCTTCATCGCTGGCATTATGATGGTGTACACACTTGAATCATGCTAGTATCCAATTGTTTACTCTTTGGGGTGGGATATTATCCTATCACTGATGGTTTTATGCTTTGGGATAGCTCTTGATATATTCTTTTTGGGACAATGAATGTGCAGCTGCTCCTTCTTCAAGTAGCCATTCCTGATATAGTAGGTCATACACTGTCTGATTCAAATCAGCAATGTCCGCCCCTATCAACTCACGAAGGCCTATGATGTCAGTCTTCAAGCATTCCATTTCATAGTGATGATTTCCAATTGTCTTAGGTTCATCACTTCATAATTCCACGTTGCAATTATCCACGGATGCTTGGAGCTCTTCCTTCTCCTCTTGAGTTGTGCTGCACCAGTCCATGAAGATCCCCAAAGCTTTCCACCACCCATGTCAGTAAGGTTCACTCTACGCTAAGGAAGCAGCTATTCCCCTGTCATATTTTGAGTGCCTTCCAAGCCGAAGGGCTCATTCCCCGGCACTATGTCAGACAGTGTTCTTCTGCTATCCTCCCACCCCCACCCAGAAGTGGATCACCGGGTCCTTTTTCCAAGTCTGTCATAGTCTAGAGGTTTCCCTTACAATCGCCCACCGTGGGTGATCCCCCTGCTATTTGAAATGCTGGTGGCACAGCTTCCAGCGTCACAGCTGCTTAGCAGCTACCACAGTGTGGCAAATGGACAATTGTTGTTATGTTAGAGCAGTCAGTGTGCCAAGCTTTCTCACTGAAGGTCTTCCTCTTTTTCATTGACTTTCTACTTCATCAAGCATGATGTCCATTTCCAAGGACTTGTCTCTCCTGAAAGACTGTTCAAATATGTGAGACCAGGTCTCTCCATGCTGGCTTCTAGGGGAGATTCTGGTTATATTTCCTACAAGACAAATTTACAGATTTGTTTGTTCTTATTAGAGCCCATGGTACTTTCAATATTCTTTGTCAACACCATAATTCAAATGTATGAAATCTTCAGCAATATTCCTTATTCATTGTCCAACTTCCACACACATATGAGGCAATTAAAAACACCCTGGCTTGGACCAGGAGTGCCTCATTCCTCAAGTGACATTCTTGCTCTTAACACTTTAAAGAGGTTTTTTTGCACCAGACTCAGCCCATGTAATACATTGATTTGATTTCTTAACTGATGTTTCCATGATTCAATGTGGATCCAAGCAAAATAAAATCCTTGACACTGTCTTTTCTCAGTTTATCATGATATTGTCTACTCATCCAGCTGTGCAGAGCTTGGTTTTCTTTACATTGAATTGCAATACATATTAGTTGATCTTCATTGGCAAGTTCAGCAAGCAAGGCCGTTCCATCTGCATATCACGCATTGTTAATACGCCTTCCTCAATCTTGATGCCGCATTCTTCTTCACACAGTCCAACTTCTTGGATTATTGGCTCGGCACACAAATTGAATAAGTAAAGTGAAAGGCTATGTGGTAGTTATATCTGTTGTCAATTTGAGAGGATCGTGAGTGAAGGGGTAGAGTCTAGTGAGTCTGTCAATTGGGTTATAGTCAAGGAGGCCTCTGTGTGGGCATGGCCTTCCCCTGAGGATTCCAGGAATTCCGGTATTTCCTCCCTGGAGGCTGGAGACACACTCTTTCTCTGGTCACTTCCTTGGAGCCTTTCTACTGACAAAACTGAAGGTTCACTCCCGAGAGATGCTCCACTGACAAGACGCATGGCACTAGGCTGATAGTTCAAATGGCTGCCTCTTGGTCCATGCACAGGTTCCACATGAGCACGACGAAGTCTTCTGGAACTTCTAGTCTTCACAAGGCAGTCCGTTATTTGGTATGATCCATACAGACAAATGCCTTTATATAACACAGGCCAACAACAACAAAAGTTTTTCTTGGTGTCTTGGTCTTTTGGCCTGCTCCTGGGGTCCCTTTGGGCATTGGTTTAGAAAATGGCCATGGGTTAACTGCTTCAACTCTAGTTTCTTACATATAGTTTCTCACTATATTTTCGGTTGTTAAGTTACTTATTAATTCATTTATCTTCCTAGGTTTAAATATTAGAATTCAGACCCACAAATTGCAAGATAAGACAAAAATGTAAGAAATATTTGAAAAATAACCGTTGGGTCATCTCTTTGGAATGGGTCCAAATATGGATCTCTTTGAATCCATTGGCCAGGTTGCTGTCCTCCAAATTTCTTGGGACAGACAAGTGACTGCTTCCAGTGATTTATCATCTTGTCAAAACAATGCAGTTGGTATTCCATCCATTTCTGGAGACTTTATTGTATAATACCTTGGACCTCTTCATTCAGTACCATCAGAGTAGAACACAGGGAAGAAAAGTTATGGAAAGCAAGACACGCGTCATGTTGCAAGTCTAAAAGATATCTGGATCAGATATCTCGGGATCAGAAGGACCCACAGTCCATGAGACCCTGGGGATTGACAAAAATCTTGGAGCAGGCATTAACCGACCCCTTAATGTGAACTAAAGGGCTGGCATGAATTTTCTTTACATTTCAAAGGACAACCGGCATGTGAGTCAGTCACACTTCCACTGATTTTAGGACATATGAAGCTACTCCTTTTTTTCTCATCTGCCCCTGTACCTTATGCAGACACCCATGACTGGGCCTACCACACTGAATAATTCATACATGTCATGTGGCAGTCCCGGGATTGGGTACTAAGCTTGAGAAGTGTATTTCCATTGCATAGGAGCTGAAAGAGTCTTCACTCAATAAATGTTTGTTGAAATAACCTTTTGGCTCTTAATACAACGAATAGTCCCCATCTGTCATCATGTCCTGTTTAATAATCAGTACCCAGATTGAGCTTCATTCCAAATCCTTCTTCTTCCTAGCTTCCTCATTTCTTGATATTTGTTTTTCACTTGCAGATGATCTTGCGGTTTCACTTCCCACCAGTGTTTAGAATCTCTGGATACCCTTTCACTTCAACATTTGCGGCCTTTCCTGGAGCTGACGTGGCCACCGCCAGCACAGCGTACTTGTCGTGTGGGTGCCTGGTAACTTCTCTGCTGGAGGCTTGCTGCCAACTGCCATCCTATTGAACAGGCCCAGTAGGTAAAGGTATAGACAAGGCAGGTGCGCTAGCTGACTTGAGCAGGAAGGGCCATGTTGGGGCCCTGGCCGTGACTCATCTCTGCAAATTTAGGAAAATAATGCTGGCCCTTCCTTCCCCATCTTTTGATGCACTGTGCTGCCTTCTTTCAACAGAGGCCCCAAGCTCGTTGTCATTGTCTCCAGAACGAATGAATGCTGGCTTTTTGGACATTAGCGAAGGAAACATCAGAGCCCTCAGACCCAAAGCCAAAGCCATTGCCACTGAGTGGCCTGTGTGCCACAGAGCACAATGGTTGCACAGGGTTTGCTTGACGGCTCTCTCTCGTGGCAACAAATTTCCAGGGTCTTTCTCCAGAGGATACTGGGTCTGCTTGAACCACGAACCTTTAGGGTGGTATGGAGGAGTGCACAAAGCCAGGCTAAATTGGCACCTCTGTACTGGAGTCCTGGGGAGCGAGTCACACCTAGTGTACCTGAGTTCACACTCACTCTCCAGAAAGGCTGCTCTCCCATCTCTGCACGGGCTCTCAGTGAAACAGTTCCTCTGCAGGTGCTGTCCCCATCGTGCTCGCTCTGTGGGCATCGTCTGGCCCACCACCTCTCACTGCAAGAACCCTCTCTCAGCACTTGGCCTCTCCTGTCATCCTGACCCGGGATGTAGAATGGGGTTGTCTACCTGAACCACCTACCATCGCCACCTTCTTTGCAGCCTGTGCCATGTGTCTGCCTTCTGCATACGCTTTCTCCTGACCAAGACGTGAGAGATGAGGCCGGGAAGATGCATGTATCTCTCGTATCCAGCTGCCACGTACAGCCGGTCCAGTTGTATGTTAGTGAAAAGTTTGCCTCTACAACAGCTAACGTTTGAACGAGTCTTTGCTTTCCTCCCACACAACTTTCTTACAGGACTCACTCAGCCAGAGAGGAAAGCTTCTGTCTAGATACGGGGGCTTCAGAAATCCCATGGAAAATGGAATTGAAAGACAATGGAATTTTCCTACAAATTTTTTGAAGCCGCTTCATATCCAAACCTAAAGCAAACAGACACACACTCCCCACCCTCACTGCCATCTAGTCTGTTCTGACTCGGTGACCCTATCAAATAGAGTAGCACGGTCCCTTCAGGTTTGGAGACTGTAAATCTTCATGAGAGTAGAAAGCATCCTCTGTCTTTCATGGATCAGCTGGTGGTTTCAAACTGCTGACCTTGTGGTTAGCATCCGAGTAAGTAACCAACTCTGCCATTAGGGCTCCTCTATAGGACCAGGGACTTCAATACATATCATCTCAGAGAAGAAGTAGAGGAGATTAAATGGGTATCTAGTTTATGGTGGTTATCGGTGATGATTGGCTCATTATTATTCTTAAGTGAGCCTGATTTGCTTCAAGACACAAGTGGAAAATGGCTCCCATGTTGTCCCAGGCACAGTGCCAAGTATTCCAGACACTTTGGAATGTCATTAGATAATTATCGTATTTACCATCAATAGCATTCATTAGTCTCGTGTGCTGAGAGCGGAGCCTTTCAGGGGATAATTGCTGCAGGCAGAAGCTTCGATATCCTTAGTAATAAATGATTCCGTCTAATCCACACTTCCTCCATGGTGACTAACCGATCCTATTTTCCTTGACACTGTGCTCAGTAACTTCCAGTTTATAATGCTCCTGCCTCCCCCCGCCCCTTATTGACAAAGAATCCCATTCAGCTAGCCCTGGTCAAACAATGGCTAAACTGAAAGAAAGGTTGGTGGTTCAATACCAGGATCGGCTCCCAAAGGGAAAGAGCTGGTGAGCTGTTTCCTTAAAGGTTACAGTCAAGAAAATCTTATGGGGCAGTTCTACTCTGTCACATGGTTTGCTGTGAGTTGGGATCCATTTGATGGCATCTAACAAGAGCAAAGACGGTATTCCAAATGTTGTGCTCCGGCGAGAGCGACAGATGAAAGGAGGTCCTTCCCTGCAAGGAGAGCACTGTGTGGGGACCAGGCAGAGAGACAAGTGGGTGATGTGTATGGCAGAAGATGGGCAACTTGGTGCAGTGGGAAGGGAGAGTTCTTTCTGGAACATCCAGCCATCCCTCCTATGAACAGTTGCTCGGGCTTTCAAGGGTGAGTGTTGATAGGTGCAGGCAAGTTGGTTCCAACCTGTGACCTCCATACAACAGCAGGAAACACCGCCTGGTCTTACGCCATTCTCCCCAGCGGTGTTCTGTTGAGACCACTGCTGCAGCCCCTGGGTCAGTCCACCTCATCTAGGGTTTTCCTCTTTCGGTGGCCCTCTACTTTACAAGTGTGTTAGGAAAGGTTCTCGAGAGAAACAAAACCAGGACACTTATGATCAGAGAGAGAGAGAGAGAGAGAGAGAGAGAGAGAGAGAGAGAGGTTTATACAGCGAGAAGGACTCTAAGAGCTAATTAGTCCACACAGCAGTACAGAAGGCTCAGTTCAACTCACTTTCATAGAACAGTTAATACACTGGAAACCCTTCAACTCACAGGGGCTGCTGGGTCCAAGGTCAAAGAAGCAGACAATGGAGTCTTCCCTCAGGGAAGGCAGGCAGAGTCTGCCCGCAGGCAGCAAATGGCAAGATGGGTCAGCAACAACCAACAGCTCGGGGAGCTTAGCAAAGCAGGCCCAGATGGGATATGGAACTCAGCAATGCAAGCGACAGGATCCACCATCCTCAAGCTCAAGCTATGTATGCACCAGCAGCACAGCAAGGCAGGTTTTGAAGGAGCCTCAAGCTCTAGCAACACCAGGATCCACCGGTTGGCTTGGCCCACAGGTGGTGTAGCACACAGGTCGAGGCAGAGAACTATTTAAAGCAGTAGCACACTGGTCCAATCACCAGAGAGCAAGAGAGATGGGGGTGGGTCCTGCAGAGTCATTTATCTTTTTGCCGTCCAAACTGTGACCTGATTAATCCCACATGTTTCTATTAGCCAGGCTAGCACAATAAACCTAACTATCACACCAAGCATGATATTCTTTTCGGGAGACTGGTCTCTCCTGAAACATGTCCAAAGGATGTGAGATGAAGTCTCTCCATTCTTGTTGTTAAGGGTGAATAGAAGTTTACTATGCAGATGCATCAGATAAAGACATGTTGCCACATGTGGATCCCTTGTCTCTCTCTCCTGGCTCAACTGGGGAGGTAGAAAATAGCGAATGTAACGGAGGAGTTTATTTTCTTAGCTATTGTGAATTGGGTGAAGGTTTGCAGTGCAAATCTGCTTTGCATTCAACAATTCATAGACATGTGTGTATATGTGTGTGTGCACACACACAATGCATGTGATCCCAACAACGTAACATTGCTGATACCACACTTCCTCCCTGTGTTTCCTCTTCTCTTTCTTAACGGTTCCCGCCTTCTGAACTTTGTCCTTGGATAAATGCCACCCTTTTGCGCTCAAAAAGTTGATTATCCCAAGGAGCACATATCTTCCCAGTACTACTGTTTATATAACGCACCTAGTTATTGTCTGGCTAGAAACTGAGCTACAGAGATGAATTTACTTCCAGGGGATAGTCTTGGCGGTTCCATCAGTCTCTAGCCTTTTAATCAGCCTTTTATGATTCTGTCTTTTATACCACACGACTCTCATACTATTCCACACTTCCTACCGTGATCTCTTTCAGAGGAGTTGGCAGTGGTAGTTGGGTACCATCCCACCATCTAGTCTCAAAGTCACGGAGCCTGAGGTTCACTTGATCTATTAGTCCACTGTACCAATTGTTGACTGGACAATTTTTACCGTAAAAAGGTGGCTAGGAGAAGGTACCACTAACTGTTAAAAAAAGTTAGATGATGGTGGAGAGCCAGATGAGTAATAAAGGCCAAAATGGACACCTGTATAGCACTTGTCACAGGTCAGGTCTGGTTCTAAGCACTCTGCACACATTAATTCATCTAATTTTTGCCCTGATATAGATGTAAAAATTACATCACTTTACTGGGGACATGACTCAGGAAAGGTAGAAGATCACTAGAAAAGCACTTCGTGGTTGGTAAAACAGAGCCAGTGAACAGAAAGGAGACCCTCGGTGAGATTGAGGGACATGATGACCTACCTCCACAAGGACTCAAACATCACAAAGATGCTGCAAGACGGGCCAGCCTGTCATTCTCTGATACATGCGCCGGGGGGGACGTTGACGGCAACTGACAGCAAGGACGGATAGAATTCTGCACCTCCTCTGTCTGGCCCCCAAATAGACTCACATTTCAAAATCTGGTAACTCTGAGTGTGACCTTTGCAAAACTCATCAAGTTACGAGGAGGCCATGCTGGATTGGGGTCGAGTCTAATCCCAATGACTGCGTCCCTGTAAACAGGGGAAATTGGACAGAGAGAAGGCACCAAGAGAATGTCTAGTGACGAGGCAGAGACATGCTAGTACAAGGAGAAGGCCATGCGAAAAGGGAGCAGGCCGAAGTGATGTATCTATGATCCCAGAACGCGAAAGGTTGCTGGCCGCCACCAGGAACTAGGAGAGAAACGTGGAACAGATTCTCCCATAACTGACATGGCCGCCACTCCATCTTCAGAATTCTAGGACCCAGCAGTTTGCAAGAATGCATGGATGCTGTGTTAAGCCCTGTGTGTGACAATGTGCTGCAGAATTCCAAGGAAGCCCAGCAACTTTCCCAGAAATAGAGCGTAGGCAACGGAGAGAGGAGAGACTGGAACCAGCGTGGTCCCTCCATCTGATAACTGAGAAGCAACCAAATCAGGAGAGGATCAGCCCAGCGTTGGAGACGAGATGGAGAAGGAAGAGATGAGGTCAAGGAAAGGGTCTTGAGTCTGACAAAAGCATCCAACACAGACCATCAAGGTCCCCTGACTCTGACACCATCCTTGCCTCTCCAATCACACAGCTTGAACTGTTTTCTCGACTGACCCCAATGAAGATTTAAGATGCTTCGTCTGAATATGTTTTCTGCTGGGCGACTTTTTCCTCACGTGCGACGCCCTGTCGAGATGGGCACTTGTGGAGGGGACCGAGAATTACAAAGATAACACAAGTCAACGAGGTGGCCGGATCGCAGGAGAAACGGAAAGGAGCAGGAGGGGCAGGGGACCAGCCTCGTGTTTGGATAATTTATCTGCAAAGTAATTGATATCCATTTCAAGCACTCCCAGAATGTGTCTGGAGACTCCTTGTCCCCAGAGAACACTACCAGGGCTCCCGTGAGGCAAGAGCTTGGCACTTTCTCCATCATCTCGATGCCTCTCTCCATGGCACAGACCTTGCTTCACACAGAGGTCAGAGTCGCTCCAGGCGTGCTCTGCATGCGTTCTGCAGGCTAAAGCACAGCTTCCAAAGAAAGCACAGCCCCTGCCCAGGCCAATAGTCCGGAGGACGACAGGCAGTCCTTCCTGGGGAACAATAGGTTTGATATGCAAAGGGCCTTTGGATTTTGAGTGAAGCACATTCCGATCAGACACTGTGGGTGAAAAGTCAACGGTGCAGAATCCCAGGCGGCGGCGGCTCTAGTCATGGGGGTCCTGTCTGCTTTTCCAAGTGTCAACAGACTAGCTGTTCCTGGAATCTGTGTGTCTGCTGTGGGTGTGTTTACATGTTGGTTTCTGGCAGGGCTAAGTGTTTGCTTATGAGTTTGGGTCAAAGGCAGACATCGTCTCATTGGGTTCCTGCAAAGCAGAATGTGTCCCTCCATTCATCTCTGCCAGGCGAGTAGGTGCAGCCAGGTGAGGTCATTCGGGGCCACGTCTCTCCCCCAGTGGAGACGAAGAACTCATCCTTTAGGCTGATGACCAGGCGTGAACACACTTGCACTCCGTGAGCTGGGGATGCACCCTGTTGCCCTGACTAGCATTGATTCTGACTCTTAGAAGACTCCATCCAGTGTGGCAGAGTAGGGCTGGGCTCCACAGCGTTGTCAAGTCTGGCATTGTGAGGAAGCCTGTCACCAGGCTTGTCTTCTTTGGTGTCTGTGGTGGGGTTGGAACCACCCATCTTCTGGTTAGTGGTCTAGTGCTTAACTGTGTGGTCAAGCTAGGAATAATACCAAGGCAACAGCTGATTCATTCCAACATGCAGTGACCCCAAGGTCAGAGCACTGGGGTTTGTTTGAAGACTGTCATCGTATGGGAACAAATGGCCAGGTCTTTTCTCTTCAGGAGTAACTGGTGGATTTGAACCACCAACTTTTCAGCTGAGGGCTTAACTATTAGGCCACCAGGACTAACTTAACTCTCCCTCACCCACTGCCAACGAGGCCATTCTGACTCACAGCGACCCCCTACATGGGGTTTCCAATGTTTCTTAAATCTTTATGGGAGCAATCTCATCTTTCCCTTGTAAAGTGGCAGGTGGGGTTGAACCACCAAACTTGTGATTAGCAGTCTGAAAGAACCGTCAGGGCTCTGTAATCCCCAGGACCAACGTGTGGATCATGTGTCAGGAAATAACTGGGTCTCGGAGGAAGTCTTGATTGAACTGTCTGGGAAGCTCAAATAGCACAGCCCTGGACACCTTTTGTGACGTCCTAGGACTTCATCTGGGAGCTCTGGTGGTGCAGTAGGTTAAGCACTGGGCTGCTAACTGAAAGGTGGGTAGTTTGAACCTCCCAGCTTTTCTGTGGGAGAACGATGTAGCCATTCTACTTGATAAAGATTTACAGCTTCAGAAACCCCACGGGGAAGTCCTTGCTCTGAGTCAGAATTCACTAATTGGTAGAGTCTGAGTGTTGATTTCTCCTTCAGAAAGTGGGGTTTCTGCCAAGGCTTAAGGCTTGCAGACTCTATAGTTCCATTAAGCAGCCTCACCTCCATCATCCTCTCCCATGGGATGGTGGGCAGGATTTGGGGGTCTGGATTTCCCAAGACTGTAACAGAGTACAGGCAGTCCCGGGGCTACAAGCAAGATCCATTCCGAAGTGTGGATTTAATCAAAGCAGGTGCATCAGGTGATTATTGATCCTGACTCTAGTGCAGAAGAAACCCTCAAAGCCTTTGGCACGATTTAAAAGCAGCATGTGTAGCCAGGGAAGGTGATTGTGATGAAAGATTTGTTGCCAGAGGGCTTGTTTCAGTCCTTTCAAACTGAGGGTGGGTTTATGTAACACTAAAGGACAAATAAGAGTTGTGAAGAAAGCAAAAATTCTCACAACTGGACCAATAGACAAGATCACGATAAATGGATGAGAGATGGAAGTTATGAAGCATTTTGTTTTACTTGGATCCACAATCAATGCTCATAGAAGCAGTAGACAAGAAATCAAGTGACATATGACTTTGGATTAATCTGCACTAGACTTCTTTAAAATGTTAAAAAGCAAAGCTGTCACCGAGGATTCTGGGGAGCCTGGCCCAAGCCATGATAGTGTCGATGGCCTCACATGCACTTGAAAGCTGGACAATGGATACGGAAGGCTAAAGAAGAATCGGCGGATATTAATTATGGTTTGGGAAATAATTGTTGAATGTAACGCAGATTGCCGGAAGAGCAAACAAAGCTGTCTTGGAAGAAAGACAACCAGAATGTTCATGGAAAGCAAAGGTGGTGACACTTCGTCTCACATGCTTTGGGCATGTCATCAAGAGAGCAGTCCCTGGAGAAGGACTCCATGCTTGGCAAAGTTAGCGGGTCTGTGAAAGAGTGGAAGATCCTCAGGAAGATGGATCGACACAGTCAGTGGGCTATAGACAATGACATAGTCATAGTCAATACATCAGTGGATAAAACACGCGGAGGGTAGTGAGTCATGCGTGTAGGACTGCATAGTGTTCCTTTCTGCTGTACACAGAGCCAGTGTGTGTTGAAACTGCCTTAACAGGGATTGTCCAGTTATTGGACTTTCAAAGCCTGGGGACTACCTGCACCACAAAGCAGTTGCTTACAAGAACAGAAGTGGAGTCTCCTAGCATTCTGGAGGCTTTCAGGGCATTGGCCAAGGCTATCATTCTCTCACTCTGCCTCTCCTATCATTTCTAGGGAAGATCCCTTTAGCCGCTCTCTGTTCCTGCAGCCCTGAGTGTGGCTTGGCGTCTTTCCCTTGAGGCCCATTGCTCACATCCTGTCTTCCCTTGTCACTCTGTTCCCCCTTTGCACAAGACTCTATTCTAAAGGGGTAGGGACCCATCCAGCTTCATTCATGCAACAAAAGTAAAACTATTTCCAAACAGCATCTTGGTCATAGGATTTACCATGTCAGCAGATCTTTTGGAGGAACACAGTCCAGACCCTACCAGTTGGCAGGCCCAGCGAGTGTGGCTGCTGCCAGCCTCAAGTTGGACTGAGGAGAGCTGTTTATCCTTTTAGCAAAACCAACAGAGCCCTGTTTACCCGCCACAGAAAGTTCTCCAGGGCAGGGAGCAGGTCCTGACAGACTGTTCTGGAAACTGTGAGAAGAAAGAGTCTGTTGAACATTATTTATAATTCAGTAAGTCATTGCCTTTTTCTGGTCTAGCCAGCTTCCCAAATGACCAGACCTAACTTGGCAAACTCTTCTACCAGTCATCCAATACGATCAACATCTGCTCCCAGGCCAGTATCTGAGCCATGAGCAGGCGACCCTCGCATCCTCAAGAGGTATGCACAGTCAAGGTGGACCATAGAAGGATGGGTGGAGAGCGCTATGCTGACCCAGGATGGGATGATAAGTGGGATCAGCATGGATTAGAGAACGTTCTAGACACACAAAGAGAGGGCGGAGAGGTGTCCCAGCCTTTCCAGGCCCTGGCAGAAAAACAGCGCAGGTGAAGGAAGCTTACAGGATTCAAATAACAGTCACAACAAATGTTTTTAAGTGTTGGCAAAGAATACTGAATATATCGTGGACTTCCAAAAGAACGGGGAAGAAAACTGTCTTGGACAAAGTACAGCTAGCATGCTCCTTAGAAGCAAGGATGGTGGGACTTTCTCTTATGTACTTTGGACCTGATCATCAGCAGGGCCTAGTTCCTGGAGAAGGTGATCATGCCTGGCAAAGTAGAGGGTGAGTGAGAGAGACCCTCAATGAGATGGGCTCCCACAAAGCGACAACTCTGCGGATGGCATAGACCAGGCAGTGTTGTGCACCGGGTCAGCTTGAGTCGGAACTGATGCAGCAACAGTGAACAGCTGCATCACTCTGGACGAGCACAGCTTCTTCACCTCATAGCTTGAACATTCCACTCACCCTTTGTGAAAGTCATGCCCAGGCCTTGGAAGCCTTCAACCAACACAGAAGGGCTGACAGCAGCACTCTAGGCAATTTACTGTGTGTTTGAAACGCCGGAAGCTCATAGGGAAAACTACAGATTCCAACCAGAACGTCTGCGGGAAAGCCGGAGATTCTGCATGTGTACGAAGTTCCCAGGTGCTGCTGATGGCACTGTTTTTGAGTATAGTAAATGTGAATCAAGTATTTTCATACTTACTTTAAGGCCTGAGGTGTGCCTTACCCAAACCATGATATTTTCGATTGCCTCAGATGCATGTGGAAGTTGAACATTGACTAAGGAAGATCCAAAAAGAACAGATGCACTTGAATTATGGTCCCGCTGAAAAATACTGCAAATTTGATGAATTGCCAGAAGAACAAATAAATCTATGTCGGAAGAAGTGCAGCCAGGTGCTCCTTAGAGTGGGGATGTCCAGACATGGTCCCGTGTTCTTTGTGCATGTGCTCTGGAAAGATTCATCCCCGGAAAGGGATATCATCCTTGGAAAAGGAGCAGGTCAGCACATACACATAAAAAAAAAAAAAAGACTTTCAAGGAAATGGACTGACACAGTGGCTGCAACAAGGGGCTCCTCACAATGATTGTGAGGATAGTACAGGACCAGGCAGTGTTTTATTCTGTGTTACAAGGGGTCCTTCTAAGGGTTGGAATGGATTCATCACCTAAAACAACAGTTCCCAATCCACTCACACGATTTCTCTGATTGAACTTCGGGTTATATTCTTCTGTCATTTATTTTCCCACTAACTATAGCGATTGATTGACATGTGATCTGTGACGACGAGTTCCACCATGTCAAAGTCCTTGGTGATAGCATCGGTCTGGGCCATCATACAGAAGGCTGCCGTGACCCAGAGTGTGCAACTAAGAATGGCATAAAGAACAAACATCCTTCTAGGACAACATCCAAAAATATAACTCATGCTCTTATGTTGACATAGAATTCCATGATGTACTATAAGTTTTCACTTTGCCCTTACTGTCAGAGGAGGGCCATTGCTAACTAATCACAGCCGTACTCATCTTCTCTATCTGTTGCTGAGCCAGGAGGACACCTGGGTGATAAGCAATCTCACCTGGGCCTCATGCCAAGCTCAGTCTTCCTCCGAGCGAGGAGAAGGAGTGAGCTGCTGCCCAGGATAAGATCATTGAACCAAGGAGCTCACAGGAACACACCTGGCTGGGGTCTAGGAGGATCGTGGCGTTGTGAGATAGAGAGCTGAACTTCTTGGATCATCGATTTGAGTTGGCCATTGTGGAGAAGACCCTCGTGTCTAAATTAAAACATGTGCACTAAAGATCCGCACACACAATCGTCACCGGCGCATGGACTTAATGTCCTCCAATTTACCTCTTTTCTACTAGATCTCTCTGGGTGCTAATATCCGTTGCTATGGCTACACAGAAACACACACACAAGAGTCATGATTAAAAGGTTTCGTAAGGAAGTTAACAAGTTGTAATGCCAGTGAGAAATGTGCAAGGTAGTACCAGGACATGTTATAAACTTTCAGGTCTGCTAATAGATGCCCTAAGGGGCATACCACTCTGCTATAAGCCTCAACCGGAAGCATTCGGCTCAAGCTCCCCGAGTCAGTAAATCCAGCTCCCTGAATTAAGTACCCAGAGGCAACCAAATCCAATAAGCCTCAGTTTGATAGGACATCTTCACTTCCATGGGTCAACAAGTCCTCCTTCCCCAATTGCATGCCCAGAGACACCCCACTCTGCAAGCCAGCTTCATGCACAAAAGCACTCCACTTGTTCCCTGGGTTGGGGAGCCGGTCGTTCTGCTCCGCGCTCTGGCTCCTGGTTCTGCTGCTGCTCCTCTGCTGGCACAGCTGTCTTCTGGATCCAGGAGGTGGACGCTGCTGGGATAGCAGGTCTGGAAGACTCACTTCACTCCCGGTACTTGCTGGTAACGAGATTCCTCCTCTTGAATCTCAGAAGTCTCGTTTTATATGAAACAAGATGGCCATCTGGGGAATCCTATTGGCAATTACCCACAGGTGAATTCTGTCAGCATCATTCCCACCCCCACCCCCATCTACCTTCTTAGCAGACTCATGCAGGGAAAGATTGTTAGTGGTAGGAGTTAGATATTTGGCTTTAAAGAGTCATATTAAATAATCCACATTTAAATCATCAATTTAAATCTTCTTTTGTTTGTGGCCTGTGGTTTTTGAACCTCTGGACGCAGCTCACCCCCATCTGTATTTGGGAGCAATGAAGTGGAAAAGGTTGAAGACCAGGCCCCACCCTTGGTTACAGGTGAGGAGAGTGAGGCTCAGCGAGGTTGATGACCCCATCATGAAGAATGAAAAAATAGGCCGTTAAGGGGATCTAGTTCGTTAAGATGAAAATGCATGTGAAACTTCTGAAAGTAGAGCAGAGTTCAGATACCGTTGCTTCACCCAGTGAGTCATGTAAACAAGGGGGAAGCTCCGATTGCCCAAGCTTAATGAGCGTCAGTTAAATTCGAAGCTCGGGAGGGGGGACTAGAATCTCTGGGGGAAGCATCTCCATTTTTCTGATTCTACCGGCCAAGTGATTGTAGCACAGAGCACGGGGTTGCCTGCTTTAGCAAATGAGTCAAGAATGCCCAGTGAAATTGGAATTCCAGACAGCATCTGGAAAGGAAGGATTGTGTCCTCCAGATGTGTACCTGGAATTTCTAACCCTTACACTTAAGGAGGCCACCCTGTTTGGAAATGTTTTGTTCACCCCTATAGTTGTGAAAATGAGGTCAGATCAGTGTAGAGGTGGTCCGAAACCAACTGGAGTTTTGGAGTTTCAAAGACAAGAAGAGACACAGAGACACTGACCTAGGGGCAGACAGATGCCATGTGACAGTCATCTAGAGGGCTGAGAATGACAAGGAAACAAGGCCCATCAGGACCATTTCTGAGAAAGGGGTCAACTCGATTGAGCTCCTCCTTTGGATGTTCAGCCTCCATAACTATGAGCAAATAAATGTTCTGCTCTTTAAATCCACCCACGTGGTGGTATTTGTGTCTCAGCAGCACTTGGTTAAAGTAGGACTACAAGGAAGACATTGTTGACCACTAGTATATCCCAAAGATTACTTATTGTTTAGCTAAATCACGATGTGACTGGTCATCCTCCATCCTCTCTGTTATCTGCAGCTAGTGGGAGAGTCAGGGCTTTTGGGAAAGTCTCATTCTAAGGGGGTTCCTGGTAACCTCAGAGCCGAGAGCCCTGGTTGGAAACCCTCAATCCTACACTGGTCCAGCTTGAGGTAGGATTCAGGAACCAGGCAGGGGCAATTTTGGATCAGAGCTCCCTAAGCCCGACACATGTGACTTGCCCCCAAAGAGAAATAAGGTGTTATTTCCCGAAGGGGCGATGGAGCAGGTGGTGGATATTAGTGACATGTGTTCTGCTGTGTGCAGTTTCTAGCTTGCCAGGGAGCCTCTCAGTGGGCTCTGTGCCCAAACACAAAGAGTAAATAGCTGAGACCCTGACCAAGGCTAATATACTCCCAGCCAGAACACATCCCACCCATCCCATCCCATAAGCATCCACGTCCTTCGCTCAGGATCCATCATGATTCACATATACCAGCCGCAACGCCCTTCTCCCACCAGCTTCTCAGGGTGAAGGGAGCTGAGAAACCTATCTCCCTTTGCCCCAGTTCCTTGGGACTCTACACCAGGAAGAAACAAAATGCAGGTATCTTATTGGGGAGCACGGACATGGTAATGATAGCAAGAGACAGGCTGGGCCTGGGGCCCAGCTATTTTCTTCCTGTGACCAACAGGCCTGGGGACCAAGTCAGTGATGTTCAGACAAAGACCTGTGAACTGTGTCTGGGGCCAGCAGCCTCCGTCTGGTAACTCACAACAGCTCCAGCCAAGCAGGATTTTCTAAGGAAATCCCGTCATAGACCTGACTGCCAGACCTTAACAACCTCTGGACTCATGTAATTTGCAAGCTACAAACCTCGGACCAGGAACGATGCCATGAGCTGCCCTATTTATAAAAGAGCCCAGGCCCTCGCAGGAGCCCCCGTGGCACACTGGGTGAGGTGTTGGGCCTCTACTGATATGCTGATGGTTTGAGCCCACCAACCTCCCCATGGGAGACGGAGGAGGCCGTCTCCTTCCATAAAGATCCATAGCCTCAGAAACCCTATGGAGCAGTTCTGCTCTGCCCTACAAAATCAACTGGATGGGAATGGGTTCCGTGTGGGTTTTTAATGCCCTTGTAACCCGAGCTCACCATTCCCCCAACACATGACCCTTCCCAGCACCCATTTCCCTCTCCGATCCCCGGTACCCTGTGGTTTCAGGCCCATAGGGGGTATCCATGGAAAACCACGGTAGACTGGGATCAGCATCATTCAAACCCAGACCAACTTCCTTCCAAGCCAGTTCTGAAGTCCAAGATAAGCAACGTGTGGGCGAGAGGAGAAGAAAAGGATGACTGGGACTTTTGAAAGAACGCACATGGACAGGGGAAGAAAGAATGTTGGCCCCTCCTCTGCCCAACATCCCAGGTGCCCAGCCCCGTCCAGGGAGGGAGCTGGCGGCCTTGCCGCCCAGCTCTCGAGTCTGAGTTCATAGACCACAGCTTCTCCCAGACACACACACAATCAACATGCTGTGTAGTCTCAGCTCCAGCTGGCTCCAAACATGATCCATTGCCGTTCAGAAAGCTCTTGACTTGTGTTCGTCACCTCTGCGGTGGAGACTATGAGATCTCATTTCTTCGCTGAAGTCACCTCTGAACCCTGGAAGCCACAGAATCCTTCCTGGCGCAAAGAGCCACATCATCAGGTTGTCTGCGCTCTCTGGAAGCTCTCAGTGGCCACTCTGACTCCTGTGGCAGCTGTCCACCCACAGGGCCTCTGTGGGCGAGAACACCATCTGGCTGCCGGGTGCGATTTGCATGGGACCAGGCGGCCCTAGCCCCGGTGCTCCCTGAAGGACAATGGGAAATGGGCCTGAGTGATACCATGTGATACCCATGCCTCTCTTCTTCCTCTTGCCACACAGAGATTTACCCATCAAGTATTTCTCCAGTTCTGATAGATGAAGATACATCAAAAAGTATTGCCCTGAGGGTCCAGTTCACCCATGCTGGGTGGATTCCAAACAGATTGTTTCAACACGCCTCTGCAATCCATGGACGATGGGAGGCAAGTTCTTCCAGGAGAACACGTCTCCAAGTGTCCTTGCAGTGCCTTCAACAAAAAAAAGGCAAAGCCTTCCCAGGGGACCTGTTGGGCCATTTAAATTCAAAGCATAGGGGTCAGCTCAGAAGATAATAGCAACTCCCAGGGACTGGCCAGTGGTTTCAAACTATTGACCTTGTAGTTAGCAGCCCAACACATAACCACTACGCAACCAGGACTCCTGTCTACTTTAGCCAAGAGCAATAGTGAAACTGTCCAGGAGTTTTGTACAGAGATGGCTATTAGCATCTTACGGATAGTGGAAAAAGTCTTAAATCCCAACAGTAAACACACGATTAAAAATACAGATAGCCATTCGATAGTCTACTATGCTGCATTCATTCATTCAATAAATATCCACTGAGCACAAGGCAGCCTGGTTTTATTGCGATTCATTTTACTGCCCTTCCCAGATACTGTGGCGTTTCACAAATGGAAGCAACCCTGCTTCCAGCCAGTCTCCGGGCAGCCCTTGTCTAGTAGCCCGTGCTCCCGCGGGCACGTTTTGTTCATCCTCACACGATTTCAAACTCCTGCCCCATGCAGTTGCACGCTTATTGCAGACTACAGCAAGAGAGTGAGCAGAACTTTGAGATGCACCAGGAAACCAAAACATATGTGGAACTCACTTTGTGGTGAGCACTGTGTTGCTTCAGTGCTCTGGAATAGAATCCTCCAGATCCCCAAGGTCTGCCTGTACCCACTCTGTACTGGCAGCTGGAGTCTCAGGTGTGGGTGACGCAGGAGGAGCCCCACCATCCCCCGGCCATGAGGAAAGGGGGAGGTAGCCAAAAAGGAGGAAGCCCCTCAATGAGAGGGATGGACCAAATGGCTGCAACCACAGACACAAATACGATTGTGAGGCTGGTGCAGCACCAGGCAGTGTTTGCTTGTGCTGTAGAGAGGGCTGCTTTGCTATGGGTGGGAATTGATGGACCTGCTCCTAACAATAGCACATCAGGAGCCAGGAAATAGTCCTGGAAGTAAGAGCAAAAGGATATTCCCTTTACTCTTTGAGATAGTTAAGGGTTATTGTACCAACCTGGCCAATAAACACATGAGGGGTTAATTGTAGGGTGGAAAGATAAATGGCTCGGTGAGCCTCGCCTTTCTAGTTCTCAGGTCTATTGCTTTGTGATGGTGAGACCGGGGTGTGGCTCTTTTAGCCAGTTCCCTGCTTCAGCTGGCAAGGCTGACTTCCTGTGAGACATCCCTGAGGAGAAGCCACATGGATGTACCCTGATGCAGCCCTGGGTGCTGGAGCAGCCATGTGGAGACCCCTGCCAGCGCTGAGATGTTTACACATTCACTGACTCAACTTTCCTCCTGCAGTCGGTGTGTGTGTTTTGTGAGTTGGAGGACTTTGTGGATTGGTGTCAGACATATGGGCTAATGTTGGATTTATAGTCAAGACCATAAGACAGCACTGAGTTGGGATGCTTTCTTAATGTACACTTACCCTTTATATAAAACTCTCTCTTATACATATGCGTTTCTGTGGATTGGTTTCCCTAGTTTGCACAGACTAACACACTCTCCCTTTTCTTTCTTTCATGTGTATGTGTGCTTGGGGTCGGGTGTGTGGGGGGGGGGGTGAAAAAGACTAAGATTGGGAAGCCATGGCTTTCATCCCCTTTGATTTAATGAGTGACTCAAAAACAGACGCGTGTCTAGAGCAAGGCTCAGAGAGGCCAGGCTGAGTGGAGCCCACCAGAGGCTGATGGTCAGACGTCCTCTGTATTCCCAGTGCCCTGACTCGGCTCCACCAGCCTGGTGGACAACAGATCCAGACCAGCAGCCTTGGGGCTGATGACCCTCCTCGGTCTGATTTCTGGCCACAGAATTAGTTATTTCAAGACGGAAAGAATTTTGAACCGAAAACGATCACTTTTTCAAGTGCAAGCAAAGGAAACGCACAGTTCGTAGATCAAGCCTGTTAGGCCTGCGGAAGCTGGGGGGTTGGGGCCACTTTGGGTCACAGCTAGATTGAAATGTGTGGCGGTGCTGAAGACATTCTCCATCCCATTGTGCTTCATCTTCGGCATTTTCAAGATCACGGCAAGAAAGAAGAGACTGAAGATGCAGTGAGAGTCCAAGTCTTCCTGCACGGATCCTTGACCAAGCTGATGACGTGGGGGTTAGGTATGACTGTCGCGGGCTGGGGGCAGAAATAACCTGTCGTCATTGGTCTGATTAACATCCTCTCCTTTCCACCTTGTCTGGCCCCCCAGATGCCAAGAGCATCACTTTGTCCCCCTGCAGCTTCGAAAGGGAAGCTTTCCTATACCACGGAGCTAGCCCAAGGACTACGCTGCAGCTCCCAGAAAGCAAAGTCTGGCTCGCCTTCATTCAACAGAAACCATTCATCTCATACCTGGAGGTACCCCAAACCTGCGTACCTCCTTCCCACACTGCACTTCCTTGAAGACTACTCTGATCAATATATCCACACGAAAGCATTGGACACCACCTAGCTGTCCGTTTGTTGTACTCTAGTGACTTAGTGGCTTTGATTCTGGTAGGCATCCCTGGGGCACGGTAGTAAGGCTTTGGGCTGTGTTGGGCTACTAAGTTCAAGATCAACCGTTTGAGATCACCAGTTGCTCCTCAGGGAAAGTTACAGTCTTAGGACCTCCCAAGGGCTCTTGTACTCTGTCCTGTGGGGTCACTATGAGTCAGCAGCCACCAAATGGTAGGAAGTGTGGAGTTTTGCATCGAATGGAGCTGGTCTTTCTAAAAAAAACATTGCATTTCTAGTGTTTCTAATATCAACGGAGTCACCCATGGTAGAGAGGATTTAGAGGCACTTCCAGACTGAGAACGCCTAGAAAGAAAGCCTGCTATCTACTTGCAAGAAATAGTGAGTGAAAAATCTATGGAACACAAAACTCAAAAACACCGATTTCCTTATTGTGAATGTATTGTCAGAAGAAGCCAATTGCTGAAGAAATACCCTGTTTGGTAAGACGAAGAGGCAATGAGATCCTTAAAGCGATGGGTTAAAAAGAGAAAGAGAGCGAGAGAGATGGGTTAACCCAATGGCTGTAACAATCGACTCAGGGGATTCAGGATCATGAAAATGGTGCAGGATCTGGCAATGTCTGGCCCAACATGAGGCTGCCATGGTTTGGAGCCAACTAGCCTGTGGGCAACTAGCAGCAGCAGAACATGCGGTCAGAGCATGCCCCACATTTAGCCCAAAGCAGGCGGACAACACATGTTTCTCGAGTCAAGATCTCCAAAGAGAGAAGCCTGAGGGCTGTTATTTTCTCTAGAACTTCAGTGATTCCTATAATCCTGCAAGCTTGGGGAACTCGCATTTACTGCAAAAAGAAAAAACCTCACTTAGAATAAGGGATGTGTGGAAATTTGCTAAGGGTGCACTTGGGGATTGGGAAGCGTTCGCTGCTGCTCTTCAAGCATCCTAGTGAGAGTATGATGTGATGGAGTGATGGGAGACCATGGGAAAGTGTGTACAAAGACAGACGTCGGCAGATTGTGGTCCCCTTTGGTGAGCGGAAGGATTCCTGGTGGTGCAGGGATTAAAGTGTTCAACTGATCACTGGTGGTTCTCCACTGGAAGAGATGCGACACTGCTTCCATGGAGAATTTCAGCTTTGAAAATCCCGTGAGTCAGCTCTACCCTGTCCTACCCTACCCTGTGAGTTGGAATTGGCTTCAGTGGTAGTGGGTTTGCTGTGATTGGGGTTTCGGTGAGCAGAACAAAGATAAAAGATGGACTTTTCACCCATTGGAAACATCTAGTGTAGTTCATTGCATAGGCACCTGCAACAGTTTATTGTGCCGGCCTGGCCGATAAACACAAGTAGGATTAATTGAAGGGTGGAGAGATAAATGGCTCGGTGAGCCTCACCTTGCTAGTTCTGTGTCTCAATTTAAAGAGTACACTACCTGTGGGACGCCTAGCCTGTGAACTGTGTTGCTGTAAGTTAAGGTCCCTTTAAGCCCACACGATTGGAATGTTTATCTCTGGAGCTGGGGACCGACAGTTGGTGACCTGCCTTGCTGTTTGCTGCCTGGGTATATACAGCCCAGCTCTCTCTACAGAAGAGGAACTGGCGGCTCTCAAGACTTAAAGGACTGCTAGTGTCTCACTGCTTTATAATTTATTATTTAACTGTTAATTTCTTGTATTATCTATCTGTATATAATTTAATGGTTCATTTCTTGTGTTATATATCTATCTTTATAAATATATTTATATATAATTACTAGCAATCGAGTTTTGTCTCTCTAGAGAACCCTTTCTAACACAGTGCCTAAATAGAAGAGACAACCCATGGAAATCAGGCCTTCCTTTAGTTTAGGACAAAGGGGCTAGCAATTGGTCCTCTTCCTCTTCAGAGAGGGCTACCTTCAAGAGAAGCTCCATGAGACACGCAGTAGAGAGCAGCAATCCCGGAGGGAGGGGATCCAAATACACGTAGTCTTTTGACAAAGATGGACGGTCGTGAACTTTGGAAGTGAGAACACGGAAAGCAGCCCATCCAATCATACATTAGTCATCTTCACTGCGAGAGTCTTGGTGGCACCATGGTTTAAGCAATGGGCAGTCTGCACCCATAAAGACTTGCAGGCTTGGAACCCTGTGGAGCAGTTCTCTTCTCCTACAGGGCCCCAGGGGTAAACATTGACTTGAAGGCAGTGAGTTGACTGAAGTGCCAAGCAATCTCACTAGGGTGGGCGTAGTATAGATTTCATCCCTTGACATTGTTATTGGGAGTGACACCAACATGACCCACGGGTCTGGTGGCAGTGGTGAGTCGCCTGGTATTTCAGGAGGAAGGACCACCAAGGCAGTAGCACCATTCCCACTACCCCTGCTACCCTTGGTCTTTGAGCCCATCAGTCAGGGTTTGCGCAGGTGTTCTACTGAACTTGCCCTTGAAAAAACTTGCCCTTCAATTTGGCCAGAAGCAGAAAGAGGAGAAGCAGTGGGAAACCATAGAGGGTGAAGTCCGGAGAGATGGGGTCACATGGCAGAGTGCCCAACCCTTCGATGGCATGGGCCTGTGGGCCAGGGTTGAGCTGCTCCACGCACTAAGGGAAGTGTCTTCAGTAAGCTCTGACCCTGGAGGGGGAGGGTGACATCATGAGTCACCACCCTGAGTGACATCAACTCTTGATGACATTGGCTGTGCCTCGGGGTCACCTACTACCTTCAAAAGGTTTGAAGCTGTTCAGATCACAGTTCTTCTGGTAGGTAATTCTTCCTCATCCCTGGCACTTGAGTCTCTTTGAGAATTATACTAAATCCATTTGTAACAAACCTTAAACTCAGCCCATACATATGTCATGATCCTGACATGTAGAACAAAGGCTCCCCCCCCCCATATTCACAGCTGAGCACTCACCAGCCTTCTATACATTGAGTTGTATTAACATGTTCCTGGTAAACAGGCAGAGCTAAATCCATAATCTCCCCCTGAGGCCCATTCTCGACTCTCTAAACACCACCCTGTCGCTGGGCACACAAATGACATCACTTGGCAATGAAAACAAGTGCTCTTTAAGAATAGCAGCGCGTTAGTACCTATGAGTGTTCAGTGTTCCAGGATGTGGGCCCTCAATTCCCCAGGCACAGGTTACGACCACTGGTGCCCAAGAACCTCCCGCCAGTCATCTTCTACTCTGCCTGGGTCTCACTCGGCTCATTCATCAAGTGGAAGTTGGCAGGACCATTTCCAGATTATCCTCCCTTCTCACCTACATGAAGTCTTAATCAGTATAAAAAGCTAGACTCTCTCTGAAAGAGCCTTCTTCATCCTCACCCTGCTGTCCTGGAGTCAGCAGCCAGGAGGGTCCAAGGGGACTTTGAGAAGTCAACACCAAGGAGTCCAGCACCTACTCGCCGGCACAACGTCCAGAGCCAGCCAATCCTCAGCTTTTGGTGTCTGAACGGAAGGCAGGAGCTTCCCCGCCCTGAACTCCTCTGTAGAGATACAGCCAAAGTCACTCACAGTCTTCCATGACCCTCGCCATGCTCATACGTGGACCACCTCTTGTGAGCATGTCCAGGATTATGAACACTTTATCATTCAACTTGCCAATCCTTGCTTCCTTCCCGAAGCAAAGATGAAAATCTGTGAGAGAAGGTCTTGCCGGCACATAAAACTAACAGCAAAACCATTTTTTGTGAGCTGACTCTAATTCGTAGTGACCTTATACAACAAAGTAGAACTGTTCCATATGGCCTCCAGACAGTAATCATTACAGAAGCAGATGGCCATGCTGTCTCTCCAGAGGAGCAGCTGGTAGATTCAAGTCACTAACTTTCTGGTTAGCAGTCCAGTGCTTAACTACAACTGTGCCTCCACTCTTCACTGGTACAGAAAAGGCATTTAATAAATACATGCTGAATGAATGAATGTGGGATGGGTGGATGGTTGGGTGAATAGACAGATGGATGAATGATTAGGTGAGCGGTTGAGAGGATAGATGTGTGAATGGATGGCTTGGTGGGCTCGTTGGAGGGAAGAAAGTTGGATGGATGCTGCATGAGCAGATGGATGGAGAGTTGGGTAGAAGGATGGGTCGGGGAAAGGGTGGATAGGTGGGTGGATGGATTGATGTTGGGTGGGTAGATGGGTGGATGGCTCAGTAAGAAGATATGTGAGTGTAAGGTGGGAAGGTAGATAGATGAATGGATGTTGGATGAGTGGATTTTTTCTTGGGTAGGAAGATGGATGGAAGAATGAATGAGAAGGTGGATGGATGGATGGGTGGATGGGTGAACAGATGGATGGTAACTGTGAGCCAGAACCATGGTATTAAACTAGTTTCGCATCTGAAAATGCTGAGAGCTTGGGAAGCTACTGAAACTTTGTAGGCCGTCTTTCTCTACCTAAAAAATGACAGTCATATAAGCTCCGGGCCCACGAAAGTTTTGTGAGGAGAAAAGGAGGTCATTTGCATAAACTGCTTGGCACTTTCCCCAGAACATTATTAGCTTGATTATTATTTTTTAAATTGGATTGGAAGAGAGAAAATCATCTGTTTGTAAACCAAACTAAACCTTCAATCTCTCTCAAAATCATACAATAAGTAAGACATCTCAATTTCTGGCTCCACCAGTGAGTTAGGAGAAGTTTCAGTAAAGCTTCTGATACCTACTGCTATAAATAGAATTGTGCCACACACACATATGTACACACACACACCACTTGTCTTAAAGCTTCATACCTACACCTATAGAAGGAGGCCTGGTGGTACAGTGATTAAATGCTTGGTTGCTAATTCACCATCTGTTCCATGAGAAAAAGATCTGGTAGTCGGCTTCCATAAAGACTCACAGATGGAGGGACCAGACCCAGTCCCAACAACGTGGACAGCCCCCAATCCCCGTGGAAAAATTCACTTCAGAGGACAGCACTGAAGCTACAGCTCAGTGAGAGGGACATGTCTGATCAAAGCACACAGGAGCAAGTGAAGAGGGAGGAAGAGAGAGTGGAGCACATCCTGGCCCACCAAGTCTGGAGGATGGTATTCCTGCTCAGAGCAGTCAGTGCACAGAGAGGACCATAGGGCCAGTCCCACTACAAGATACAATGTCCCTCACTGATCCATAGTGCTATAAGGACAACACTGGAGACACAATGGGGGAATTGCGCTCCATCTGACCCCACAACACAGAGGCGAAACACTAAGGGGCATGCAACAGAACAGAAAGGGGAACAGAGCAAGGACGTCCCAAGGGAATACCAAGAATAGACTTTGGGCCCAGGGTGTGGCACCCCATCAGATTCAAGCAGAAAACACTCCTAAAGGTCAACAAACTGACCTTGAACTATTTACAGGCTTTTTTTTCTTTCCTTTTTTTTTGTCATTGGTTCCTTGTTATTGTTGTTTTGTTTTCTCTTCTTGCTTTGTTTTTCTCTGTCTTTTTGTGCATATTATTATTTCTACAAGTCTATCTACATAAGGTAGGCTGGAATAAACAATCTGGAGGAGAAAACAATGGGAGTGATGATTTGGGGGATAGGGGACATGGGAAATGGGGAGGCAGGGGAAAGTAAGTGGATATTAACAAACCCAGGGACAAGGAAGCAACAAGTGATCCAAAATCGATGGTGAGGAGGGTGTCTTAGGCCTGGTAGGGCTTGACCAAGGACAATGTAACTGAGAAGAATTACTGAAACCAAAATGAAGGCTGAACATGATAGTGGGACAAAAGGAAAGTAAAAGGAAATAGAGGAAAGAACTAGGAGGCAAAGGGTATTTATAGAGATCTAAATACAGGCATGTACATATGAAATATATTTATAGATGATGATGGGGAAATATATCTATGTGCATATATTTATAGGTTTAGTATTAACATAGCAGATGGACATTGGGCCTCCACTGAAGTGCTCCCTCAATGCAAGAACACTTTGCTCTATTAACTCAGCATTCCATGATGCTCACCTTCCTGACACAATCGCCGAAGACAAAATGGGTGCATAACAAATGTGGTGAAGAAAGCTGATGGTGCCAGACTATCAAAATATATAGCGTCTGGGGTCTTAAAGGCTTGAAGCTAAGCAAGCAGCCATCTAGCTGAGAAGCAACAAAGTCCACCTGGAAGAAGCACATCAGCCTGTGTGAGCATGAGGTGTTGATGGGATCAGGTATCACACATCAAAGACCCAGAACAAAAAAATCATATCATTGTGAATGAGGGGAAGTGCAGTACGGAGACCCAACACCCATTTGTAGACAATTGGACACCCCCTACAGAAGAGTCACAGGACAAGATGAGCCAGTCATGGTGCAGCATAGCACCAATGAAGCATACAACGTTTCCTCTAATTCTTTAATGCTACCTCCCCACCGCACCGGCCCCGATCATGATCCCAATTCTACCTTACAAATCTGACTAGACCAGAAGATGTACACTAGTACAGATAAGAGATAAGAGCTGGAAACACAGGAGATCCAGGACAGATAAACCTCTCAGGACCAATAATGAGAGTAATGATATCAGGAGGGGAAGGGGTAGGTGAGGGAGAAAGGGGGAACTGATCACAATGATCTACATATAACCCCCTCCCAGGGGGATGGACAACAGAAAGTGGGTGAAAAGAGACATCGACAGTGTAAGAAATGACAAAATAATAATTTTTAAATTATCAAGGGTTCATGAGGGGGTGGGGGAAGCAGGAAAATGAGGAGCTGATGCCAGGGGCTTACACGGAAAGTGTTTTGAGAATGATGAGGGTAACGAATGTACAAATGTGCTTTATACAATTCATGTATGTATGGATTGTGATAAGAGTTGTAGGAGCCCCCAATAAACGATAAAAAAGACTTGAAAAAATAATAATAATTTATAAATTATCAAGGGTTTGTGAGGAAGGAAAGAGCATGGGCGAGGAGGGGGAAAATGAGGTGCTGATACCAAGGGCTCAAGAAGAAAGAAAATGTTTTGAGAATGCTGACGACTGTAAATGTACAAATGTGCTTGACACAATGGATTGATGGATGGATGGGCTGTGATAAGAGCTGTACAAGCCCCCAATAAAATGATTTATAAAAAGATTTACAGCCTTGGAAACATAACTGGGCAGTTCTCTGCTCTGTCCCCTCGGGTTGCTATGAGTGAGAACTTGAGTCCCTGGCAATGGGTTTAGACCTGAGCTTCCTCTCTCACGTGAGAATGGGTTTACTTTGCTAACAGGCCAGCTCGGTTCTGGACATATTTGAAGCGTGTGGCCTTTGAAACCTAAAAAGAAGAGATTGGGCCTAGAGAAGCAGAGATGGGGAGGAGGGATGCCACGTCACATGAAGATCGCCCATGAGGAGATGCTCAAGAGAAGCAAGCACTTTCCTCCAGAGGCCACAGATAGAAAGACTTTTGGGCTGGCCCTCCAAAATCAGGCACCTGCTTCCTCACGGTGAGTAAATGCGTTCGTTTGGTGGCACCATCCAGGTGTGGTGTTTCCGGGGTGGCAGCCATGCTGCTCAGAACACGGTGGGCATTCGCAGACGGTCTGTAACATTTTCAGACAGAATGGACTGAGCGAGTGAAGGGAGAGGGGGATGAACAGAAAGAAGAGGAGGGCTTGCGACCTGGTTCTCAGTGGTTCTCAACCAGTGTGATTTTTGTCCCCAAGAAATATTGAGCAAAGGCTGGAGATAATTTGAGGCTACACATTACAACAGACTGCGGCTGCTAACACCTAACGGATGGAGGACTGGGTTACTCTTCCACATCCTGTAAGACAATATGCCAGCCCCCCAACAGAGAAGTCTTGGGTTCAAAATGTTAACGGTGCAGAGGTTGAAAAACACTAGACTCATTCCTTTTGAAACCCTGCTTCTCCACAGTGGGTTGTGCGTCTCTACCATTTTAGGGCTGTCTAAAGTTTAAGGTGGACTGACCCAATGGCTGCACCGATGGGCTCAAACATAGCAATGATTATGAAGTTGGTGCAAGTGTTTCCTTCTGCTGTGCTTCTGCTCTAGCACTAGAAGGCAGAACCAACTCAATGGCGTCTAACAACGGCGTTCAGACTGTGTTAGGTGCCTTTTTGCAAGATTTTCATACCCTTGGCATCCGTAAGGGATTGTAGCCATTGATCCAGCTAGAATGTATTAACTGGGATTTCCCCATGGGAGACATGTGTCTGAACGACTCCAGGACTTGTTTGGCTTGAATCTGAGAGGACCACAGGTCTGCATTTCAAATTGTTGCAGGGCTGTTGGGGATGGGGGAAAAACAGGAAACTGACTGATTAAAAGATCATCTGATTGTGGAGTGTTTACCACCTCTAAATAAAAAGGATTCCAATCGTGTGAGAGTTCTCTCTACACATTTGGAGATTTTCAAAGTAACCAGCAGAAGCAAATGGCCAGAGGTTGTCACTTGGTCTCAACTGCCAGCCAGGAGTCTGGGAATGTGTCTGTCGGCTCAGTTTTCCTCTGTGGATTAGAAACATCCTGAAACCTGCAGAGAACATCAGCTTCATAATATCTAGAAGACAAAAATCACTGAGCGCTGATATAAACCAGTAGGTTCCTAGCACTCTACCTGAACCTCATTTCTGCTCTAAGCACCACAGCGTGATCCCCCCTCGACCTTGCTAACTTCCTGTCCGGTTTGCATTTGACTATGAACCCAAAGGTTGGCACCTAACAACAACAAACTAAAAGGTGTTGCAGGTCCCGCCCCGGGGAAACACCCCTTATGTAGGGTCAGTGCTGGGATAGGATGAAGGGTGTGGCCCACTCTCAGTTCTCTTATTGGTTCAGCACATCAGGTAGACTCATGAGAGGATCAATATGTAACTGCCAAACCAGAGAACTAAGGCTCCATCACATTGAGAACTATTTGGGTGGGGGTGGGGTGGGGACGGCTGGTGGAGGGTGAGGAAGACACAATTCAATCCTCCAACAGGCCCCTTTCCAATCAACCTCCCCCTCCATCCTCCACCCTCAGGCACAACTGCTTGGATTTCTGCCATTCTCCACTGGTTTTCTCCCTTCCTGAACGTCACCTAAGTGGAATTGTGCATTGCATTTTCTGCTGTGTCTGGTGGTTTGGGCTCAACTTTTATGGCTGTAAGATTCAGCTGTATTGCTGCATCTTCCAGTAGTTCCGCATTTATTGTTGAGGAGTATTGTATTGGGAACTATTATGAGTAAACCTGCTATAAATATCCTTGTTCATGTCTTTATCTTTCCTTTGTTTTTCAACACCGTACTCTTGGGCATCTGCCCAGGAATGCAATTGATGGATCCCTGAGAGGTGGAAGCCCATACTAATCTTGGCACATTGATGGCTCAGCCTGACTCCTTTTATTTTACCTCCTGTGATACGCTGAGGCTACACAACTTTCTCCCTTACCTTGGGTAATGCCTACCTAGCCTTCGGGTCTTGATTTACATGTGTCCAGGAAGTTAGCTTCCTTGATTTCCACAGAAGCCCAGCAGGCCCTCCTGCACATAGCTTTCCTTCTATCCTGTGCATCTCCAGACTCTCTTGAATTATGTGACCATGGTGACTCAAGAACTCTCAGGTGATTGTCCATTCTTGCTTATCAGATGTGTTCCCCAGGCCCCCACCAAAGCATTACAAAGTAACAATGTAAGCAAGATGGTGAGCGAGCTGATACCCTTCCAGAAAGTTCTGGGTGCTGTAAGAGGACTATCAACACAGCTTCGGGACACTAACTCCTGGGCATAGTCAGCACTCCCCCAGGCATCATCTTGCCCTACTTTGTCATCTTGTCTGAATCTAGAATAAGAACAATAGTGACAATCATAACAGCTGGTGTGCGTCCCATGTTTAACATGTCCTCGAGGTGTACTGAGTGATTGGCGTGCCCCGTGTCATCTGAGCATCTCCAAGATCCTCCGAGAGACTTGCGACTCTTCTCCCCGTTTTCCAGATTCAGAAGCTCAGACGGAGTTACTAGCCCAAAGTCATTAGCAAGTAAACGGTGGAAGTAAGATTCTAGCCCTTTGGGCTGCGAGCGAAGGGCCACACGTCACTTGATTGTGGACACATCATCAGGAGAAGCCAGCCACAGAACATGGCATGGTGGTGGGAAAAGTAGAAGGTCAATAAAAAGTAGCAAAATGCTCAATGAGATGGATTGACACAGAACCACGGTAAAGTCAAACATACCAATGGACATGAAGACGATGGCCGGAGATTTGTTCTGTTACATACGAAGTGACAAGGAGCAGGAGCTGACCCACAGCTGCTGACAACCACCACCAGCTTTCCTCCGCGGGCCTCTCCAGAGGCCACTCCGTATTGATTCGTGTGCTTCCAGACAAGCTCCCGACTTGGGAGCCAGGATCCTTTGGTGTGGCTGTCCTGACTCACTTCTGTATTTGCAGGACCTGAGCCTCCGCCTGATACAGGACAGATGCTCCACGTGACATCCTGTGGTTGAATGTCCAAGCGAAGGCGTATCTTCGATGTGTTCCATAGGCACACCCAGGCTGGCAGAAGGCTAGCATGTCTGCCCATGAGCGGAATCGTTAAAGTTCCATTACTGCACAAGCTGTCTTGGAAGAAGTACAGGCAGAGTGGTCCTGCAAGGCAAGAATGGCAAGACTTCATTGCATTCGTATATTGGACATGTTCTCAGGGGAGACCTGAAGGACATCATACTTGCTGGAAGTATGCCATTGTCAAGGCCCTCCAGGATTCACACAGTGGCTACAACAGCGAGCTCAAACATAACCCACTGTGAGGACGGTGCAAGAAGGTGCCGGGTTTCCTTCTCTCATGCAGAAGATCGCAATGCGCACTGCAACCGACTCGATGGCGCCTAACAACAATAGCAATGAGTGCACTTTAAAAAGACGCATTATGATTAATCAAAGGCTGTTCAAGTTTACAAACAATGACAACAGATGAGCAGACAAACGCTCTATGGGATACGCATGCCCTGGCAGATGATTCCACCATTGAGAGAAACAGGGGTCTGATGCATGCTGTGTGAACCCACTGACAAACAGTGTGTGTTCCACTTGGTTGAAATGGGTAGACCAGGCAAATGTATAGAGACCAAACCTCATTCATGGCTGGTTGCTAGGAGCTGCCAGGTGCGAGGGGGAAAAGGAAGTCACTACTTAAAAAACAGGACTCAGAGTTTCTGTTATGAGTAATGGAGACGTCTGGAGCTAGATCATGACGATGGCCCAACGTCAGAAACTCCAACCAACCACGCTCATTGGCATCAAGTCGATGCTGACTCATAATGACCCGATAGGACCGGCTAGACCTGGCCCTGCAGGTTACTGAGGCTGTAACTCTTTACAGGAGTAGAAAGACTCGTCATTCTCCCAAGAAGTGGCTGGTGGGTTCAAACTCCTGACCTTGCGGTTAGCAGCCTGGAGTCACCCACTGCACCTGAACGCCACCATGAACATGAAGAATACCACTGACTCACACCTGTGAAGAGTGCAGAAGTGCTCCGTGTTTTGCTATGCATGCACTTAGCACGCTGTGAAGCATTTCTAAAGAAGAACCAGTCTGAAAGAAGAATTTAGAAAATCGAAAGTTATTTGAGAGGGTGTGATAGAGTCTTGTTGGCACAGTGGGGTAAGCCTTGGGCTGTTCACTGAATGGCAGGTGAGCCAGACTCCCCAGCTGCCCCGAGAAATAAAAAGAGGCAGGCAGCCTGTTCCATACACCCCTGAAGGGCAGCTCTACTCTGTCCTGTAGGTCACTATGAGGTGGTGTCAATACAGCCGTGGTGGATTGGGCTTTGCTTTTGTTTCACTGATGGAGGCAGCTTCCAAATAGAGATCAATAAGTGGAGGCGATGTAGAAAGCCCGATAGTGCCCTGGGGCACATGAGGTCCGTGGGAAAGTGCTAATCCACGGGCACCGGCTTTGCCAGGCCATCTCCTTGTCGCCACTAAGGATCTTCACTGCATCAGCTCCAAGCAGAGCCTTTTGCAGACAGACGGAAGTCAATACTGTCTGCACCACAGTCCGGTGGGCGTGTCTCCATGGATGCTCAAGCCGCGTGCAATATTTTGTTCTTATTCCGCTTGCAAACATTTCAGCAAACTGAAACCATTAACATACTGCATAGCATCCTTTCCTCATCGGCGTGTGGGCGCACTGCTGTGTCATTTGCCTGATTGAGGGCAGATGTCTTGAGGGTGGTGGTTGTTTGTTGGGTGCTCCGGAGTCAGTTCCAACCCTCAGCGACCCCACGTACTATGGAAAGACATCCTACTTGCTTCTCAGGCATCCTCACAATCGTTAACTTTGAGCCACAATTGCTCTGCTGCAAACCCTGGGTCCATCCATGTCCTTCAGGTCTTCCTCTATTTTGGGTGACCTTCAACTTGACCAAGTATGATGTCCTTCTCTAGGGATTGATAACATGTTCAAAGAAAGTGCAGTCTCAATGCCCTCCATTCTTGAGAAGAGAAGGGAAACTCTTCTTCAATCGTTCTTTATGCTCAAACCCCTTCTTTGCACCTGGCCTCTGGGCCTCTCTTGGCCTTCTCAAGCATTCCCATGGGAAGGTAAACATTTCTAAAATCAGTCTGGAATTTTCCAGTGTTGGGAGGTCACACAGAATTGAATACAGGGGACTCTGAGCTGCCTTAAAATCTCTGTGACCCAAGCAGTTCTTTCCTGAGGCCTCTTGTTCTCACTGACACACAACTGCCTTTTCTAAGAGGTTTCTTGAAGCCATATCATGCTCACCTGTGACACCACTGGATCTCTAAAGGGCTCAAAATCAGATGCAATTTGTACATAAAGTTAACAGTGAGAACTCTCATGCTATTGTTGTTCCCCCCCCTCCATGTTTACAGCCCCTGCAAACCGTTAACAGCTGACAGGTTGGAGGTTCTGGGACTGGCCCCAAACCCAACTACGTGGACATCCTGCCCCGCATCCCCACACACCCAGAAGAATTCACTTCAGAGGACATCACTGAAGCTACAGCTCAGGGCGAGGGACAAGTCTGATCAGAGCACACAAGAGCAAACGAAGAGGGAGGGAGAGAGTGGAATCCATGCTGACCCACCAAGCCCTGGGATGATATTCCAGCTCAGAGCAGCCAATGTACAGAGAGGACCGTAGGGCCAGCCCCACCACGAGACAAGATGTCCCTCACTGAGTCATATCAATAAGAGGGACAACACTGGCACAGTGCAGGAATTGTGCCCGATCAGACTCCACAACACCAGGACAAAATGCTAAGGGTGTGCAACAGAGCAGCAAGGGGAGCAAAGCAATGAAGTCCCTGGGGAATACCAAAAATAGACTTAGGGACCAGGGCATGGTACCTGATCAGACTCAACCAACTGGAAAACATGACTAAAGATCAACATACAGACCTGGAACTATTTATAGGATTTTCTTTTCCTTGTTGTTGGTTTTTGTTTTGTTTTGTTTTGCTCTGCCTTGTTTTCATGCTTATTATTGTCTCTGCATGTCTACTAGATAAGACAGGTGGGATAAGTAATCAGGAGGAGAAAACAATGGGATTGATGGTTCCGCGGGGACACCAGAGAGAAGGAGGTGGGGAAAAGGAAGATGGTGTTAACAAACCCAGGGACAAGAGAACAGATGATCCAAAATTGATGGCGAGGTGGGCGTAGGATGCCTGGTAGGGTTTGCTCAAGGGCAATGTAACTGAGAGGAATTACTGAAACCCAAATGAAGGCCAAACATGAAAGTGGGACAAAAGGAAAGTAAAAGGAAATAGAGGAAAGAACTAGGAGGCAAATGGCATTTATAGAGGTCTAAATACAGGCATGCACATATGTAAATATATTTTTATATAATGATAGGGAGGTAGCAGATGAATATGAACCTCTATGCAAGTACTCTCTCAACGCAAGAACACTTTACTCTAATAAGCTGGCATTCCATGACGCTCACCATCCCAACTTGATCGCTAAAGACAAAATGGGTGCATAGCAAATGTGGTGAAGAAAGCTGATGGTGCCTGGCTATCAAAAGATATAGCATCTGGGTCTTAAAGGTTTGAAGCTAAACAAGCAGCCATCTAACTGAGAAGCAGCAAAGTCCACATGGAAGAAGCCCACCAGCCAGTGTGATCATGAGGTATCAGTGGGATCAGGTATCACGCATCAGAACAAAAAGTCATGTCGATGTGAATGAGGGGAAGTGCGGAGTGGAGTCTCAACGCCCATCTGTAGACAATTGGATATCCCCCTTACAGAAAGCTCACAAGGAAGAGATGAGCCAATCATAGTGCAGTATATCACCAATGAAACACACAACTTTCCTCTAGTTCTTTAATGCTTCCTCCTCTGCACTATCATGACCCCAATTGTACCTTAAAAATCTGGCTAGATCAGAGGATGCACACTGGTACAGATAAGAGCTAGAAACACAGGGAATTCAGGACAGATAAACCCCTCAGGACTGATATTGAGAGTAGCAATACCAGGAGGGTAAGGGGAATGAGAGGGGAGAAAGGGGGAACCTATCACAATGATCTACATATAACCCCCTCCTAGGGGGACAGACAACAGTAAAGTGGGTGAAGGGAGACATCGGTCAGTGTAAGACATGAAAAAAATAATAATTTACAAATTTTCAAGGGTTCGAGAGGTACGGAAGAGGGAAAATGAGGAGCTGATACCAAGGACTCAAGTAGAAAGAAAATGTTTTGAAAATGATGATGGCAACAAATATACAAATGTGCTTGACACAAAAAATATATGTATGGATTGTGATAAGAGCTGTATGAGCCCCCCAATAAAATGATTTGAAAAATTTTTTAAAAGGTTGGAGGTTCAGGTCCATCCAGAGGCACCTCAGAAAGGCCTGGTGATCTACTCGTCACTAGAAACCCTGTGAACCACTGGTCTGCTCTAACACACATGAAGTCTTCATGAATTGGGGGCATTTGGTTTTCCACACCCACAGGCATTTAGGAATGGTTCTCAGCCTTGCTTCAAGACGACTAGGAGCTCAGGACAGGAGCCCTGGTGGTGAAGTGGTTACACATTGGGCTGTCATCCACATGGTCAGCAGTTCGAAATCACCAGCACCTCTGAGGGAGCAAGACTGGACTTTCTACGCCTGTCAACAGTTACACTCTTGGAAGCCCACAGGGTGTTCCAGTGAGTCAGCACCGACTCGATGGCAGTGAGTGTGGTTTCTGTGCGAGGCGAGCAGGACAGCTCAGAGAAGGGGCAGGGAAAGGGCCCCGCAGCCCCAAGATACGTGCGGTTCCTATTGCTGTGCTAGCTGCAGTTGTGTCGGACCCCTGCCCACAGCAGCCAACGTGTCACAGAGCACAACTGCTCCATAGTGTTGTGGTGGTTCGTTTTGCTTGGACTGTCATCTTTACAGAAACCCACCCGTTCGCCAGAGTCCCTGGGTGGGTTCAACTCTCCACCCTGTTGGCATGGCTACCAGCTTCAAAAGCTGCAGGGAAGTCCATGCAACCTTTTCTGGCTCCCAAGGTCAATGGCCACTAGACGGGGGTGAGACAGTCTGTTCACTTTGACCCTGTTGTGGCAGCCACTCACCCTTTCACAGCACTCTGCTTCTGTGGCTGGGAGCAGTAATTCACGGCACTGGCCGCACCGAACTCACACACGATGCTCACGATTAGAGGTCTGTTAGGGAAGGTAATAGGGTATCATTCAGGTGAGATATGCTCAGGATAGTTTTTGGTCAGCACAGATGCTCTGCCATACACAGACCTCTTTCTAGCTTCAGTCTCTTGACCTGGCCTCTGTCCTGCTCAGGAAATGTGACAAAGCTATTTTGGGTTCCCAATAAATGCCACTGTGCTGTCAGCCTCAACCTAAAGGACACCCAGCCCCAGCTCCGTGGCACAGCCAACCCAGCTCCCGCAGTGAAGTGCCCAGAGGCACCCCACTGCACAAGCCAGCCTCCTGCACCAGGGCACTCAGCTTTACCTGTTCTCTGGGCTGAGCAGCCGCCCCCATCTCTCTGATTCTGTGGCTGCTGCGACTGCCTCGCTTCTCCCACTCCTCTGATATCACAGCTGCTACTGGATGGAGGGGACTCAATGCACAGGGATCTCAGGGTCCAAAGGACTTGCTCCACTCCTGCCTCTTCTCTCTAACTGGTCATGAGATCTCCTCTTCCTGTTTTTGAGAGGGCTCATTGTTTACACCCAACAGGATGGTGAGCACAGTCAACCCTGTGGCCACTCACTCACAGTGGAGTCAGCATCTTCCCCCACCTTCTTATGCAGACTGGTCCATGCAGCTCATTTGGTGGGAGCAAGAAGAATCATATTAAATAATTCACAACATGGCAGCAACCAATTACGAATTGCGTATGCCCCTTGTTCTCACCCCCAACTCCCAGTAAATCAAGAGATGTCCGCCCTGTAATACTGAAAAGGTAAAAGCAGAGGGACTTTTTTTGGTGTGTGTGCTGGGGGGAGGAAAGGGGAGTTGAAGGGCAATCAATACCCAATCCAAAATGTGTTCTACGCTTTGAAAAGAATGAAGGAGACCAGTGCATCCTTGACTTGATAACATTTATTCAGTATTATTTGAAAGTAGCAAGGATTGGATGAAGCACATGTCAATCAAACACAGTCATGGAATCGCCCCGGCTATAAGTAAAGAAGCGACTATGAGCAATACACATTTCTCAGGGGACCAGGGTTCTCTGTACAGCTACTACCTCTTAGCCATGGCCACCTCCAACCTTGATTTCTTCAAGAAAGCCAGAGATCCTGCGCCATCGCAATTCGCCTTGGCGTTGGCCCTTCCACACAGTATCCCCCCACCCCCACCCCGATCCCAAGGCCTAGTTTGATGACTTCTGCAAAATGGCAAGAAAGTAAAAGGAACCCCAACAAATTCAAAAGAATGTTTCCTCAAGGTTCAACCAAACTGGGCAGAAAGAACTTAGTTAAACCATGCATGAAATGAGGCAATGGTTCGTTTCATTCAGGTGAGGAATAATACATTTAACTAGCTTCTTTTAAAATTTTTTTAAATTTTTATTTTTCCACAAAACAAACATTTTCAGACTTCTTTGTAAGTAACAGGTATACTGTATAATGTATCATACTCTACAAGACTTTTTGTTTTTTGTGTTTCCTAACTCTACTCAGAAAGCCCAGCCACTTGTATATCAACTAGGAACTTCTCCTGGATGAGACAAAGTCTGTACCAACCACAGAAAGGGAACTAGGTTTTGTGAATGTACCTACCGGGGGAAGTTAATACACTCTACTAGAAGCATACGGCTTAGAGGGCGGAACGTACATTGAAAACACTGTCTACAGACTCCACAAACCCCTTTTGTGAAACAGGTACCCACCCCGAACGCTACAAGCTGCAGGAAGTGAGTTCTTCCACCATCTACCGGCAACTCCCCAGCAGCTAGGATGAACATTTTCTTTAAGCTTTGTTATTTTTCTGAAAAATATTTAAATGAGTGAAGTAACCCATCTTTTTTGAAAAATAATCCCACCCCCCAAAAAAGATTACAAATCTTTTGTTTTGATCAGTGTGACCAAGGGTTTATCGTCAGGGCTGTAATCTTCGTAGGCGATGGGGGTGATGTCGTACATCGCCGGCCGGGATTTCTTCCCAAACCTGGAAACACAGGGACGGGAGATGCTGGTTAGTGCGATCCCGATCTTGGGCGGTAAAAAGCAACTTACATTCAAGAACCCAGTGGAACTGTCCAAATGTGCAAGACCTGGCTCCCTGGCTAGTGCAGAGATATAAGACACTCCGAACACTTAACATGGAAAGGGGATAAATATTAGCCTTCAGCGCTGGAGGGAATAAACTAAATGGATTTCCCCAAGGCCGTTGCCCAAATGGATGTTGACACTTGTAGAAGAAACCTTGGCCAAGCATTCAGGCATGACCACTCTATACCAGGCTCTGAGAAAGCATGCATTGACTTGGTTTTTACTTACTGAGAACCATTAATATTTGGAGAGGCAGGTTTATTTTACATCCAGGATGACGTTTAGAATACAGACAGGATGGCAGAGCAAGCTTTGTTCTGCTCGGACAACTACTCAGCCATATCGGTCCTCCCAGGGGACAAGGACCGAGGAAAGAAAGGGCTTTGAATAAGGAGCAGATGCTGCCCCAGATGTGCTGGTGCCCACCCTGAATCCCACCGCCCATCACCACACACACACAGCCTTGTTCTCCTCTCAGCACAAAGCCATTGTCCCAACAGATGTGCAGATAGCAAAATCCCCTCGACAGGAACACTGATGGTCAAAAGTCCGGGGAGTGACACTAGCCTCAGCAGTCCTGCCAGCCAGACGATTCAGATGAAGCAGAGCCTCCTTCTGAGAGGCCACTTCAGATCAAGACCCACCTTCTCTGCCCTGAGCATCCTGCGTGCCACAACCTTCCCCACTTGCCCACCCCTCAGCCTCTCCCCACTGCATAAGAGCACTGTTTTGTTGGGTTGTGTTTTGGGTAACTGTTTCCAATGCAAGCGGAGTCATTCCAGGAGGAAACTGAAAAGATGCTTCAATTCCAGTGTGTTTCCTACTGGGGGGGGGGGGCGGGGGGGGGAGGGAAGGGAGTTGAAAAAGGCCTGTTTGCACCAGGGCTGGCCTCCCATCCCATCTCTTTTCTTAGCCCTTCCTTTGGTGGGAGACCTTTGGAAAATACCCATTCGGGAATACAGTTTTCCTTGTTATGTTAAAGAAACCGTCTCAGTGTAGACTGTGTCTTAAATGTATCACGTTTAAGATAAGAAAAAACAATAACATAGAATCCAGCAAGGACAAGCGGAGGCAGAGACAGGCCACACCCCACGATGACAGGAACACAAGCTGCAGAGACCTGGCCCCTGCCCCAGCTTGGACACAGAGAGAAGCTCTTCTCGGAATTCAACTTCTCGCCTCCTAACTGCAAGGATAAGCCACAGCGCGTGGTACTTCCATCGGGAGGTGGCTATTGCTCGACTCCATTTTCGGTGCATAGCGGCCCTGCAGGATGAGGCAGGACTGTCCCATAGGGTTTCTGAGAAAAGCAGGATGCCCTGTCTTTTCCTCTCACAGAGCTCCGCTGTAGGGTTCAAACAATTACGTAACCATTTCTAGCAGACAGCACGAGATGACAAAGACACCCGGGAGGCTCGCTCCCTCTGCCCTGCCAGATTGCGTGCAGAGCAGCTGTGGAGCACATGACCTTGAGGACAAAGGGGGGGGAGTTCTCCCTCCCCACACCAGCGTGAGTTGACGACTGACGTCAGAATTGCCAGACGAGAACATCACCGGTGACTCAAATGGTCACTGGGCTGCGGTCACTGGGAGGCAAGGTTGCCTCCAGGGTGACAGCTGGAAAGAGGTCATGAGCTGGATGTGAGGAGCCGGCCGCTGCTGGAAACAAGGTTGCGGGTGGCATCAAAAGGAGGGCACTTTTGGCAGCATCTTGCCAGAGTTTCCAGAAAAGGGGCATGAAAGGTGCCAACCAAAGACGCAGCCAGAGCCGGTGCAGAGCCCTGCTGGAGCAGCCCCAGTCTGGGTAACAGCTGGGGGTGATGTAGCCCTGAAGTCCAGAGAGGTGGGACAGGAGCATTGAAACATCAATAGTTGCATCTACAGTCCCTGGGGCACACATCTATCTGGCGCTGGCAAGTTAGGAATTCTGTCACCTATATTTTTTTGTCAAATCCGGCACAGAATAAGAACCAGATTTGGAAAGCCTTTCAAGTTTGTTCTTTCCATCCAAGAGAATCTAGCCAATTCTTCTGCCAGTGGGAAATACTGGTAGGATGCTCAGATGAATCGCTCGTCACTTCTTTGGGAGCTGGAGGGAAATACTCTTAGCCCTGAAGGACCCCAGACACAGACGCCTCTGGGGTGGAGGGAAATCCAAGTCCTTGGCTCTAGAAAGGCACACGGTCTGTGTCTTCCTGGTGAGCTGAGCAATTCCAGCAACAAATAGTACTCTCCACCACCGAAAACCCTATGGCATCCAGTCACCATGAGTAGGGAGTCAACGTGATGGAGACTAGTTCAGTGGAGGGAAGGGACCAATCAACAATTAACCTGGGCCTTGCAGGTATTGGCACAAAGGTTTCCTGGAAGCTGAGCTGTCCCGACTTGAACTACCAAAGGAAGCATCTGTTGTACGGAAGGTCTGGGTGGGTGTGGCCCCTCAACAACAAGGTGGTCTCTCCAATCCCTGGAGAAGGACATCATGCTTGTTAAAGTGGAGGGTCAGCCACAAAGAAGAACTTCAACAAGATGGACTGAACCAGCGGCTACAACAATGGGCTCGAACGTAGGAAGGACTGGGAGGGTGGCTCAGAAACGAGTAGTGTCTTATTGTATTGTGCAAAGGATCACTATGAGTCAGAAGCAACTCAACACCACCGCACAACAACAACCACAATGAACAGTGAGCTGACAGATGTTTAGATTCTTCCGGCAAGTCCTTGAACCCACGGGATTCGCAACGAAAGACTTTCCCCAAAGAGATGGGCATACAATGTCTCACGGACAGTAACGAAGAATCAGATCCACACAGACCAAATTAGCAGGAGCCCTGGTGGCACCATGGTGAAGGGCTCAGCTTCAGGAAGAAAAAATGTCTGTATCCAATGCAAACAAGACGCTAGCAGCAAATCAGGTCGCCATATACCATTTTGAAGATTTCGTTCGTTAAAACCCTCCCTGTGTGGGAGTAAAGTCCCGTGGCTAATAGAACCTGGTCCCCAGAATGTCAGCTTGGAAAGCAGCATCTCCCTCCCCCGCGCCCGCCCGCCCGCCCGCCCGCCCACCTGGCATGCCGGATGGAGGCGATGGCGTTGGTGAACTCGCTGTCGATGCTGCGGCAGTTGTAAAACTCCTCGTAGGCCGGCCTGGAGGAGCCCTGGTACTCGATGCGGCTGATGCGGCAAATGCCCACGATCAGGATGATGAGCATCAGGATGAAGGCGACGCAGAGCGCGCCGATGATGATGTAGAGGGAGTGCCGGGGCATGTTGGTGAGGCTCTCCGCCACATGCCCGGACTTCCACTGCAGGTCTGCGGGTCAATGAAATGGCACCATGTGAGTTCTGAGCTCTATCAATTGGGGGCTTTTCCCCCCGAGACACTGGTGACTTAAAATCCAAGAGCCATCCAACTGGGAGGGACTGTTTTCTACGGTGGAACCGCTAAAGCACAAACCAAACTCACTGCCGTCAAGTCCCTGCCAACTCAAAGAGCCTGCATAGACATGACAGAACTGCCCCCATGGGGTTCTGAGATAGGACCTCTTTATGGGCGTAGAAAGCCTCATCTTTCTCCTGTTGGTGGTTTCGAACTGCTGAGTTTGCAGTTAGCACCCCAACGCATGACCACTGTGCCACACCGATGGCTAACGGATCGTAGCTCATAGAGACCCTGGGGGACAGAGGAGCGCCGTGCCTTTTGGGATTCTGAGGCTGTAACGCTTTATGGAGGCTGATAGTCTGATCTTTCTCCCCCTCCATGGAGTGGGCGGTGGGCTCGAACTGCTGGCCCTAGAGTTACAGGCCAATGGGTGGCCCATTATGTCACCAAGGCTCCTTTCCTTCGTTTCAGAGCGCTTCACAAAGTTTGGGGGAAATTCCAAAATGTTTTCATTTCCTTTTTTGAAGCTACCTTGCCTGGGAGGACAGATGCCTGACCATGAATGGAGGAGCCTTAGTTACATAGCGGTTGGGCAATGGACTGCAATCCACAAGGTCAGCAGTTCAAAACTACCAGCCACTCTGTCTGAGAAAGTTGGGACTTTCTACTCCCATAAAGATTTACAGTCTCAGAAACTCACAGGAGCGCCTCTTACCCTTTCCCACGGGGTTGCTTCGGCACAATAGCACCGACTTATCATGAATATAGCAAAGAATACGAAAAGGAATACACCAGGAAAGACAAATAAAAATTACTCAGCATCATAGTTATCAACCCAACATGCAATTTGTCTAGTTTTAAATTATTATTTTAAAAAAAGGGGACTTCCAGCCATTTGTGGAAACAGGGAATTAAAAGGTCAGACTTTTTCCACAAGCGCCTTCATCTGCATTCTTTTTTTCAACCTTGTTTTTATATCGCATTTAGAGCCTTTCGAGTATGTTTTGGCTTTGATAACGACAGGGGACGAAGGTTCGCTGAGCTGGGCATGGTCGGGATGGAAACACAACTGGAGTGAACCGGGAGCTCTAGACATTTCTCAGGCCGTTCTCTTCCCGGGATTTTTTCCCGGGCTGGGAGAGAGATGGAACCTGGGGTATTTGGAGCTCCACGAAGAACCTATGTGCCAAGTGAACGCACATTCGAGTTTCTCTCAAGTTTTCAGCACAAGAGACTCGATTGGGTGATGTGTCTCTAATGCTTCTCCCTGGAGCACGCTTTAGGCCGTCTGAGCGGCAGGGCACTCTGGGGACATCTGCACGCTTCGGCCCCAGTGGGAAGGCTGGAGCATCTGTCCTTCGTGGGGAGGCACAGGTGCCTCCACTGCTCCCCGGGGACCCACTGCCTCATCTGTGACATGAGCCACCAGGGCTGGACATCCAGATGAGAACGTAACATTTAGTAACCACAGGGGAGCTGCAGAAATACTTACGGATTTCACAGTTGGCTCCCACCCAGCCGTGTGGGCAGTGGCAGGTGTAACCATTGGGCTGGTCCAGGCAGGTTCCGGCGTGGTGGCAGGGGCTACTGTCACACTCATTTATGTCAATGTCACACTCTTCACCTGAGGAGATAAGGAAAGTGGCCCTTGATAACACAGCAACGGTGGCTCTGTCGCCCACCATCCCTTCTGGACAAGATGGGAGGCCGTATTAAGCGTAGGAAAGGAGCCCTGTTGGCCCACATAGTGGAGCTGCTAGCTCTGCTAACTGAAAGTGGGCAGTGAGAACTTACCTATCAGTGCCACAGGAGAAAGAGCTGGCGGTCTGCTTCCACAACCAGCATGTTTATATCCAAACAAACGAAAACCAACAAAACTAATGGTCACGACTGGATTCCAACTCGGGTGACCTGGCCCAACCCTCGGGGCTCCGAGGCTGCAGTCTTTACAGAAGCAGGTGGACACGGCTGTTTCCCTTGGAGCAGCCAGTGGGTTCCCCCCAGGGGCCCTTCAGTTAGAAGCCACGTGTTTGGAGGCTGTACCCCGAGTGGAAGCCGTTCCTCTTCGACTCTGCTACCGAAGGTTGCTTTGCCTTGGGAGCCACTCAAAGGAACTGAACTGCACGGAGCGCAGAGCCTTCACAGAGTGTCAACAAGCGATCTTTTATTTAAGAAAACCTTAGAAAGGGGCCGGGAATGATGTTGACAGGGTCTCCTGCTGCCTAGCTAACTGAAGCTGATTTCCTGTCTGGATCAACTTACTGGGGTCATCGGAAAAGTGAACTTGGGTTTTACTGAGGACGTCTATTTCATGGCATGTTTCAGCAATTGACAGTTCTTTCTCGTCTTTCTGAAACCTCATCTAGCTGCAGACCCACAGTCTGGATGTTTGGAGGTTACCTGTACCAGGAGCCCCTGTGATGGATGATTATGCGTTGGACTGCTCGCTGCAAGGTCATTAGTTTGAAACCACCAACCAATCCTCAGAAGAAAGACAAGACTTTCTACTCCTGTAGAGAGCTATGGTCCCGGACACTTAAAGGGGCAGTTCGTTCGGCACTGCCCCCACGGGATCACTGTGTGTCCAAATGGACTCAATGGCAGGAGTTTCATTTGGCTTCTGTGTAAGAGAGGAGCCTTTGCGATGTAGTTGGTCATGACTTGGGTGGCTCACCACAAGGTCAGCAGTTCAAAACCACCAGCCACTCCACGAGAGAAAGATGAGGCTGTCTGCTCCTGTCAAGATGGACAGGAACCTACAAGGGCGCTTCAACGCCATAGGGTCCCTAGGAGTTGGAATTCACTTGACAGCAGTGAGTCTGGTTTGCTTTGGTTTGGTTATGTATGAGAGTGAGTCTGGATGTTTGAAATACTTGGTGTTTTCTGGAATGTTCTATCTAGGGCATAACAGGGTACATTAAAAATAACAGCAACCGTTGTTGCTGAGTTAATCTAACTCACAGTGCCCCCATGTGTCAGAGTAGAACGGCGTACACAGGGTTTGCAATGATTCATCTTGCAGAAAGAGATCCCCAGGTCTTTCCTCCAACTGATTCTGGGTGGCAGCCCAACTGTTAATCATGCATGCACCCCAGGATTCCTAGCTGTGTGCATACACAACAAACAGAACAAAAATCCACTGCCGCCAACTCAGTTCTGACTCACAGCAGCCCTATCGGATTTCTGAGCCTGCCCATGTTGACGGGAACACACAACCTCCTCTTTCTCCCACGAAGTGACTGGTGGACTTGAACAGCTGACCTCGTGGTTTAGCAGCTCCATGCCTCACAGCTGTGCAACAGCCTGCATCGATTATGAAAACTCACTCTTCTGTCCAGATGTCTGCATATTCTTCAAGTGAGGGAACTGAGAGCAACAGGTTCAGCTAAAGGGAGGCTGTCATTAGGCGAGATTTAAATTCCTCTTCCCACGGAAACGGTGGCCAGATGGAAGCTCCCAGCCACCAGAGTGTGTCTTCCCTCAGGGGGGCAGACTATGACCCTATGCTGTGCCATCACCCTTGCGCCTGTGAGACAGAAGCAGAACCCAGGACCGATGCCATCACTGCCACGCGAACATCCACGGGCATGCACAGAAGTTACTGGAGCCAAGAAAGCCATCTTGCTGGGAGCATGTGGCTATCAGTAGGGACCAATATAGGAATGAACATGTTTCTTCACTGGAGAGACCTCCTGGACAAACTGGATGGGAGGGTGTGGTTGCCAGTCTTGGCTCTCTCCCTTAAATGTTTGAAAATGAAAAGAAAAAAAAAATTTACTGTCTTTGTTTGCCTAAACTCTGGACAGAAGGATGAAAATTAGATGCCAAGCACTGTGGTATCATAGGGAGAGGCAAATAAAGAGCATCAAAGGGTCCGTCCATGTTCACAAGGCACTGACTCCATGTCTACTTGGGTCATGACTTCCAGCCTTACAGAATGGGCAGCACATGCTTTTCTCTGGGCGGTGGGTTTGCCTCGCATTTACAAAACCCACCAGATGCTCCACCCAGCCCAGACTACTCTCCTGCTATGAGTTCGCACGGCGCTTCGGTTTCACACTCTCTCCATCCCTGGCATCTGATGACTTTATTTTTAAAGCAAAATCTGACGAGCCTAACATTTACAACGTGGAGCTCCCACCAGCTTGGTAAGGATTCAGGAGTGTCTGAGCGAATGTGTTTTCTGGCCAGCAATACAGTCATCTACGTCAATACAGTCATCTGTGAAATTGATTACCTCCTATGATCCTATTTCAGAGGATGTCTCTATTAATGGGGCAATCACTCTGAGAGGGAGAGGGCACAGAATAACCTATTGGGAATGGCGCTATAAGGTAGACCAGTGGAAGAGTCGCAAACAAGAGCGTGCTGGGAAACGTTGAAGGCGTGAACTCAGGTGTGCCCAGACACACACACACACACACACACACAGCCGTTTAGGAGGGCGAGCTTAATTACGGGATTTCCTAAACAGGGATTGTCTTTAGCACACTACCTGGAGACTATGTTCTGAAGTGAGATGTCCTGCAACCTTCACCATGGGAGCAGGCTGTCTGCCTCTTACTTCTACAGCCTGAGCACCTGCAAAGGCCCATTCTGTCCCATGAAGCCCCATGTCAGTACCAAACCCCTCTGATTTTTAAACCCCGGACAGTCCTTACAGGAGCCCCGGAGGCGTAGTAGTTCTGAGCCCTGGGCTGCTAACCATGAGCTCAGCAGTTTGAAACCCCCAGTCGCTCCTCAGGAGAAAGATGGAGCTTTCTATGCCAGCAGAGTTAAAGGCTCGGTAAATCCCAGGCGGGGGGCAGTTCTACTCAGCCCTATAGGGTCTCCATGAGTCAGAATGGACTCAGTGGCAGTGAGTTCGGTTTGGGCAGTCCTGAAGCCTGCTCTTGGGTCAGAGCTTCCCAGGGAAACAGATGAGGAATTCCAGGCCAAAGACAGCCAGACTGCACTGAGTCTTGGATCTCCAAGGGGTTCTAACGTAGTTTGGGGAGTCAGAACCCTGAAACTGTCTTCTCTGGGGAGCCCCGGTGGCCCAGTGGTTAAGATGGGTGGTTCAAACTCTGCAGTTACTCTGAGAGAAAGCTGTAGCAACTGGCTCTTGTTAGATATACGGCCGTGGAAGTCCCGGGGGCGGGCGGGTTTAGGCTGTCTTGTAAGGGTTACCACGGGTCAGAATCGACTCAATGGCAGTGGATTTGCTTTGGCTTAGGGGATCCACTAGTTAGGAAGGTCTTGGTGGGAATGGAAAATGGAACGAAAAACATGACCTGATCCCTTTCTGTAGCTGTCTGACAAATACCTAGGGCCCCACACCCAACCCTGTTGCTATGGGGTCGACATTGACTCACGGTCACCCTACAAGACAAAGCAGAACTGCTTCACGGAGTTTTCTCAGCTGCAATTCCTACATGCTCTGAAGGGGTGTCCCTTTCTCAGATGCCTCCAGACGTACTCGAATGGCCTATTCGACAGACTACTGCACCCACCCTGCTAGGGGAACCAGTGGTCTCCCAGTGGGTCTCCGTTTAAGGCCTCCCCCATATGCCATGCTGGAGGCAGGAAAATGGAACGCGTGAAGATGGAGCCACTTAATGAGTTCTCTGACGAAAAATTCCCCCAAAAGAGCTACTGGTTCTCGGCCTTATGGGATGGTTCGGTGCTGCTGAGCAGATGCTGATGCAGAGTGAATCCATGCGGCAGAGAGAACTGGTTCCCTTTAAGGAAGTAGATTAAGAGAGCTTTCTCGGGCACAGCAGCTGGTGGGCTCCAAGTGCAAGCCTTCTAGTTAGCAGATGAGTTGCTCATGGGCCCCCAGGCATCCTATGCCCTCCTCACCATCGATTTTAGATCACTTGCTCTTCCCTTGTCCTTTAGTTTAATCTTTTTCTTAAGGACAATAGGGTGCCCATATGAGATTTTTAGCAGAGAGAGATTCAATTACCATTTTATATTAAAAAGATTCAATATCCATTTTATAAGATCTTTCCTAGGTGTAGAATGAATTCGGAAGGGAAGGAGAGGTGTGGAAATTCAGTTAGAAGGGCTCTCACTGGGGCAAGCAGGAGGTGAAGGCGGGCAGGTACGGGCTCCAGAAAGAGCTGGAACATGCTCAGTGTTGTGCAGGGAACATGCTCAGTGTTGTGCAGGGAACATGCTCAGTGTTGTGCAGGGAACATGCTCAGTGTTGTGCAGGGAACCTTGTTGGTTATGTGCAGGTGAGGATGAGGAAGAGATTATCATGATGCCCAGTTTTCAGCCAGAATAACTTGAAATGATAGTTGCTGTTGGTGGGGGAGCCCTCTTGGACTAAGGGTGATGAGTTGGGCTGCTCACTGCAAGGTCAGCAGTTCAAACCCACCAGCTGCTCCGTGGGAAAGTGATGGGGCTTTCTACTCCCACAGTTTCAGTCTCCAAAACTCACTGGTACCACTCTGCTCTGTCCTACAGGGTCACTGTGAGCCATCATCAACCCAATGGCAGTAATTTTGTTTGCTTGATTGATTGATTGCTGGTACATACCACTGACTTGATGTTGACTTAGAGATCCCATGTGATAGAGCAGAGCTGCTCCACAGGGTTTCCAGTGCTGTCATCTCTATGGGAATGGATACCGGGTCTTTCTGCTACACCATTCAGTTAGCAGCTGAACACATTTCTGCTTCATGATCAGGGCTTTTTTTGGGGGGGGGGGATGACAATGATATCGTATCATGAGCTTGCAAATATTACAAGGAAGAAAGGAGAAGAGCCTCTATGACCTTGAGGTGTCTTTGAAACACCAAGAGATGTTGAATGGGCAGTTGAAGATCTGCTAAATATTCCGAAGAAAAGATTGCATCTTCTCTTCTCACAGAGACCAAAATACATAGATGATGCCCTGCTATCAAAACTGACTACTCTGATAGAGATCACAATAGAAAGCCTTGGGCAGGATGGGAGAAAAAAATGTAGAATAAAATTTAAATTAATAAAAATGATTAGACTTACTGGTCTGATAGAGACTGGTGGAACCCCCAAGACCATGACCTCTAGATACCCTTCAAAACTGGACCCAGCCTTGGGAGTTACTTTTCAGACAGGCAACAGACAGCTCTACAACATGATAATGATGATAATACTTACGGAGAATGCCATCCTCACCAAAGTCAACCCTACAGGACCCAAAGTGGGATGGAAGGAGTGCACCAACTTGGATAATCCAAGGATTTTAAACAATAAAATCTAAGATCAGATGAGGGAATTTTATCAGAGCTTAAATCCAAGTGCCCAGCTTGTAGAAAAAAAAAACAAAATCCATCTGCAGAGTCTCCATGCAGACTACGCCTCCCCTGGACTCCCTCACACCATTGACTAGCGATGTGAATAGTCCTGTGCTCAAGAAAGGGGATTACTGGAAAGGGGATTACTGCGGGTATGGTTAGTTGGAATTTAAATCTTATCATTTGTTTTCCCTTACCACCCATTTTTAATTTGTTCTGGTTTCTGTTATTATTTGCTTTTGCTTGGGTGAAGGTCCTTCTGTGGTCTATGTCACTTTTGTTGTGGGAGGTTTTTGTATGCTTTTCTCTACATGAAATCCAGGATGGGTAAATCCATAGAAACTATGATTAGACTAGTAACTCCGTAGGGTCATAGCAGGGAAGGCTGGGAGTTATGGGGAACTGATAAGGATAGGTACTAGAATGACACCAGGCTTGGTGAAGCAGAGGGGCAGCAAAAGAGATGAAGACCTTCAACGAGATGGGTGGACACAGTGGCTGCAACTGTGCACTCGGGCACAGGGACAATCGTGAGGAGGGTGCAAGGCCACGCAGGGTGTTGTTCCATTGGGCATAGGGTGGCTATGGGTCAGAGCCAACTCAACGGAACCTAGAAATCACAGAAATCATCAGCATGTCAAGTACCAACAGGATCACTGTTAGCGGACAGACTTAGAAGGGGGTCTGCTGGCTTACTTCCAAAACTCAGTCCATGAAAAACCCGATAGGTTATGAGATGGCAGTGATAGGGCGCTGGATGATGAGTCTCTAGGTAGGACATCAGTCAAAGAACACAGTGGCACAACCATGCATTCAAGTATAACAACAACTGTACAGACAGTATGGGCCGGGCAACATTTCATTCTGTTGTGCATAAAGGGGCCAACCTGATGAAAACTAACGACACAGCCCCTGTGCTTTCACAAACCATACACCCTGTGCCTGGGGTATCTCCCCTCCTTCCCTGCACCAACAAAATCCTATCTCTTTGATGTCTTTCAATAAAACCACCGGAAGGAAGCTGGATGCCGTTCTTGAGAAAGCACACGTGAGCATTCCCTTGCTCTTCTTACTTCCATTAATAGGGACCTTTTTCAGGTGTTAGCGTCATGGCTTCTCTATGAAGCTACAAAGCTCTGGCTTTGGCAGTCTGTGTCTCTGCAAGAGTAAGTGCCCAAAGCTGACTTCAGAGAAGCTGAGTCCACTGAGAACACACACAGGGTTAGGGTTAGGGTTAGGGTTAGAAGTGGATTTTCACACAGGCAAGGCCCGGCTGCACTTGGCTGTGGTATTTTAAAGTCCCTTATGCGCAGGGAGCGGTTCTTTTTCTACCATCTGTGATCTTGGGGACCTGGTGATAAAGGAGAAAGCCCCGTGCCCCATCACTTGCCTGCAAAGCCCGGCGCGCACACGCACGTGCCGTTGAGCCCTTCACTGTCACAGGTGCCCCCGTTCAGGCAGCTGACGTTGGTGCAGGGGTCCTTGTGCAGCTCACAGCGCCCTCCTGTGGAGACACAGACGCAAAACATGTGACTCACCACGGGATCCTCTGGTCTGCAGCGTTGAAGAGCAAAGGGTTCGAACAGCCTGAAATGGCGGGCAAGCTGTGTGTGTGTGTGTGTGTGTGTGTGTGTGTGTGTGTGTGTGTGTCTGTGTGTGTGTGTCTGTGTGTGTGTGTGTCTGTGCATGCACACTTGAGAGTGCTGTATATTCTGTTCTCTATGTGAAAGTTGATGTGTCCCGGGGACACTCTGGTTCCAGAAGCTCTGCCATTGGCTCTAAGTTGAATGTAATCCTGGCAACACAGCTATGTGAAAAATGCCCTCACCCTCCCCTTTTACAGATGAGGAAACTGAGGCAAAGAATCTAATGCCACAAGGCAGCTGAGATCAGAAGTTGCCTGCAATCCTCACCCATAGCTGGTATTTGCTACACAGGGTACAAGCTCAGACCGGCCAAGGGAATATACGAAAGGAGACAGAACAAGGAAAAAGCTGTATGTTCAAAGAAACAGTTTCCCATTTACATATATAAAAAAGCATGTGTATATGTTTGCACCTATGTATGAAAGCATATAGAAAAAACACAAATTATTCTCCCTGGCACAGAGATGAGAAGAAATGTAGTCCCTTACACTGTCTGTATATCTAGCTTGATGATTTAAATGTACCCGACACCATGGATGGATTGTGATGAGTTATATGAGCCCCCAATAAAATGATTTTTTAAAGGGGGCGCGCTGTATATATTATCTTGAAGGTTACGTGTTGGAACGCTAACACAACACCAGTTGCCTGGAGGGAGAAAGATGAGCTTTCCTACACCAGTAAAGAGTTCGAGTCTCCGAGAATGATGAGGGCAATGAATGTACAAATGTGCTTTACACAACTGATGTCTCTATGGATTGTGATAAGAGTTGTATGAGCCCCTAATAAAATGATTTTTAAAAGAGAGAGAGAGAGTCTCCAAAAACCCACAGGGACAGTTCTTCCTGTCCATATGTTGGAACTGAATCGACTGTATGGCAGTGAATTTGGTTTTGGGTTTTTGGTTTGGGTTCCTTACGAGAACTCTTGTGGCACAGAAGTTAAGTGCTCAACTGCTGACGGAAAGGTCACTGGTTCAAGCCCACCGGTTGCTCAAGAGGAGAAAGAGACGGCCCGTCTGTAAAGATGTACAACCTGAGAAACCCTGTATGGCAGTTCTGGTCTGTTGTAGAGGATGGCTCCGTTGGAAGTGACCTGGTGGCAGAAAGCTTGACTTTATATGTCATCCTATAATTTTATTTTTTAAAATATGGAGGTTGGACAGGGAAGGGCAGGGCGGCAGGACAGTACTATTTGAAAGGTAGACTTCCTGCTGGAATCATATTGGAACATCCGGGGGAGTGAATGAGCTGGTCTCTCTCATTCTCTGTGGTCCACACCCTTTTGGAGACGATGATAAATTATATTCTGCTCTGGACAGGAATGTGCATAATGGAATTCTCACCCTTCCCAGGGGTCCCCAAGAAAAATAAGCAAAAGCAAAGAATAACTGAATGGGATTTACTTAATTTGTTCTCCACTTCATGGCTTAGCTCATAGTGCTCAAGGTACTGCCACACCCAATCATGACTCATCCTCATCTTTCACTCACTGAAACCATGCTTGCGGGGACAGAAGGGCTTTTTAAAGCGTGTTCAATTCCTTCAGAAGTAGGGATCCAGAAGAAGGGAAAGAGGTGGGAGAAACAGAGCTTTCCTTGTGCGTCTTTCAACCAGGGAAGGCATCTCAACATGGTTGTTTCCTCCTGCCCCTCTTACTCCCTCCATCCACAAAACTCAGACAGAGATTTTCCTGCAGAGCCAGATTGCTGTGTGCCTTTTCTTCCTGCAGCCCCGTCCCCCTCTGCCAGGTATTGCCTGACCTCTCTACCTTGATGACTTTGGTCATCCCAATCAGTTCTCGGATGCACGATAATATAAAAAGCCAAACTAGTTTAACAAGGAGCAGGCACTTCTGCACATGGTGGTGTTCTTCCACACCGAGGGCGGCTCAGGTCAGAGAAAGATATATATATATATATATATATATATATATATATATATATATATATATATATATATATATATATATATATATATATATATATATATATATATATATATTCTAATGATGTATATATAATATTTTGGATTTTGGAGATATAAATATATACTATTTTGTATACATATATCATAGTATATATGTATATATATCCTAAACCAAACTCACTGTCATCCAGCCCATTTTGACTCATGGTAACCTTTTCAGACAGAGTAGACTTGTTCCCGTGGGACTCAGAGACTGTCATTCTGTTTATATGCATATATAAAACTCAAACTCACTGCCATTGAGTCTATGCTTACTCATAGTGACCCCCCCCCCCGTGTGTTTCTGAGACTGTAATTGTTTTTAGGAGTAGAAAGCCATGCCTTTCCTCCTCAGAGCTGCAGGTGGTTTTGAACTGCCAAGCATGCAGATCACAGTCCAACGTGTAGCCACTACACCACCAGGGCTCCCTATATACATACAGAGTATGTAAAAATCAGTAGATACAAAAGCACACACACACACACACACAGATTCGGTGTTTCTGGAGGAGTCCTACAGATGCAGGTCTCTTCTCTGGGAAACCTCTGATTCCGTTCTCCCACAGACCCCCAAGTAGAAGGGGCTCCTAAGAGTGAGTAAAAGACAGATGTATCTCTTCTGTTTCTATGTACTGATCTGGGAAGCAAGCACTCTCATTCGTCCAAGCTCCCGAGGGACTGAGGAATGAGAACCACAAACAACAGCAAAGGCCTTCAGCTGGGCTGGGAACTACAACTCTGGCCAGTGGGCGAAGACTTCTGACAGTTGAGGAGAACATTTTCCATTGGACATAAAGCAAGGCCATTCCACGCTGACCTCTCCTGGAGTGATAGGAACATCCTAGAAGACCAGGGGAAATCCTTGGGGGGAAATGTCATTATCTTTCCCTTCCCTTTCTCCCTGAGCTTTCCGAAACCGCCTCATCTTCAATCATCTGGCCTGGATAGCAAAATATCAGAATGCATGTCAGCAAGCCAAAGATTCCATGTTCCACTTAAGGCTGCAAAGCAAAGTCCAGGCTAACCGTGGAAGCCCTTTTGCCTTCAGAGCCTCAAGAAGATGGATTTGATGAGAACCCCCAAGATGATAAGCCATTCCAATCTGCTGGGGCTTTCCTGGGGAAAATGATTGGTCTCCTTTGTCATTTCTATTTTTCAGAAGAGACGCAGCCCTTGAGCTCCATTGAGGCTTTCCTGGCAGTTCCAAGAAGGATAAAGGTTGATCACCACAGAAACAGATTACAGGAGGCAAGATGGGCTGAACAGCCCCCAGGAAGCCCAAAGACTGCTCATGTCCCTCCACTAAGCCTTGCTAATCCCTCTAAAGCAGTGTTTGTCAGAGTTTTCTGTTGTCAATTAGAAATGAGCAACTCAGAGAGGCAAGCTGCGGATGGGACCCCTCCTTAGGGGCCAGCGCCCCACCTCCCTACAGCCTCCTACCACCTCCAGGGCCCAAGGTCTCCCCGCTCCTTACCTTGATCAAAATGCCTTCCTTCATTCACCCTTTCCTCCACCCTTGACTTGACCTGGTGTGTATGACTTGTCTATGAAATCCCAACTCAAATGTCCTTTCTCTGGACGGCGGAGCCAGGCCCGCCCCAGGTGGAAGAAAGGGGTTTCTTCTGCCTTTGTGTCTTAGGAGCATGCTGGGATTCCGATGGTTCCAGAGCTCCCTGTGGCCAATTCTAACTCTTCTGGCCTCATCCTCATGCTCCTCCCATCTCCTGCCGTCTCGGAGGCCCTTCAGAGCAGAGGCCAGGTCTTCCCTTGTAGAAGAAATGGCCCGTAGGTGCCTAGGGCCCTGTCTTTTTTGGGAGGAGTGAGAGCCAATGTTCTTTGGCTGACACGCAGGTAGGAATGTCAGAGAAGTAGGCCGCCATTTCAGCCCGGCTTCTCAAACACCCTATTTCGTCAGGAAAACCAGATCCCCACTTCAAAGTCAGGCTGTGCAAGGGTGCACGCATCACCCATTGGCAAAAGGTGTAGCACGCACGATTACAAAGCGTGTGTTTAGTCTCAAGCAAAAATAAATGGCAACGCAGTCAAAACTAATAAAAACTCAGACTTTTCAGATTAAGGGATGGAGAGACAAAGTCTCCGAGAAGGTTTTCATTCCAACAGGCCTCTTCCCAAAGGTTAATTTTAGAATTAACATCAGTTGGAATTCAGCGGCGCGTTCTAATTAGAAATCCTCGTTGTCATTGCAATGCCGTCGTGATTACTTGGGAAACTGAAAAATCATCAATTTGGCCAGGGTCTGATCTCCTGCAGAGAATTTGCCTCCCCACCCAGGTATGCTGAATCAGAATCTGCATTTTAACCGGATCTTATGTATATGTACGAATCACCTGGGGAAGCAGAAGAATCATTTGACTCTCTGAGCTTGGGTGGAGCAATTCAAAAAGCAAGATTAATCCTCATCTGGTGGCATCGTGGCGAATTGGTTATGCGTTGGGCTGCTAACTGAAAGTCAGTAGTTTGAAGCCACTAGCTGCTCCTTGGGAGAAAAGCAAGGTTTCTACTCCAGTAAAGCACTGCAGTCTCAAGCTGACAGGGGCCAGTTCTATCGTGTCCCACAGGGCCACTGAGTCAGAACTTGATCGTCGTTGAGTTGGCCTCCTTTTTCAGGAGCCCTTGTGGCATGGTGGTTATGCACGGGGCTGCTACCTTCCAGGCCAATAGTTTGAAGCCACCAGCCTCTCTGCCAGAGAAAGGTGAGGTTTTTACTCCCAGAAACCCCAGGAGCAGTTCTACGCTGCCCTGTGAGGCCCCTGTGAACTGGAGTCAAGAAGACAGCAGTGAGCTCGGCTTGGGCTTTGAGTCTCTCTGTTCATGCTTTCTCCCTTCCACTTTCTCTCCCCACATCCCCACCATTTTATTGTTGAAAATCTCTACCATTTATTGCTGTTTCTCTTGAGATTTCCTTGTTGTTTTTAGCAGCCTTTAAAAACGTAAACCTAGCCCTCTTTAGGCGCAGCAAGCTGAAGCAGGCACTGCCTGTCCTGTCCGTGGGTGAGCCCTTTCATGCCGTTGCCTGCCTCCTTGTCCCTTCCACACTCCTTCTCCTCTCCAAGTCAGGGCTTTTGTCTAAAATGAAAAACTTTTAAATGCAGCAGGAGCCCCCAGGGCCATCCTCCTGCCCCCCCCTCCCCAGTGAGTCAGTGCTGTGTGTTCATACACTTCCTCATTGCTCTCTGCTTTCCTGTCTTTCTTGTCTCACAAACTGAAGGCTTGTGATGGACGGGCATGATTTTTCCAAGAGCGTGTGCTCACCCCACATCCCTGCATCGCATTGTGGTCATTCTTACGATATTTCAAAGTTTTGATAATGTTATTGCATGCTTCATGGACTACAGTCTAGTATAAACATAACTTTTAAAAATATAAATCATTTTATCGGAGGTTCTTACAGATCTTACAACAATCCTTACATCAATTGTATCGAGCACATTGGTACATAGGTTGCCATCATCATTTTCAAAACATTTTCTTTCTACTTGAGCCCTTGGTATCAGCTCCTCTTTTTTCCCCCTCCCTCCCCCACCCTCCCATAAATGTAACTTTTATAGGCACAGGAAAGCCAAAAATAAAAAGGCTGTGTGGCTCTCTTTGTTGTGAATGTTGCTTTACTGTGCAGCCCTGGTGGTGTAGCCGGTTTGGAGTTGGGTTGCTAACCCCAAGGTCAGCAGTTCAAAACTCCAAACCACTCCAAGGAAAAAGCCAAAGCTTCCTGCTCCTGTAAAGAACACTGCCTGGGAAACCCCCAGGAGTCAATCTACCCTGGCCCAGAGGCCTGCTGTGAATCAGAATCCACTTGAGGGCAGGGAGCGAGCGGCGGTCTGAATCCGAACCCGCCAGTGTCTCCAAGGTCTGCCTCTAAGGCCCCTCAAACGTGAGCTTCTAGCCAAGAGGAATATGGCAAAGATAAAGACAGTTTAAAGCTGCAATTAGGGTGCTTAATAGGTTGATTCAGAGTCATTATCTCGGGTGGGTCTGGTGTAATCAGGGAAAGCCCAGAAGAGTGCACTGGCCTTCCCTGAAGTTAATTGTAGGAAGCAGCAGAGGCCCTCTCTGGTTTGGTTTTTGTGTTTTTGCTGGCTTTGAAGAAGCTAGCACTGGTGAATCCTATAGCCTTGAGGAGAGAAGTTCTCCAGAGAGAGCCTGAGACACACTGAGAGCCTGGAGTAGATCCTGCCCCTCACCAGGTCTCCAGAGGAGCACACAGCCCCGGCCAACACCTTGATTGCAGCTTCCAGAGACCTTGAGCAGGTCATCCGGTGAGCCAGCGCTTAAACTTCTCACCGACAGAAATGGCCAGGTGACGACGATTACTATGTTGAGCCACGGATGTGTCTTTATTTGTTAAAGACATTCATAAATAACGATCATTGTAAAAAGGAGCCATGGAGGCACTGTGGACTGGGATGCAAGGTCAGTGGTTCAAACCCACCACCAAAAAATGAAACTGACTGCTCAAGTTAGGATGTGCAGTCTGAGGAATTTGATCGCATCGCAGTGGGTTTGGGTCTGGGCTTTGGATCATAACAAGTTTGCCTGCTTAGAAGACAGGGTGGTGAGGCTTGGTTTCATGTACTTTGGACATCCTGTGAAGAGACAAAATGAAGAGAGGGTCAATGAGCAGGAAGGAAACCTTCAGGTTTGACACACTGAGCATGACTGCTGTACAGTACAGCGCTCTCTGTGATAGGATAATGCCTCTCTGGAGACAAACGAGTCCAGTCCATACAACTATGACTCACATTTATGCAGCAACCACAAAAGCTAGTGAGAAAGAAATGAAAGAATTCTACCAAAGTCTTCCATCTGAAATTGATCAAACATGCAATCAAGAGGCATTGATAATTATTGGAGATGGGAAAGCAAACGTCAGAAAGAATAAGGAAGGAACAGTCGTTGGAAAATATGGTCTTGGAGAGAGAAACGGAGCTGGAGATTGCACGACAGCATTCGGCAAGACCAACAACTTGTTCACTGCAAATGCTTTCTCCAGGTGGAAGACACAGAAATCAAATCGGCTACATCTGTGGGAAGGGACCATGGAGAAGCTCAAGATCAGCAGCTAAAACCAGGTCAGGGGAGTCAACTCGGAAAAGACCACCAGTCGCTCAGATGGAAGTTCAGATTGAAGTTGAAGAAGATGAAAACAAGTCCACAAAGGCCAAAATATGAACTTGAGGTAGCATCTGACCAAGATAGACTACCTGAATTTTGACAAAATGCCCAAAACACATTTTTCCTGCATTGGACACTAACGACAAAGACTTGTTGACTTGTGGAGGACATCAAGAACAACATCCAAAAAGAAAGCAAAAGGTCATTTAAAAGACAAGAAAGGAAGAATAGATCAAAGTGGATGTCAGAAGAGATTCGGAAACATGGTCTGCATCATGGAGTAGCTGAGGCACATGGAAGAAAGGATGAAGTCAAACACCTGAACAGAACATTTTGAAAGGGAGCTCAAGAAAACAAAGTAAAATATTATAGTGAAATCTCAAAAGTCCTGGAGTTAGGAAAAGGAAGAAGATGCTCAGAATATCTTAAATTGAAAAAACTCAAGAAAAAAATTCAAGCCCTGAGTTGCAATCTTGAAAGACTTCATGGACAAAGGATTGAACGATAACAGAAGCATCGGGAGAAAGTGGAACGAATGCACAGAAGACCAAACAACAACAACAATGGATAGAAATTCCACCATTTCAAGAGGTAGCATATGATCAAGAACCAATGACACTGGGGCAAATCCAAGCTGCACCAAAGGCATTAACCAAAAGCAAGGTTCTAGAAATTGACAGAATACTACTCAAAATGTTTCAAGAGGCTGATGAAGCACTGGGAGCACTCAATCTTCTATGCAAAGAAATTTGGAAGACAGCTGGCCAACTGACTGGAAGAGATCCACGCTTGTACTCAACAGAATGTGCAACTCATAGAACAATATCACTAATATCACATGCAAGTAAAATTTTCTGATGATCATCCAACAATGGCTTCAGCAGTACAGTAAGAGGGGGCTTTCCGGGGCTCAGGCTGGATTCAGAAGAGGATTTGGAACAAGGAATATCATTGATGACATCATATGGATCTTGGCTGAAAACAGGATACCAGAAAGATGTTTACTTGTCTTTTATTGACTGTGCAAAGAGATCCTACTGTGGGGATCATAACAAACCATGGATAGCCTTGAGAAGAATGGGATTTCCAGAACACTTCATTGTGCTCATGGAGAAAGTGTGCACGGATACAGAGGCAGTTGTGCAAACAGAACAAGGGAATATGGCATGGTTTAAAAGCAGGATAGGTGTGCGACATTTGTATCCTCTCACCATACTTGTTCAATGTATATGCTGAACAAATGATCAGAGAAGCTGGAACATTTGAAGAAAAGTATAACATGAGGATTAGAGGAAGGTTTAGTATTAACAACTGGTGATGTGCAGATGACACAACATTGGTTGCTGAGAGTGAGGAGGAGTTGAAGCACTTGCTGATGAAGATCAGGATGGTCGCCTTCAGTGTGGATTACAGTTCAATGTAAAGAAAACCAAAATGCTCATGTGGCAGTTACATAATCTACTGTCAACTTGAGGCAGGGGTGGAGTCTAGCTTGTCAATCAATCGTAGCTTGATGGCCTCATTTGGAGACACAAATTTATCTCATTTGGAGATAAATAGTTCACTGGAAGCCACACATACTCTCTGCTTCATATTCCCGATAACAAGCCACGTGGAGCTACACTGATGGAGTCAGAATCCTGGAGCTGGAAGAGCCACATGGAGACTCACGGCAGCTGAGCAGCTTCTACCACCTCTGGATCCACACGACATTCCATCCACTGGCCTGTGGTCTCCCTACATTCAGCATCATTGCATGGCTATGTGACTCTAAAGAGGAATTTATGGACTAGTATCGACATATGGGGTAATATCGGACTTCAGCACTTTATCTGGAATGGGCTGGGATGTTTCTAAATGTACAATTGCTCTTTGATATAAAGTTCTCTCTTACACACATATGAGTGTCTCCCTGGATTTGTTTCTCTAGTCAACCCAGACTAGCACACCTCAAAATGTCACCAACATGTAACACCATGATAGAGAAAAAAAAAATTGAACTGGTCAAGGATTTCATCTTGCTTAGATCCACAATCAATGATCATGGAAACAGAAGTCAGGAGACCAGAGGATGGTGCATTGGGTAAAATCTGCCCCACAAAACCACTTAAAGGTGTTGAAAAGTAAGGATATTACTTTGAGAACTAAGGTGCACGGGAGCCAAGCCAGGGTATTCTGAGTTGTTATCTTCATGTAAAAGTTGAACACTGAATGAGGATGATTGAAGAAGAATCGATATAGTTGAACTGTGGTGTTGGGGGAGAATATTGAAAGTATCAATGGGCTGTCAGAGGACCAAATAAGTCTATCTTGGAAGAAGTACAGGCAGAAGGCTGCTTCATGACAAAGATGATGACACTTCGTCTCAAGTACTTTGCACATGTTACCAGGAGAAACCAGTCCCTGGAGAAGGATGTCATGCTTGATAAAGTAAAGGGGCAGCAAAAAAAGAGGAAAACCCTCAATGGGGTGAATTGACACAGTGGCTGTAACAAAGGACACAAATGTCGGCACAATTGTGAGGCTGCCTCAGGGAAGTGTTTCGTTCTGTTGTACATAGTTATGATGGGTTGGAACTAATTCTATGGTGCTTAACAGCAGCAGCATTACATTACCAGTTCCATTCATGTGAGTATAGTCCATTTAGATTTAACCATTACATCTGAAATAGTTTGCTTAGGACTCTTCCTCCTGCGTCCCATCTCCTTCTATGTGGAGACCTTTGTTCTTAGTTATTATTTGGTGGGTATTCGTTTAAACATAATTGTCTTAGGGGGCACACGGTAGTGTGTTTTCCTCATCCTTGAAAGCGCAGAAAGGTCCTCCTTCTGCCCTCAACTAGAAATGATCCCTTAATTCACAGTTCTTCTTGTTTAAATAGCTAAAGTCCTAGTCTACTGTTGCTTAGCATCCATTAAAGGTTAAAAAAAAAAAGCAGACTGAAATCCTGGTAGCACAGTGGGTTAAGTGTTGGGCCACTGACCAAAATGTCAGTGGTCTGAACTCATCAAGTGCTCTGCTAGCGAATAGTCAGGCCTTCCACCTCCATATAGATCCATAGTCTTAGAAACCCTACGAAGCATCTCGGTGCTCTTTCCTGGGCAAATAGCCAGCATTCTCTGTGAAGGACTTTGGAAATAAAACTTTCGTTACTCTTGAGTTTGGGAATTTTACGAGGCCATCTCAAGTTGTGCGTCATCATCTCCATCATCAATCCTCTGGCAATCACTAAAGCCCATTCCACTTGTGAACGCAAGTCTTTCTTCAGCTCACAGCGTCTCGTGGCCATCCGCTGGTGCTTGTGTGATTTCCATGGGCCCTTTCTGGTTCTGGAACACCGTCCACCGTCCTTCAGACAGACCCTGGTTCTGGTGGGGTGAAATTTCATCCTATGGCTCTTGTCTCTGAGACTCCTATCGAAGGATTGGGAAGGACTATGCAAATAGGGCATGCGTCATCCTAAGAGAGGGATTGGTAGGTATTCATCACCGTCCTGCCCTGCCTACCTATAAGGATGAGCCATTTTTGAAGCAGCAGAGGAGAGAAACCTGGAGGACTTGGGGAGAGCACTGTCCCCAGACCTCAAGATCTCTGTCTGAAGTGGGAGCAGACACATCACAGACTATGCCACGGAGACACCTTCTTTTGAGATTATGGAACCGTGGGACAGAAGGACAGCCAGGCTGGCTTCCTGGGCCATGGAGGCAAAGGACCACGTGGCTGAGACTGACACCCAGAGCAACTTGGCTACTGGGTAAGGAGACCAATGACTGAATCCTGACTGTTTGCTGACCTTGACTCCTGGTAACTTCTTCACTTGACTAGCAAGTTCCCTTCATTGTTTGCATTGGCTCTCCATTCTGTATGGCTATTGACACCGATCACAGAACCCAGCACAGATGTAGAGTGGAGTGGGAGAAACGATAAAGAAGAAGGCAGGTCTGATCCCTGCCTCGTGGCAAGAGAGAAGCCAGGGAAGAGGTCAGATGTGACCTTCCACTGCCCCTCACTGCCCTGATCATGTGTCCTGTTCTCCACCTTCCTTGTCTTGTTCCTCAGAGTTCCCACTTCCTCATGGTTTTACTTCTATATGAAAAAGAGTTCCCTTCAGATGTTACGAATCCGAACTCAAGTTTGTGTCACGTACCTTCCTGCGTTTTTCACTTCCTCCCTTGAACGCTTAGAGCTGTGGGTCATTGCTAATGTCGCTGATTCTGAAAGGGGAGTTTCCCTCTTGCTGTGGCTGGGATGGACTCCCAGCACTGACCAAGCTGTGGGTGGCCTTCTCAGGCAGAGGCAGAGAAAACTTCCTAAATGAAACCTGGTCGTCTGAGGCAGGGGATAAGAGCCTCCCTGTTTGGGGTTTTCAGCTGCCCCAGATCTAAGTAAGAAAGCCCAGCCTCTCCCAGCCACACAAAAAAGAAAAGACCCGCTCAATTCAGCGGAGCGATTGCCTTGGGGGCAGTCAGGATTCATGAGATCGGTAGGCACTACTGCGGCAACCCTCACAGCATGTACTTCACACACACTCCCCCCCCCCCAAAAAAAAAAATAAGGTGCTCTTTGGGCTCAGCTGGTCATTGGTTTCTCAGTTTCCCCCTTAGCCCTCATCCTCTACCATGGCTGTAAACAAAGGGATCCAGGTATCTGTACCCTTCTCTTGAAAAGCCAAAGCCTCGGGTGTGTTTGAGATGTCCTGCTGGGCCATCAATGTTGAGTCACTGGAACAGAGAGTCAGGAGCCCAGGGATCATGAATGTAGATAGGCTGCCTTCTTCCCTGGAATGCTCTTTTGCTTAGAGTCAGAGACATACGAGTGAGCATGTTTCTGAGGGAAGGTGTGTTGGATTGAGTTCTTTGGAGAAGGAAAGCCATGGGCTACCTGTGCTGTCTAAAGAAAGCGATCTATATCAAGAAATGGCTTCTCTAGTTGTAGAAAGAGGTAAGTCCAGGCTGGTTCATGTCAGGCTTCTCCTGATTAGTGGAAGCCGATAAGCAGGAAGTAGGATGACTGAGCAGAGGCAGCAGAGGGCACAAGCTGATGGAGGCAGAGATCCTAAGCCAGTTGAATGAATCCACCATTGGTAATCCTCTGACTGCTCCCGGGATCAGCAGGTGTACAAACAGGAGATCAGGGAACTAGAGGCAAGATTCAGCACTGCCAGAAGGCGAATGACCAAAGAGATTCGACTCTGCTCAGTCTCTTTTTCTCATACAAAAAGGCCTAGGACACCAAGGAGGTGTCATCAGGCTGTGGCCCATTTGATAGACTGAGCTTCGACCTTACCCTTACCCAGGTGTGTCTAGCTAGCATCATCCCTAACCATCACTGCAGGGAAAGGTGCAAGGGAGGAGTAATTGGTAGAAGGAGGGCAGAGGAATCTTTGGTTCTAGGGGAGAAAGGTACCAGAAAGATTAAAAACATAATAAAATTACTAGTTTATGTCAATAGTCTGACTCCTGGGAACCCCATGTGTATCAGAGAATTGTGCTCCACAGTTTTCAATAGCTGATTTTTCAGAAGTAGTTCCACCAGGCCTTTCTTCCAAGGCACCTCTGGGTAAACTGCAACCTCTGACCTTGTGGGTAGCAGCTGAGCAGGTTAACCATTTTGGACCCCCACCCAGGGACTCCCTCAGAAAGATGAATTAGCCTGAAGCAGGATGAGGAGAGCACCATCGGCGACCTTGGAAGAGGATGCAGTTTTACTGCTTGTGGTGGCAGAGAAGCTGGTCGAGCAGGGATTCTTACTGTGTGGTTTGCAGGCCAGCACATTGCCATGGTTTGAGAACACACCAGAAATTCAGACGTTGGGGCCTTGCGCCAGGTCCACTGAATCAAAAATGCTAGTCCTGGACTCAGCAGTCTATGTCTCCACGAGACCACCCGCAGATTCTGATGACTTCTCAAGCTTGAGAGGGATTCCCTTAGGGCATGGAAAATTAACCTTTGAATACCGGCCTACCTCATTGCATGATGCTTCACCAAAAGAAAGGTCAGAGGCAACCCCGAGTGTAGCTAATGAATTGACACCATTGTTCCAAGAACCTGTGCTCACTTCCTGTCTCTGTGTCACATTTCGGTCATTCTCACACTACCTCAAAACTTCTTCTTTTCATGCTACATAGAGCACATTGATGAGATCACACTACAGGGTAAACATAACGTTTTTAGGCAATGGCCAGCCAAAAAATAGTTCCTGTGACTTGCTTTACTTTGGTATTCGCTTTGTTGTGGCGGTCTGGATCACAACCCAGTGTGGCTGCTATCTGTCTGTATGTCCACAGATGATAAACTTCTCCACCTCTGCTCTCCACCATGAAACTGGGGGTGTCGTGGTGTAGTCTACAGGTGAGTGGTTCAGTATGAAGCTTGGGGGAAGTGGAAAAATATTTGGAGTACCCACTGATGGGACAGGAAGAAGGAGATGACAAAGGCAACGTCTAAAGTGTATGAATGCCATCTCCTCCCCGCGACTCTTCTGTAAGGGGATGTCCAGTTGCCCACAGATGGGCTTTGGGTCCCAATCTGCACTCCCCCTCACTCAAATGATATGATTTCTTGTTGCTTGATGCCTGATATCTGATCCCTTCGACACCTCATGATCACACAGGCTAGTGTGCTTCTTCAGTGTAGCAACAATGAAACATACAACTTTCTCTAGTTCTTAAATGCTCTCCCCACCCCCACTATCATGATCCCAATTCTATCTTACAAATCTGGCTAGACCAGCGGATGTACACTGGTGCAGATAGGAACTGGAAACACAGGGAATCCAGGAAAGATGATCCCTTCAGGACCAGTGGTGAAAGTGGTGATACTGGGAGGGTGGAAGGAAGGACTGGTAGAAAGGGGGAACCGATTACAAAGATCTACATGTGATCTCCTCTCTCTGGGGGACAGACAACAGAAAAGTGGGTAAAGGGAGATATCGGACAGTGTAAGATATGACAAAATAATAATTTATAAATTATCCAGGGCTCATGAGGGCGGGGGGAGCAGAAGGGGAAGGAGAAAATGAGGAGCTGATACCAAGGGCTCAAGTAGAAAGCAAATGTTTTGAGAAAGATGATGGCAAGCGTTATATGAGCCCCCAATAAAAATTATTAAAAACAAATAAATAAAAATCACACAAAGTATGTGAATTTGAGGAGACAGAATAGGTTAGCATATGCAATTATGCTATAATAGTATAATGAAAGATAAAACACAGAAAGCTAAGGGACATATCCAAAATATAGTAGTGTACACAGTTTCATTTGTTATTGTTATTGCTGGTAGTTGCTATTGAGCTGGAACAACTCATGATGACCCCCACATACAACAGAAAGAAATGCTGCCCAGTCATGGGCTGTGCTCACAATTTTTGTTAAGCTTGAGCCTGCTGGTGCAGATACTGTTGTCAATCCATCACACTGAGAGTCTCCTTTGTTGAGCCTCTACTTTACCAAGCATGCAGTCCTTCTCCAGGGACTGGTCTCTTGGTAACATGTCTCACTACAACATCCTAACAAAGTCTGACCATATTTGCTTCTAAGGAGCACACTGCCTGTATTCCTCAAAGCCAGATTTGTTTGCTTTTCTGGGAATCCACAAGATGTTCAGTATTCACCAGCATTCGCAATTTAAGTGTGGTATTCTTCTGTGGCCATTCTTATTAATTGCCCAGCTTTCATCAGAGGTGACTGGTGTACCCTGTTAATAAGCCTTCCTCCAATCCTAACGCCAGAGTCTTCTTCATTTAATCCAGTTTCTCAAATGATCTGCGCAGCATACAGAGCACATATAGGGATACTGCAGCTAGTTCTTTAATATGGCTCTTCCACTCATAGTCTTTGTAAATTCCCACCGAATGACTTTTTCCTGATGAGGCAGGGTAAGAGAAGGTGGTAGAAGATACTGATAGGATTTTATGACTCAGTTGTGAAGGGTTATGAACAGGGCTAATTGTGATTACCATCTTGCTAACTACCAACAAAAGAGGTGGGGCATGAGAAAGGCACATTCCTTGGATCCTAAGATCCTTACAATCGCCTTGATCCAGGAGCAACAGAGGAGTGGCAGAAGAGCAGCAGCAGAACTAAGATCCAGAGCATGAGACCCAGTGGTGGACTTTCCAGCCCACAGAGCAAGCAAGGTCGAGTGCCTTTGGACAGGAAGCTGGCTTGTGGAGTAGGGTGCCTCCTGGCACTTGATTGGGAGCTCAGGCTTTGTTGACCCATGTACCTAGAGCTGAATACCTTCAGGCTGAAGCTTATGGTGGAGTGGAATGCCCTTTGGGCATGTCTTATCAGCCCTAAAAGAGCTCCTTAACAATGTCTTAGCAGGACAGAGGTCAATGGAAGGCCAAAGATCAGTGAGAAGCCTGCCTGCCTGCCAGCATGATTCAGAAGATACTGTGGTGTCTCAAAAATGGCATCCAGAGCATCTGTAACCCATTTATTTCCTTAATAAACTACATAATTATGAGTGTTGTCTGTGAGCTCTCTCTGTGTGGCCATTGCAAATGGCCTAACTCCATGGAAAAAGCAGAGGGAGTGGTGGGAGGGGCAATCAGTGTCAGAACTGGCTGGAGGGTGGAGCAGGTCTGACATCAGTGACATAGGAATAGGCCCTAGGCAGTGGCTGTTGATCATTTTCTTTCCTCCTTGTGAAGTCAGAGGTCAGAGGTCATCATTTATTCCTACAATGGTGGAAGGATACAACCCTGAAACACACCTTTCTTGATTTTAAACCACACGTGTAGTATTTCTTTGTTCTATTTTTATCACTGCCTTGTGGTCTATGTACAGGTTCCACATGAACACGACGGAGTGTTCTGGAATTCCCATTCTTCCCAATGTCATCCATAGTTATGATCTACACAGTTGACTATCTGGGCAAAATCAATAAAACACAAGCCAGGTGGATGAAGTTATTCTAGAAATTAGCAGAGTCTGACTCAAAATGGGCATGACACTCAAGGAGAAGCTTCAGATCTGCTGACCGCAAAGCAAAGACCCTGTGGGGTTGGACCTCAGCTTTTCTGACCAGGGTCCTGAGCAAGTCCACTGGGATGACCCATGCTATCGATTGAATCCTATTTCCCAAAAGGTTGTGTCAACATGGCTAGGCCATAATCCTCAGTATTATGTAATTTGCCTCCATTTTGTGATCTGACATAATCATTCTATGAGTTGTAAATCCTAACCTCTGATAGATATTAGTGAGGTGGGATACAATTTATGGAATCCAGTTGTACCTTGAGCCAATCTCTTTGGGGATGTAAGAGAGGATCTAAGAATGAGCAGAGATCAGAGGGACCTGACTACCAGAAAAACTAACTGGAAGAGGCATGTATTCTTTGGACCCGGGGTCCCTGTGCTGAGAACCTCCTAGACATAGAGAAGACTAATGACAACACACATGGAAATCTCCAAGGAATGCCAGGAAGGAGACCAGGACCTTCCCCTAGGGCTGAAAGGGGGAAGAAGCCTTCCCCCAGGGTGGCACCTGAATTTGTACTTTGATCTTTTAAACTGCAGGTGAAGAAATGCCTATTTGAGAAAACCACCCCCTGTGGCATTTCTGTCACAATTGCACCAGGTAACTAAGAAAGCCAACGAGCCCTTGGGACTAGCCAACTATTGCCTCAATAAAAGTGGGTCCATGCCAAGAGAGGCGACAGTGATTGCAACACAAGGCCACCAGGCAAATGGACATGTTTGGAGAACAGATGGTATGAGGACATGTCAGCAGTGACGGGAGCCAGAGGTGAAATGAAATGGCTATAAATAGAGCCCACAAAAGCATTACGAAATCTAGGCCCAGCCCTGAAGTTAAGGCTTCCTGGCAATGTGCTCAGCAGCTGATAAAGAGGCCAGTTTGGCACAGGGCAGTCTGAGGGGGCCCAGCTTCAAGTGAGGTCACACCAGCCGTAACCCACGGCTGGAGTCCAATAGCTGGGGAGGCCGAGGGAAAGGGCTCGGGGCCGGTGCTGGCGGGGGGGGGGCGGGGGGCGGTATCACCCATCACCTGGGAGTATTTCAGCGGTTCCTAAAGGAGGGACACAGCTAAGGGCTCGGGGCAGGCCTGGCACACTGCAAACACTCCATCAAGGTTGGCTGTTGGTCCAGCATGACACGGACACACACCCATCCAAACGAACCAACATCTCCCTCCTGACTGTCCCACCCGTGAGAATTCACGCATGTGCCAAGGCGTGAGAGCCTGCAGGAAACCCAGCATCCAGTCTGAGCTTCACAGGCAGCCGGAGCAGCAGACTTCCCTCTGCCATGCGCCTGCCAGCCGTGCCCCCTGACCACCAGCCGGTGGGCCACTCACATCCCACAGAGTAGCAAGAGTCCCATGGACGAAGAGAAGGGCAAGAGGCAGATTGTTTTCATTAGGAATCACCCGAATCTTACTATTGTTTGTTCCGCTCCACAAATCACCCCACCACCAGCATTTGATTTTTATTCCCAGCAACTTCACGCCCCAAGGGGAGGTGTCTATGTGTTTAGATGGTGCCACAGACGGCTTCCTGGGAAGCCACTCCTGGCCCAGGGGCTAAGTGGCCCTCGCTCACCTTTGTACTCTGGCAGACACACGCACTCGTAGCCGTTGACCAGGTCCCTGCAGGTGGCAGCGTTCAGACAGGGGGCCGAGAGGCACTCGTTGTCCTCCTCCTCACAGTAGAGGCCATGGTAGCCTGAGGGATGAAGCGGAAGGTGGCCGTTAGACTCTCCCCCTGCAATATGCCAGCCCCACCATCCTGCAAGCGAGGCTGCTGCCGCTGTCCGAGCCGCCCAGGCGATTCCAACTCATGACAGGCTCCTGGGCCCAGAGCAGAACTGCTCCTGCTCCCTGAGGTTGGCAGAGGCCACAGAGCAGCGGGCCTGGCTTCCAGGTTGCCTCTGGGAGGTTTTGAACTGCCAACCTTCAGAATAGTGGTAGAGCGCTTTCCTGAGTTCACTGGAAAGCATTGCAGACAGACGGGATCTTGGAGTATAATGGAACTGTGCACAGCTGTTCAAACCCACCAGCAGCTCCAAGAGGGAAAGCAGCGCCAGTCAGCTTCCGTAAACATTATACCCACTGCCCCTGAGTCCTTCCCGACTCATAGCGACCCCGTCCCCAGTTTCCTAGACTGTACATCTTTACAGGTGTAGACAGTCTCATCCTTCTCCCCTGGTGACTTCGAACCGCTAACCTTGCAGTTAGTAGTCCATTGACTAACCCACAGTCCCACCAGGGATACACCAAAGCTTTGGAAACCAGATGGGGCAGGTCTACCCTGGCTAACAGGTTGGCTAGGAGTTGGCATTGGGATGAACTAGTTAGCAGTACCGGTGACCAGGTCATTGTGGGAGCCAGATTCCCAAATGGTCTTCGGTGGCCAGAGTACACAGGGGACAGAGATGGTGGCAGACAACCTGGTGTGGGAGTAAGAGTTCCTTTCAAGAGTGTGCACCACGCTTTCCTCCAAGTCCATTAGAAAGAGACATTTAGCTGAGCATCATCTTCTTAGAGAAGGAAAGCGGTCATGCCTGCCTGTGGCTTCTCAGTGCAGAACAAGGGCTTGACAGAAATGCCTGATGGAAGTTGTCTGCTTTGTCTTGACATCTGATGACCCGAATGATAGCATTCCAACTTTCCCAGGCCTTTTGTCTTTTCATTATTAGCGACATCATAAGAAGACGGATCCGGATGAAAAAGAAACCAACGATCCCTTCACAGAGCCAGTGTCTCCCCTGTTTGCGAAACAGGTGTTTGCTCTAAAGAACAAGAAGACCGCGTTCCCTGCTACTCGCTCGTGCATGTCATGCTGTTTTTTGACTTTCAAAAACACAGGCGACTGCCAGCACCCAGTGGATCCAGGCCGTTTGAGTCCGGCCCTGTCCAAACAAAGAGAAGCATGGGAACGTTTTCAAAACTCACCCTGTCTGTGTTAGTTCTGAGTGCAGATAAGCAGGCAAAAATAAACAAACCTTGGCCCAAGTGGAGACTGGAATGACTAGCTTGTTGTTCTGTTTTACCCAGTCCTTCCTACTCAAGGTCAAGGCCCAACTCAGACAGTACCGCGAGCTGTTCGATTTCTTGTGCCCTGCCCCAAAGTGGAGGCTCATGTGTTTTCATTGTAAATGGGATCACGGTGTCTTTCAATTGGCTTGAGAACTGCTTCCCTAATTTATCCAGTGATCACAGCTCCTTAAGATGCCCTGGTGGCACCAGGCTTGGGTCATCAGGTGCTCTCCAGCCTACCTGCGAGCTGTGAGGGGGAAAGAGCTGGGGTCTGCTTCCTTAAAGAGTTCAGCCAGAAGGACCCCCGGGGGCCACGAGTCAGAATGGACGCCAAGCAACAGGCTGAGAGAAATAACGCGATGGCTTGCTAGTCGAGTCTTTGATCTCACCCAGCTTCTGTAATTTGGGCAGAAATAAATCGGATGACCTCTTCCTCAGATTATGTCACCCTTTAGAACTGGAGGGTCTCCAGTGGCAGCAACATTGCTTTCCTTGGGCCCAACTGGAGACAGCTTGGGCCTCACAAGTTGGGGTGTGGGTGCTACTGGGATCCAGTAGGTAGAGGCCAGGGATGAGGCTAAGCATCCTCCTGCACATAAGACAGCCTTTGCACAATAAAGAGGCATCCAGCTCGCAGTCTCCATCAAGGTGAAGGCCAAAAATGCCTGCTGTGGGTCAGGACTCCGTGATCTAGAGCCTCATAGGTGGTGGTTAGGGGCCACTGAGTACAACCCATAGCAACCCTCTGCGGGACTGACAAAACACTACCCCGCCCTGTCCCACCCCCACAATGGTTCCAATGTTCAAGACCATTGTTCCACCCCCTGTCAGTGCATTTCATTGAAGGCCTTCCTCTTTTGTTGCTGCCCTTCTATAGATTACATTCATCTGAAATAAATGAATAAACTTGTACGGACCCACAGCCAAGGTCATCCAGTTATGGATTGTCTATGGGCACATTGTTTCCAACAGCATCATCGAGTAGTTACAACACAGGGTTTTTACTAGGTGACCCTTGATGGAAAATGTTTGTTGATCCCTGCCCTACATTCAACGGAAGATGGCTCATCTTACAAGAGTTAAGTGCCCTTGGCTGCTTCTCCTAATTATAAGAATCCTTTTATGGTCCATATGGGAAAATAAGCCCAAAGAATATCATTTCTGTTTATCTGTGCTCCAAGCACAGCTCTTAAAAAAATCAACTTGGAAGAAATAGAGATGCCCCTGGAAGCATCTCTAACCTGCCTTAAGGTGTTATTTACACAGGCAATAGTCAGAAAGCAAATTTCCTGAAATTGTCCGTTCCTGTTTTTGTTGTTTGCAAACTGCCTCATTATCTTTTCCCACGAACAGCGTGGACAGCAAACAAGGGCGTAATTTTACACCGATAATTAAGCGGGGGATGTTTTTCTTCCCGGGAAAAGAAAACAAGACAAAGGTTTCATTTTCGAAAGTGGTTTCTTCAGAGACGGTAGCCTTTCCGTGCCTTCCTGCATGGCAACGGCACGGCACTCCTTACACGTGAGCCAGAGGCTCAAACTGAACTGAGCGAATGAAGAGAAGAAACCTCCCCAAAGAGGAAGGTTGCTTTGAAAATGAGACTGTTCAAGGCAGGATGACCAGAGTCTGAAAAACTAGGTTAGTCCAAAGAATTTTGTTGAAAATAAGAAATAAAAAGTGTAGGGTCAGAGCAGTTCCTTCGAGGATACGAATCTTTCCCTCCACTGCTCTGTTCTCTGCATGATTTGCGCCCACTTCCAAACCAGTTTCTTTTAGAATTGACAGCGCGTGACAAACACTCAAGTGCATGGTCCAAATGGTTCCACGCTCAACTGCTATCAGTACAAACACATCCAGCGGTGCCGCGGAAGAAAAGCCTGGTGCTCTGTTTCCACAAGGGCAGTCTGGAAAACCCTATGGAACTCCGCTCTACTCCGCACACATGGGGTCTCCATGCATCCGACCCAACTGGATGTCTACGAACGACCACATGCCATCGACGGCCTAAGGCAGGAAGAGCAGTAGAAAGGGCTGCCATGTGCAGATTGAGTGAGTGGATGGCAGTGCCATTAACTCAAATAGGTACAACCGGTGGGGTAACCACACTTTGGGGACGTAGAGACCAGTTCAATATTGAACATGTTTAACTTACGTTTCTCTAGGAGTGCTCCACATGGTGGTACAAAAGGTGAACTGGAATTTCATAGAAACACCACTTTCGGGAGTGGGTCACTCGGGAGTTAAGTTTCTCATCAAAGAACATCAGCTTAAATATCTTTTGCAATTTCTAGAGCAATCGCTCATGAAAGAAAGAACTTTCTACCCCTGTAAAGAGTCGTAGTCTAAGAAACTCACAAGGCAATTCTACTCTGTCCTGTAGCATGGCTACGCGTCAGAATTGACTGGATGCTGGTGAGTTTTTGCGTGAGAGCAATCACTAGGGAAAAAATACAAAAGACATGTAAGTGACAATGTTCAGAGAGAGAGAAAATGGAATCATACAAAAATGCTCATTTAAAACCAGAAAATGCAACCAAGAGCAAAAGACAAAAAGAAGAAGGAGAAGAAGGAGACGGAGAAGAAGAAGGAGGAGGAGGAGGAGGAGGCAATAACAGGAAATTGTTACAAATATGGTAACTAGTAAACCAATTACCACAGCAGATTAAGATGCACCTGACCCAAGCCGTGGTATTTTCAATCCTATCATATACATGAGAAAGTTGGATAATGAATAAGAAAGACCAAAATCGAAGTGATGTCCTTGAATTCTGGTGCATTATGTTGTTTGGGAACTGCTCCCAAAACTAACAAATCTCTCTCGAAAGAAGCACAGTCAGAGAGCTCCTTAGACGTGAGAATGGTGGGACTTCATCTCAAGTAATCTGGATATCATCAGACGAGGCCAGTAGCTGGAGAAGGTCAAGTAGAAGGTACCTAAACAAGAGGAAGATGCTCAACAAAATGGATTGACACAGTGGCTGCCACATGGGTGTGAGCACAGCAGCCACTGTGTGGATGACGAGGGACAGACCGTGCTTTGTTGTGTTGTATATAGAGTCACTACAAGGCAGAACCAACTCAACAACACATACAATATTAATACTCTTAAAATGCATAGAGTCTGGATACATCAATTTCGAGACAGAGACTATCAGAGTGGACTCCCCCAAAAAGGCAAGACCCAAGTGTGTTTTCTATAAGAAAAGCACTTTATTATTATGAATAAATAAAGAGGAAGAAAAGAAAGGTGGCCGACCAAGGTCAGACTCCACATGGAGATGAAAGTGGTCAACAAGGAGTCAGGTTGTAGATAGGGATTGGGAGAAGAAGCAGATTGGGGGAGGAAACGAGGAAGCCCAAGTTCAGTGTCACCACGCAAGAAGTGGGGAGCAAGTCAAGAAGCGATGGTTGACTGTGTCAAAAGAGCGAATGACAGCTCATTGAGAAGACTGAGAGGTCACTGAGTATATTTTGGAAATTAAGGAAAGGCAGGGTTTTCCTTTGCACGAGCATTAGAAGGTTCTGCTGGAATGTAGTGAGTGGGAGGGAGCCTGAACTATGAAACATCTTGCAAGACCCGGATATTCCTGCACAACAAAGAATAAGCCAGAATGCTTCCCGGTGTCGGAACGCCCTACTGGGCAGTCACGAGGATGAAAACACTGCTTCTAACTTTCCAAGCCTAGGATCTAACTGCTCTCTGGTTTGTATGAGTCAGAGTCACACATAAGACTGACCATCACACCGGTAGAGAGCGGTTAGTTTCGAGACATACGGAGTTTCCCCAGAATGTAAGCACTGGGCAAACCATGAGAAGATTGCTTCAAGAGTTGGTCACCATTTTTCAAAATCACCTCTAAAGAGCAGTGGCTCCCAAAGAGCTTATGTCGCCAGGAAAAGGTGGTGGTTTGGTAATAGAATTCTCCCCTTCCATGAGAGCGACGTAGGTTCGGGTTCCCCTTGGGCAGCCATCACCGTCCGTCAGTGGTGGCTTGAATGTGATGATGCTGACCAGGCTTCCAGACTACTGTTGACTAGGAAAAAAGGCCTGCAATCTACTTCGGCAAATCAGCTCGTGTAACTTCAGGATCACAATGATCATAGTCGATCGTGCAGATGGATCAAACCTCAGGGAATTGGAATGAGTTCGAACTCACTTTCTAGCAACTACCTATCACATATTAGCAAGAGGATGAATCCAAAATAGAACAACATTTAGAAACGCCTGACAAAGCCACCTAAAGTAGCTTCCCCCAGTTAGTCAGCTCCAAGTTGCAGCAGCCAATCCATCCTGATCTCCCCATGAAGGGTGTGGTTCTAAGCTGCTTGGTCTCTGTCTTGCCCATCAAGATGATCTCAAGACACACATGAATATCAACACGAGACAGGCTTTGCCTCACCGTGTGTTTACTCCCAAGCTCCCACTTCCTCCCTCCCTCATCATATCACACCCCGAAACATCACGAACTTGTAAGGCATAATGGCTGAACCAGAGGGTCTTCCCACTCTGTAGAACAGACTCCAGCAACTCAAGGTTGCTGCTGCGACCTGGCCTTCCTGCCCTCTCAGAAAAGGGGCCTAAGGCTGCGCCTTCAGAAACAATGGTGATGTGTCCACAACGTTGGTGAGGGAAGTCTCCCTGGCCCCTGGTCTCCCGTGGGTGAGAAGCTGAAGGGTTAGAGATGTTTCCTCTTTCTTCTTGGGACATCAGGCTGAAGTGCATGTGCCCAGGCCACTCCTCTAAGGACAGGTGACAACTCCAAGGATGTTTCCCCCTCTTTTCAAGGGGCGTGGATAAAATGGGAACACCGGTGTCTCCTCGATTCAAGTCGAGGCCAGTTCCCTGAGATCAAATATTCCAAGCACCTTCCCCATGGCGGCTGAGCAGAGAGAAGATAATCCTATTTTAGTACTAATGGTTTACTGTGAGCTTCCAAATTCTGGACGGACTCGCTGCTCGTCAAAGAGTTCATCTGTGCCATGAAATGCCAAAGGTGAGTGTCTCTGACTTGATTTCCAGAGAGAGAAAGAGAGAGAGAGAGATGTGTGTGTGTGTGTGTGTGTGTGTGTGTGTGTGTGTTTGACTCAGTCACTGACCTGGTAGGCTCATCATAGGAAATCATTTTAAGAACAGACCAAAAAATAGTCCCTGCTCACATTAGCCGAATCAAGCACTGGGTGCTCGGTTCCAGACCTGCAGCTATTATCTGCCCGGACTTTCAGAGAGTTCTTCCATGTGCGTCGCACACACCCATAAAAAGCAGACAGTAACTGTAACTGTGGCAAAGGTTGGGTGAGTAAACACCCAACACTCGATGGTGTGCAATGTCTGCAAGACTACTCTTCCTTCCTGGCCTCATTTCTTATTTTTCCATCACTCCAGGTACCTGGGCCAGAGTGAAAGTCAATGTGAGAAGACCCAGATCAGTCAACGCCCATTGGCGTTCTTATATGGAGTAACCTGGAAGAAGGGTTGGCGGTAGAAACTAAATGCACATTTTGGATTCTCAAAGCTCACTATGGTTGGGATGTTACCGAGCCACCTTCTTCTGCCTTCCACCTCCCAAGCCCAAATGGGAAGATGAATCTTATCCGTACCCTGCGTGCAATGCACTGCAAAGACCCACTGAGGTCAAGGTGGGTGCATGTCTTCTTTCTCAATCATTCTTCAACTTAAAACATTCTTGAATTTAACAAAAACTTACTAACTGCCTACTGTGTGCCAGGCACTGCGTCAAACAATGGGACTATGTCGTGAGTGTAAATGGACAGAGTTCCCCAAAAGGTGGGAGGAATAGTTACATGAGGAGGAAGATACCAATCATCGGGATAAATTTAAATTTTTAACTGGGGCAAGGGAAACAAATGAGAACAAGGGGTGGGTGAGAGATGAGTTTCCTTATTCAGCCTTTTGCCTTGGTTCTTTGGGGAAACAGCTTGAGAGGTTTTTTACCCCCTAAGGGGTTATCTTTGACCTAGTTCTCTACCCCCAAGGGTTTGTTGCTTTGGTCTAGATAATGAATATTTTCTGGGTAAGCTATTGACAGCGAGGAAGGTCAGACTCTTGGTATCTGACCGTGGGCTTCAGCCTGCCCTATAAGTGGTCTGTTTTTCACACCTTATAGGAATTGGTGCAAATAAAGTGACTATGGCCCTTTATGCAAATGAAGCCACTGCGACCGACCCAGAGGCAGTTGGTCAGTGTGTGACTCGAGTGGGAGGGCCATGCCGTGAAATTGCCCGTGAATTTGCTTATACATTTATGTAGCCAGCCCCGTTTAGGGCTTCGAGGGGGGAAATCAAGGAAGCAGAAAGGACAAAGGGCAACAAAAGAGAAGAAGCAGACAGAGAGGTTGGGCATGAACCCTCCGGGAAGAGCTGTAACTCAGGTCAGGGGCTGTCACCTGAAGACAGCGAGATGCCTGGAAGGGGCCTGTGGTGGAGTCTGCAGTGCTGGCAAACAAGAATGCTGCTGCGAATGCCGCTAAAGAGCGGAACAAGGCTGCCCCGCTGGCTCTGAGCTGGTCACTCAGCAGTGGGCAGGCCCAGGGAGGCTCTGTCCCTGATGGAGCCCAGAGAGCCCTGGACAGCAGCGAGCAGGACTGGCGGGCACTACTGTTGTCAGGTGACTTCGGAGGTAAGGGTAGGAGATGGAGAGTTTGCAAGACCGTGAGACAATGGAAGATTCTTGCTGATGAAGTCAGCCTTTGTTCGAGTCAAATGTATTGGACACTCTCTCCCTCGCACTAACTTCCTTTTGCAACCTGTATTCAGAGTGTTTACAGGTAGAGAGCTCTGGAGTGGCCAGCCACTGACTCGGAAAGACTTGGATTTGTCTAATATGAGGCAGGATCTCTTTATGTCTTCGCATTAAAACTAAACAAAACAAAGAACTATGCATTTCCCTTTGCTTCATCTTCCTAAGACTAACTTCCAGGCTAGATCCTCCGCCCCGCTGGGCACTGAAACTTGCCCTCAATACTTCAGCGTGTAACCCTCCTAAGCAACTGTCAGTTGCCCTGTCTGGTTGGTTCAAAGACTGGTGGATGTGGAAGATGCTCAACTGGTGGACTGGATTTGCCAGAAATATGGGCTCCTTGGGCCAGAAAACCTTTGTGTGCGTGCATACAGCACGATTCCTTTCTTGACAGACAGTCTATCATGTACAAATAGGGGTTAAAAGGTCGGGAAGTCATCATTTCAAAATTAGCAGTGGGTTTTGTTTCATGGTGAAAAGATGGATTCTTTGATTTGGGGAGGGGTTTGAAAATATATTTTAAGTATATTCAGACATTCTCATTTTGCATGAGAAATAGTGTTTCTGTCCTCAATCAAAGGGGTTAATATTGCCACAGAGAAACTTTACGGGCGCAATTTTTAGGCTAACAAACCTAATCATGTGGCCAATTGCTAAAGAAGCCATGACCATCATCTCTTGCTTATGTTTTATTGCACGCACGGAGGAGAGAGACCAGAGGGATAAAATGCAAAGCACTGCCACCCAGTCCATTACACTGCACAGCAGGCCCAGAGGACAGCACCGGGCAGTTCTTTCTGGTTGGTGTCTGGTCTTCGTGGGACCAGATAGCGTCAGCTTTTTCCACTGAGTGCCTAGTGGGTTTTAACTGCCTCCCTTCCAGTCACCAACCTGACACTTAACCCACGGTGCCACTCACACAGGATTCCGGGTGGGGGCGGGGATGAGGGTGATTCGGGTTACACAGTGGGCTGCTAACCGCGAGGGCGGCAGATTGAAAGATGCAGAGTTTACTCCCGGAAAGAGCTGCAGTCTCAGAAACTCACGGGGGCCGTTCCACTCTGTCCTCCAGGGTCACTACGAGTCAGACTTGACTCGGTGGCAGTGGGAGGATGAGTGATAAGAAACCCCGGTGGCGTTGTGGTATAAGCACTGTGCTGCCAGCTGGAAGGCCGGCGGTTCGAGTCCACCAACAGCTCTGTGGACGAACGATGGTGTACACGAGAGGAAAGCAGAAGGGCAGGCGAGGGGGGAGGAGTGCGCGTCCTTACAAATAAGGTTATCTTTCAAAGGTACTTAAGAAATGATAAAAATATACATTTCGGGGGACACAATTGGAGGCGGCTGCCGTGGGGCGGGAGATGAGCCAGAACTCCACGGTGACTCTATTTGAGCCAAAGCCCTGGTACCGTTTAGGTGTTGGGCTTTGAATTTTTTCAGTACTGTGGGAAATTTCCTGGATCAAACTAATTACAAATTAATCACCTTATTTTTTTAAAACTCTTCATACTTTTTAGAGTTTTGTCTTTTAAATATTTTTGGGGGGGGGTGTTTTTTTTAATGTTGCTTTTGACCACTAGAGGGTGGATTCTACCTAGGATCTCTACCAGTTGAAAGGAAAATGGAAGAACCTGGTAGCAGTTCTTAAAAAAAGAGGAACAACTGAATAAAGCTCTCTGTCACCAATGAAAACTGGACAAGGCTCCCCAAAACCAAACTCACTGCCACTGGGCTGATGCTGACTCATGGAGACTCTCTGGGTCAGAACAGAACTGCCCCTGTGGGTTTCTGAGACTCTTTGTGGGAGTAGGAAGCGTCCCCCACCGGTGGTTCCCCCACCCCACTACATCCCATCTCAGAGAGATGCGTCAATTGGCCAGCTTCTTTATATTTCAGGAGAGATATCTTTTTCTTGAAGGATAAAAATGAACATTTCATCTATTTCTTTACAGTTTGCAAACTCACCAATCTGTCCTCTACACACATCCCAACCCAAAAAATCAAACCCACTGCAATCAAGCTGGTTCCAGTTCACGGAGGCCCTATGTTGAGTGTCTAGAACAACCTTCCTAATGCCGCCACCCTTTAATACAGCTGCTCATGTTGTGGTGACCCCCCCAAACCATAAAATTATTTTTGCTGCTACTTCATATCTATAATTCTGCTACTGTTATGAATCAGGCGACCCCGGTGAAAGAGTTGTCCCACCCCCAAAGGGGTCGCGACCCACAGGTTGAGAACCTCTGGGCTAGAATCAAAATGATCCTTTAGAAAATGGAGTGTTTTTCATACTGACTCTCTATGAAACGTATTTTTTTTAATGCACATTCTTATCACGCCATGACTTAATCACGCTGGAGGACAATGTCAAGATAATATTTGATAACAATCTCAACGAGAATTTAGATCCAGTGTGTCTCTAGGGAGAGAAAGAATGAAAACGCTTCATAAAAGGACTGCCTGGGCAGATTTAGAGACTCACTCACACACAAAGAGCTGGGCCTGGAGCTGAGATAGTAAACACACCCGGTAAGAAAAGGCAGGTGTGACCCGGGCTGAGCCCCAGACGAAGCACCATCAATGTTGACAGTCCTGCTGCAGAACCTTGGAGGAAAACGCCTTTGGGGCTGGCGAGAATGCTGTCCGAAAAGGGCGGGCAGCCTGTGGGGCCTGCTTTCTACGCGGCAAAGATGGGGAGCATGCTCTGACACAGGACTGCTGTATCTGGTGTGAGATCTGGCCTGGAGCACACGCAGGGAGCCCCGGTGGAGCTGTGGGTGCCTCTTGGTCTGCCAACAAGGTCAACATAAGTTATGTGTTTGTCTGTGTCTCAGTGTATGAAAGCCAGGACTGATGAATCTAGAGGGACAGCAAGTAGAATAAGGGTTCCTGGAGGGGATGTGGGGTGGGGGGTGGAGGGAGAGTAAGGGGGAGCTGATATCAAGGAGTTCAAGAAGGAAGAGAATGTTTTGAAACTGATTGTGGCAGCAATTGCACAACACTGTGCATGATGTGAATTAACTACAGAATGATATGATATCTGTGTTAGCTCCCAAGGAGATGATTTGGGGAGGGAGGGATTACTTCCAGAAACCCTACAAAGATTGGATAAAAGTTGGAGTCTACTCAATGGCAGTAGGATTTTTTCTTTTGGTTTGGTTTGGGGAGCGGGGGTCAGCAATTCTTATTTTTTGCTCCAGTGGCCAACGCCCAGCTGCTCTCTGAAAGGCCCCAGAAAGCCCTTGATGATTTGCTTCCGTGAATGGTTCCACTGCCATCAGGTTGATTCTGACTCGGAGTTCCACTCTAGGATGGAGCCAAACTGCTCCCTGAGGTTTCTAAGGCTGGGGGTCTTTATGGGAGCAGACAGCCTCATCGTTCTCCTGCCCATGAAGATGGTGGCCTGGACATCCCTGTGCAGAGTTCTACCCTGTCACATGGGGTCACTATGAGTCAGAATTGACTTGGCAGCCTCCACACCAAATACATAGGTCTAGAGTCAAGTGCCCAAGTACTTGTGTGGTCAGAATCAACATGTTTTTGTGTGCACAATGTAGTGTGTTGAATAAGCAATGTAGACCACAGGTGTGTGTGTGTGTGTGTGTGTGTGTGTGATTTTACTTCCCCAGTGCTCAATCACCGAGATCGTTCAGTGGCACAATGGGCACAAGCAATCCCTGCATTTCCTGTGAGTCACTGCCGTTCTCCAGCAAAGATGCTGACTCTTAGGCACTGCACTGCCTCAAGGACATTCCTTGGAGGTCATTCAGGCACGTTTGTAGACACATACACTTCCCACTTGGCCACAATCTCCCTACAAACAATAAACCCAAAGCTGAAGCTGACTCTCACAGCCTTGACTTCAGCTAAATAACTTTCTGGACAAAACTGACCTCAAGGCCACTGGACTATAAAGGCCAATTCAGAATGCCCAAACCTTAGAGTTAGGACTCAACCACTTGATCAAATCCTGGATTTCTATTCTAATTGTGTCAATGGAACAAATATTAAGTATGCCTATGATGAAGAGATGAAGAGATGTGCTCATGCAGATCATAAAAATCAAAGAATAAATAAAAAAATTTACTTTAATCTGGTGACTTAAGGTTCTAGTAGAATCTGAGCATCTGTTCAACCTCTGAAGTAGACCAGGGACAGTTCCCCAGTATCAGGCTCAGGACTAGGCTCATTCCACACACAGAATTGGAGGTAAGACAAAGTCGATCCGTTTCTAGTAATTCCTTTATCCCTTATCATTTGAGAAGAAAAGATATACTAAATGGGCTCTCCTTCCTTCTCTAGCAAAGATCTCACAGTGATTTTGGTTTCTCTTAATCAAATCTGGCCCAGCATTTTTAAAATTACATATATACAGGGGGTGGTGGTCATTAGATAATTTCATGTCAATTTGATATATGAAAGTGTAGGGGTGGAGTCTAACCTGTCAATCAGGTCACAGCCTGATGGTGATTCCTTGTGGGTGTGCTTTCTCATAAGGAGGATCCTGGTTTATAAATTATTAAGGGTTTATGAGGGAATGGGGAGTGGGGAGGGAGGGGAAAAAATGAGGAGATTATGCCAGGGGCTTAAGTGGGGAGCAAATGTTTTGAGAATGATGAGGGCAATGAATGTACAAATGTGCTTTACACAATTGATGTATGTATGGATTGTGATAGGGGTTGTATGAGCCCCTAATAAAATGATTTAAAAATAAAATAAAATAAAATAAAGGAGGATCCTGAGACACTCTCTCTGCCAGAGACGGAGGTTCCCAGGATCCTTACATGTATCAATTATGGATTCAATGGCTGGAGATGCATCCACAGTCATTGCATCCACAAGACTTTGTACCCACTGGCCTGGGATATTGCTACATTCTGCATCAGTGCTTGTGACTGCGTGAGTCTGCAGAGGGATTTATAGACTAGTATTGGACTTACAGACTTGAGTCAGAGTGGAGGCGGGGATGTTTTCCTGATGTATAAAGCTTCGTGATATGAAGCTCTTTCTTATGAGTGTCACTGAATTTGTTTCTCCAGGCAGCCTGGCCTAACACAGGGGAGCTTCCCAAGTTTGTGGAAATTTTCCATTATCTTTTAGTTAAAGAGAGAGAGAGAGAGAGAGAGAGAGAGAGAGAGAGAGAGCGAGCCCTGGTGGTACTTTCGTGTAAGGATCAGTTAACTACAAGGTCAGTGGTTCAAACCCATAAGCCATAGGGTTGCTATGAGCCAAAATGGACTTGATGGGAGGGAGCTTGCTTTTGGAGCAACTGTTTATATGTATACACAGAGGAGTCATGGAGGCATATCGGGTTATTAGCTGGGTAACGAATCACTAGGTCCACAGTTAGATAGCCCCGGCTGTCCCAGAGGAGAAAGATGAGGCTTTCTACTACAGCAAAGAGTCATAGTTTCAGAACCCTACAGGGACAGTTCTCCCCTATCCTACGGGGAAGCTAAGAGTTGGAATCAATTCAATGGCAATAAGATACGTATACAAGCACGTACATATGTAAATATGCATACATATGCATACACCTACACGCAATTTCATAAACTCATCCAAGTTCTTCACGTATTTAGATCTACAGTGATGGTAGATCATGAGACAACAGCATCAACATAAAGTCCCCCAATACTTGAGAACTTCATCAAGAGCCGGAATCTATGTGCCTACCCCTGGAATTGGTGCTGAGCTCTGTGGCTGACATATCTTAGCAAACATGACACAAGCCTCTTCTCTCCCTGATCTGGCACTCAGCCACCATGGGAAGAAGAGCAGACTCACCTGCTGCATCACATGAGCCACGTGGCCCAGTTGCCTGTCTCCCCAGGCCACCCAGCCTCTACTGACGTGATGGAAAAACACAGGCAGGTCATTTAACACAGCCACCTCCACATAGGCCCTGCCCTGATTATTGACCAATAGCGTTAGACGCCAGTTATGATGGTTGTTTTCATCAATGATATGTTAGCATGCCTATTACAGAGCAATAACGAACTGAGAGAAAGGCTTAATTATCAGGGACAATGCTTTCCTTTAAAGGGAAAAAGCAAACAACTATTGGAGACAGGCTTCCAGACATCAGATAGCCATTAGTAAAGTATTTTTAGGATTCAGTGGATGAGGGGCGCCCTCTCCCAAGTCGCACCAGTAGACTCACGGACTCCTTCGTCCAGACCTACTTCCAGTCACCCTAGAAGCAACACTTTACGACTACTGAATGAGACCTAGGACGTGCGTTCTGATGTCCACTCTCAGCCACCACCTGGTAGAGTAAAAATGAAAAAGTCCTGGTGATCTCCAGTTATCACTAAGGCTGAAGTTCAAACAGATTAAGGTCTGTCTAGGCCACTTCTGCCAAGCCCAATGGCCTTTCAAGTGGAGTGTTGTCACATGGCATCAGGAAGTTACTGTGAGATAGAAAAGATGGCATGGTGTTCTGCTAAATCGGTAGCTGTTTGTGTTAGACCAGGTAGACTAGAGAAACAAATTCATGGACACTGATATGTGTATAAGAAAGAGCTTTACATACAAGAACAACTGAATACTGAGAAAACATCCCAGCCCAGTCCAGATCAAGTCCATAAGTCTGATATTAGCCCATATGTTCGATACCAATCTATAAAGTCCTCTTCAGATTCACGAAACGCATGCAATGACACCGAATGCAGGAAGATCACAGGCCAGTGAGTGGGAAGTCTGTGGATCCAGTGGCGTTGTGAGCATCTCAGTGCCGGCAGGGGTCTCCACGTGCTTCTTCCAGCTCCCAGGGTTCTGGCTGCATCAGGGTAGCTTCACGTGGCTTCTCGTCAGAAAGGTCTCTCAGGGAGTGAACATAAACAGAGAGTGTCTCCCGCCTCCAAGAAGGAAATAGAGGATCCCGAATCCTCAGGAGAAGGCTATGCCCACACAGAGGCCTCATTGGCTATGACCCGATTGACAGACTAGACTCCACCCCTTCACTCTCAAGCCTTCAAGTCCCAAATTGACACCAGATTATGTAACTACCACACTGTCCTAAATTGACAAGGGGTTAGATGAAAAAAGAGGCCACGTACCTGTGTCTGAATGGCGCTGAATGCCAGTAAAAGTGGAGCAAGACTATCGCACTGCTCAGTGAATGCAGTGATGTTCACAGGATGGTTTCTATTGGAAAATTAATGGGTGGGATTGAAAGTCCATGGAAGAAGTATCCCTGTGTGTCTAGCTAAATCCAACTCCACGGCGAATTAAAAGGCATGCCGAAGGCTAGAAGTGGGGGCTACAAACAATCTCCTTTGTGGTTCCCTGGTTGAAACTCAGGATACAAGAAGTCAGTCACTGGGCTCCCGAGATCCCAGCTATGGTGTACAGTGGTGCACCGCTCTAGCACTTCCCACCCTGGGGTGCAGATGACTCTTCATGACAGGTGCTGATGAGAGAGCGACCCCCTGGAGCCTTTCGAGTGGAGAGGAAGGATTCTGGACGTGCAGGACCTCAAAACCCTCTCGTGGTAGGGAAGGAAAACACCAAATGGCAAACATGAAGAAGGACGGGGTAGAGTGTGACGGGAGCCAGATGAAAGGATATCCCTTCCAAGGAGTCCACGTGAACATAAAGCAGCACAGGACGCTTTCGGGGTTCGGGTGGCTAAGGACAGAGAGAGAGAGACTTTCCCCCCTCAGACATCACAGCAACTGCCGCGGGATGGGCTCCGACTCCTATGGTGCCATAGACAGAGGAGAACTGGTCCTGGGGTTTTCCCAGACCGGAACTTACTGGAGAAGAAAGCCTCTTCTTTCTCCCAAGGAGCGGCCGGTGGCTTGAACTGCTGTCCTTGTGGATAGCAGCCCAATGCAGAACCCATTACGCCACCAGGGCTCATTACGCTACCAAGGACCTCTAAAAATGAGCAGCACTGCCCAAGAGGGGCTGTCCACGCTGCTGGATGACACCTCTGTCATGAGACTGTGTTTACATTTGAGTCCCGGACATAGCGGCTTCTTTAATGACATGTCCCTGTTGCTAGGAGGCCAAATGAAATCACAAGTGTCAGGGACAGGCAACGCCGAGCATGCATCGCAAGGCTGTGGACTGCTAGGTCTCCAGATGGCAGCAAAGGTGGTAAAGGAGCCCGTCTTCCCACCCACAGCACAGTTCCCCTGGGTGGGTGTCAGAGTTGTGGTGGGGCCAGAGTCTCACTGAGCCAGAGTGAGGGACCTGCTTGAAGCCTGTCTTTGAGGGACACACTTAGAGCTCCGTCTCTGGAGCTATGCTGACTTTGGGAGAATCTACCAGCTCATTATCATGTTCTGTTCCAAATACGTATTAGCACCCAGATTTGCACCCAACTTGGGACCATAACTAGGCTTCTGCTAAATTCAGGATCTTGATGAAGGACAGGGGCTTTGAGGCAGACCCAGAACTAGGTTAAAAGGGGGCCTCCATCACCTCCACCTTCAAGTGTGCACATCTTGCCCTCTCGGTTTCCTCACTCGTAAATGAAAGAACAGAATACTATAGCCCCAGGCTGAAACAGCAGGGAGTGCTTGTCAAGGGCACAGCATCTTAGCGGCAGAAGGGTCTCGATGATGGAAGCCAAGCCAGGGTCGATGGACCGGATGGTTCAACTGAATATGCTCATTTCAAGTGGCTAGGAAGACAGGCCCCACTTAGCCAATCTGGCTGAGTGTCTGAGTCCCCACTTACTGACTGCTGGTGAGGCAAGGTCACAGTGTAGCTCCATTGCTTGTTTACACCGAGGTCAAGGAGACCAGTGGCTGCCGTCATATGCTCGGTGAAGCCCAGCTGACCAGGCTCAAATTCCTTAACTAGCTCTGTGGCTGCGAGTGAAGAAATGCCACTATAGACCTTGGGCTCCCATTCATAAGGACGGCCAGGATTCAAGAAGACATTCCATGGGAAGGTCTTTGCACGGCACCTGGCATTTCAATGTTTATCCCTGCGATCGTTAAGAGTCATGCTTCAAGGGAACAACAAGTGATCCAAATCGGTGGTAAGGAGTGTGGTGAGGCCTGGTAGGGAGTGATCAAGGGTAATGTAACCAAGAGGAATTGCTGAAACCCAGGTGTGGACTGAGCATGAGAGTGGGGCAGGAGGAAAATCAAAGGAAATAGAGGAAAGAGCTGGGAGGCAAAGGGCATCTATAGAGGTCTAGATAAAGGCATGTACATATGCAAATATATTTATATATGAAGATGGGGAAATAGATCTACGTGCATATATTTATAGGTTTAGTATTAAGGTAGCAGAGGGACATTTGGTCTCCACTCAAGTACTCCCTCAATGCAAGAATATTTTCTTCTATTAAATTGGCATTCTATGATGCTCACCTTCCCAACACAACTGCTGAAGACAAATGGGTGCATAAGCAAATGTGGTGAAGAAAGCTGATGGTGCCCGGCTATCAAAAGATATAGCGTCTGGGGTCTTAGGAGCTTGAGGGTAAACAAGCAGTCATCTAGCTCAGAAGCAACAAAGCCCACATGAAAGAAGCACACTAGCCTGTGTGATCACAAGGTGTTGAAGGGGTCAGGTATCAGGCATCATCAGAACAAAAAAATTTATCATAGTGAATGAATGGGGGAGTGCAGAGTGGAGACCCAGAGCCCATTTATGGGCCACTGGACATCCCCTTACAGAAGGGTCTCGGGGAGGAGACAAACCAGTCAGGGTGCAATGTAGCAACGATGAAAAATACAACTTTCCTCAAGTTCCTAAATGCTTCCTCTGTTTCCCCCCCACCCCCACTATCATGACCCCAATTCTACCTTGCAAGTCTGGCTAAATGAGAGGATGTACACTGGTACAGATAGGAACTGGAAATGCAGGGAATCCAGGGCAGATGATCCCTTCAGGGCCAGTGGTGTGGGTGGCGATACTGGGAGGGTAGAGGGAGGGTGGGTTGGAAAGGGGAAAAAGATTACAAGGATCTACATGGGACCTCCTCCCTGGGGGATGGACAACAGAAAAGTGGGTGAAGGGAGACATTGTACAGGGCAAGATATGACAAAATAATAATTTATAAATTACCAAGAGTTTATGAGGGAGGGGGAGCAGGAAGGGAGGGGGAAAATGAGGAGCTGATGCCAGGGGCTTAGGTGGAGAGCAAATGTTTTGAGAATGATGAGGGCAATGATTGTACAAACATTCTTTACACAATTGATGTATGTATGGATTGTGATAAGAGTTGTATGAGCCCCTAATAAAATGACGGGGGTGGGGGGGAGTCATGGTTTAGGTAGTGAGCAATCCCAGGGTTCTTGTTAAGAAGTTGAACCCGTCCATATCCATTACTAAAGAAGGCCCACCATTGCCAGGAGAGAGTCAATCCCATCTCTGGTCAGTCCATCGCTAATCATGAGTCTAATATGAGAAGAATTGGAGCATAATTTTAATAATTTCCCTATGGTTTTTCTCAGGATAAGTAAGAAATCGAAGGTTTCAAAAGGTTCATTTTAAAATTGAATTGTAAGGTTATCAAATTTTCCTATGAACTTTTTGGGGCTCCCTAAGTATACAATACATGTATTACTCCCTCCTCAACTCCTAGATTACAAAATAAATCATGTGTGTATCTGAATGGAGCTTCCCAGGAGTTAAGTTGATCCCCTGTTAAAGAAGAGGAGAGTAAGGCTAGCAGAGGTCAATCACACAGCTGTTTGCTGGTAAAGCTAGGATTCAAATTCAGTTCTTAACTCTAAGCCAGGCTTCATTCCATCATGCAACAAGTAAGTGAGGCAAGACATTCGGGATTTGGCTTATAAATTTCAGAGCCCCAGATGCTCTCGGTAAGAGTCCAAGAGTGTTAGCCTTGGGATCATAATAATTTCCAAACACAAAATGAAATATGAGTCAACAGCTTAATTATAAATTAGTTTTAGGTACGTCCCCATCTGACCTCCTCGGCCATGAGCCTGATGGGAATTTCCTGACATGACATGCTGGCCGTGCTGTAAGTAGAGACATCTTCAGAAATGAGTCCATTAGTGCCCGGAGCTGTTAGCAGCTGCCACCTCTTGCTTTCATTCCAGGTAAGATGATGTAAAACGATTTTTGCTGCCCTCACAGACTATAAGTACCACAACTCTTCTTCCCAGTCCATAAAGGCCCTACCTTCCCCTGTGCGTTCAGCCCTGAGCTTGTTCTGAACAATTTGATGTTTGAGGGGAGGCCAAGAAACAGGAGGAGTAGAAGCACCGTGGAACTGAAAGTCAGCTTATTGACTCTTGCAGACCTATGGATTAGCAACTGAAACTGCAGTCAAAAATCAGCTGCCTGAGTTCTGAAAAATCAGAAATCTCATAAAAAGTCCAAGTGCCCTTCACTTGTTCATCTCTTCTTCCCCTAGCGTCACCCCCTCCGGTCACTAGTCTAAAGAAGACAAATTTCACCAACTCACTGATACAAATGAAAGGCATTTCAGCAAAAAAGGATGAAAATAACGGGAGATACTGGGGAAAGTATAATGATTTAGGGCGTCAGCGGGAAATACTGTAACACACACTGTCTGGCTCTACTAGCAACCTGTGAGTGGATGCTTTGAGAGCTGTGTAAGGTGAATGAACATGTGTGGAAAAGAGACTGGTACTCCAGCCACAGGCACATACAGGCTTGGCCAGCTCTTCCTACATGTGTGTTTATCTGTGCTGCCAATATAGCCACAAACAGAACAGAGCACACAGGAGACGGAACTTGAGAGAATGAGTCAATGGACCTGGGGACTCAGAACCACAGTCTCAGGGAACACCAAGGTCAGTTGGTATCACATGGTCCACCAACACAATGGTCTACGTCTTACTTTGACGAAGAGCAGACAGGGTCTGGAAAGCTAGTGTGCAACCATCTAAGGCTGCAGTGACTGGTCTCTCCGTGCCCACAGCAAAGAAGGAAAACCTGAAATCTAAGATGCATGAAAAAAGATTAGTGCAATGGACTGATGGGCCCTGCAAACCTCAGCCTCAGTGACTCTGAGACCAGAAGAACTAGATGGTGCCTGGCTTACACTACTGACCACCCTGAAGGAGATCACATTAGAAGGTACTGGATAAAGTAGGGGGTGGGGGGATGTGGAACCAACCTCAAAATCATAAAAACAACTAGGGCCAGTGTCCCCAAGACTGTGACCCTCAGCCACCCTGCAGACTGGACCCATTTTCAGCCAGACAACAGACAGGTCCATAAGGTGAGCAATCATACTAGGGAGGGAGGTACTCCTTAGAAAAATCAACTCTTTGAGATTAAAATGGAAGCATTTGCCCAGGAGCAAAGTTCAGAAGGCAGGAAAGGTTAGGAAAGGGGAGGGAATGGAAATGAGAAGTGAGACAGACAGGGAGGACAAGAGAAAAACGAAACAAAATGGTAGAGAGAATGAAACATAAGAAAGAAGTAAGTGGATCGTGGAAATATGGTATAACACTACTCCCATAGAAACAATTCAAGAAAAGGTTTACACGCAGAAACATTCTTTGAGAGTTACGATGGATGGAGGGAAGGGAAGGAAAATCATTAGCTATTACACACCACGGCCACGGAGTCAATGGTACAGCAGCCCCATGGAGAGTGTCCAAGGCTGTCAATCTTACGGGAGCAGGTAACTTCATGTCTTTCCCGCTGAGCAGCTGGTAGGGTTGAACCCACCACCCTTGTGGCTAGTAGTCCATTAGACATTCTCATTCAATGACCAGCTAATATGAAAATTCAGCCAGTTGGGAAGCTGAATATTGTTCACATTGTGATCCATTAAGTTCTGCCAATGCCCTCCCACCAAAGCCCACCAGAAACAAACTTAGAGTTGAATAAGTGGAGAGTATTACTCCTTACAGCAAGACAGAACACACACCACGAGGAGTCACGGGGTGCTCGGTAAGAGGGGATTAGAAAGGACTTATTAAAGGATTGACTTTGGTTAAGTTATTTGGCAAGGGTTCACTCTGCAGTGGAGGCTGTCAGAGAGTAAGATAATTCTGTAACTGGGTAGCTCAGTAGAAATTACCCCAAAGGAAGGCAGACAGCTAAGCCAAAGGTATAATTGGTTTTAAAAAACAGTCATCCATCATTTAGCCAGGAGAGAGGGCAATGTTTACTAGTGTGGGTGATACAGGGGTCTCGTTCCTCTCTGTGTTTAAACAACATTATGCAGTTGTCTTGTTCTGGCTCACTTTGTCATGACTACCAAGTGATCTTGCCTGGTGCTGTTTATGGCTTGGCTGTGAGCACAAATCAGCTCTTAACCACACCAACCTCGTACTCAAAGGTATCCGGTCCTTCCAGATTGATCTTCCTCCTGGTTTTGCCTGTGTCTTCCTCATGCCATAGTGGCATCCTGAGACCATGCAGAGACTTGCATTTATTCTCAGGTGCAATTCAGGTTACAAACAGCTCAATCACTGCCATGGAGTCAATGCTGACTCACAGTGAGCCCCTGGGGGCTTCAGCGACTGTAACTGTTTATGGGCGTAGAAAGTTCATTTGAGCTGCTGGCACTTTTGAACTCCCAACCATGTGGCTATCAGCCCAACTCGCAACCACTACACCGCCAGGGCTCCACGCAGGTCATAAAAAATGAGGCAACTGTCGCTTGCCCTCACTGCAGCCAGGTGGACAAGACTCCATTTGGATCCTGATGGCGAGGACGGGCGCCATGCTTTGGAAGATCGTGGCGAAGGAAAGACATGAGAACAGGACTAGGGTCTGAGAGAAGGAGCCGTTCCATTCCATATAAGCTACAACCCTCACGAATAAGAGAAATACAACCAGAATGCTTCCTGGGAGCGTGGATAGAGACACTTCATCTCATGCACTTTGAGTGTCACATCAGGAGCGGCCTGGGGAAAAGGACATTATGCTTGGGAGGGGGGGGAGACCCACAGGGAGACGGAATGACAGTGGCTGCCACACGGGCTCCATGGTAACATCAATGATGAGGATGGCTTAGGACCAGGCAGCACCTGGTTGTACACTGGGTTGCTATGAGTCGGAACCGCTCAATGGCACCTAACAACAACCACGCATTATTCTTGACTAATGGGATGTCCAGGATGGGAAACTCCGATTGCAGATGAAACACCATCCTAGTGAACCCGATAGAATATTCTGGTGAATAAGGGATGAAAGGTTGCATACTCTACTTATCTAAGAATCTAAATGCAGCTAGAGCCTACTTCCTGCTTTGTTGCAATTCCCTTGATCACAACATCCTGACCATTGAGCCTTGTCTTCCATTCTGCTTCCGGCAGAGTCGGTGTTGAATAGCAGGAAGCAATGCCACTGTGCAGGTCTGCTCTTGTTGCTGCCCTTGCTGTCAGGGGCCAAGTCCATTCCGATTCGGGGAGACCACATGTCTTCCCGAGCAGGTCTTCTCCATGGGAACTTCTTGGCTGTAACCTTCATGGAAGCAGATCACCAGGCCTTGTCTTCCGGGCCACTGCTGAATGGCTTCAGACCTCCAGACTCTATGTTAGCAGTCAAGCACAAACCATTTGCCCCATGGGAGACCCCATCTCAGGTCAAAGAGATGGGAAATATCGGCCACACGGAAGGTGTCTGCTGAAGATTTTTAATTTTTTTTAGAAAGGCAGTAGCTAAAATTCCTACCAATACCATTTCCAGGGAGAAGTCTTCTGTGGGAAATGCCCCGACTTGGTTTGCTTCAGAGTCTTGGATAGTATCTGCAGGATCAGATGGAGTCATGAGCCCTTTGGTGACAAAGAATTGGCAGAAGCTCCTGGTGGACAACGAGGTCCAGATCTCGTCTATGACCTCAACTGCAGTTCGGTGGGCAAGTGTCTAAGAGGTTGCATATTTATGAAGAGCAAGGCTGACTTCCCCATTGACATGCAAATAAACTATCCCTCTAGTGCGGTGGGTCTCGACCTGTGGGTCGCGACCCCTTCGGGGGTTGAACTACCCTTTCACAGGGTTGCCCGATTCACAACAGTAGCAAAATGACAGTGATGAAGTAGCAATGAAAATAATGTTATGGTGGGGGGGGTCACCACATGAGGAACTGTATGAAAGGGTCGCAGCATTAGGAAGGTTGAGAACCACTGCTCTAGTGCCTTGTATTTTAAACACCTTAAATAGTGCCTTACATGTACTCCTTCTATACAGTACGTTAAGAATGTAAGGTCCAGGCCATGATGGCAGAATTAACTCCGTTCAAGGAAGGAGTTTAGAGAAAGAATTTACAGATCACAAGTGGCGTCCCAAACCAGAGAACTCAGGGAGCCCACTGCCTTCCTCACAGGTGGCCTGGACAGGATCAGGCAACTCCAACCTTCCTCCTCCAAATGACCATCTGCAGATGCCCATCTTACTGAGCACACAAATAATCCCACCCACCAAGGTGTGGGCACATCCCCCAGGCGCGGCCTTCTGCCCTGAGAGCCCGCGGCAGCTCCCAACTCCCTCCTTCCCAAGTCTCCGGGAGATTTCACTTTGCAGTATTCTGCAGACCAGCCGGCCTATCACTTACCACTGTTAGTGGGAGATAACATTTCCATGATTATTCGGGGCTGACACTTTATTATTTAATATTGAAACCCCGTCAAAAATCCCCCGTCGGAGAAGCCAAAAAGAGAGAGAGAGAGAGACTTGAAAATAAAGCACCTGGCAAATCTGATTTGCCATCATCAAAATGGCACTTTGTCAGATGGGACATAATTACCAGCCTGACATGATTTCAATCTGCAGCCATTTGATGAGATGGGACCCATCCTTCCCTATAAGCACGATGGGGCTGGCGGCTCTTCAGCTAGAGACCTCATTTCACGGATTCTCCTGAGATTCTTCTATTATGCAAACTAGGAGTGAGGCAATTATAGGACTCCCCCAGAAGATGAAGACTAGAATTTTCCATTCAGAGGCGTGTTATTTTCACCTCTTAAAATGTAAATTATTGCCAGATGTTAAGGTGCCCTTTTAATTTCACAAGATGTCACCTAACAACCTTTGGAAGCACCCTCCCCCCACCCACAGCAAGGCCTTCTCCCAAGTGCTCTCAGCCAGCGCTGCCAGACCACTGAGACTCTATCCCAGGAGATGGGTGACTAAGTGGAGCGATTGTGGAACGGGGCATGACTCTCTTCAGGCTATTCCTGGTGGTCAGTACTCAAGCAAGAACATAGGCTATTGCCAAGGGAAATGCGCCAAATGAACCTGAATGAAGTTTGAGCAGAGAACACAGGATGGGAAAAGTAGACGTTAGAGAGAGAGAATCCAGGCTGGCGAAGGTTACCGAGAGGAGCGTGGACCGCTGGAAGCATAACAAATCTGTCTGGGAGGATGTGTAGCTGGAACCCTGAGTGGGGAGACTTGGCCTCAGGTCTATTGGGCATGTTTTCAGGAGGAACCAATCCCTGGAGAAGGACATCATGGTTGCTCAAGTACCAGGTCAGAGAAAAAAGGAGAACCTCCCCTCCAGGAGCTACATGGACACCACGGGGGCTGTAACAGCAGCTTCAGCTACAACAGCAACGATGCTTCTGGTACAGAAAGGGGCATTGGTTTGTTCTGGTGTGCACAAGATTGCTGAGAGGCAGAGCTGACTTGCGGGGGCCTGACCACGTGTGCCTTAAGCAGGAACAGCGTGAGCTCCGTGGATGTCAAGAGATAGCTTTGAATGCTTATGGAGTTAATAACTTACAAAGAAAGAAAGAAACAGCTGCCAGCCAGTCAGCTCCCACTGGTAGCAGCCCCGTGTGTGTCAGAGCAGAACTGAGCTTCTAGGGTTCTCAATGGCTGTGATCTTTCAAAAAAAATTCTATTGCCAGGCCTTTCTTCCGCAGCACCTCTGAGTGGATTCAGAACCACCAACCTCTTGGTGAGTAGCTGAGTGCTTAGCCGTTGGTGTCATACCGGGATTCTGTGTTGCAGTGAATTACTTAACACAGCTCTTTCAGCCCCATGTCTGGGTCGGTGCACATGAATAAGGTACACAGAAATGTACAGAGGGGTTGGTCATCGTGCCGGCCTGCAGGGTTTAAAAAGTATAAGCCATCTCAGAAGCAGGGATGGGTGTCTCAAGACCATCAAAGAAGAAGAGCCAGGGCAGGAGGGGAGCTTGTCCTCTGGACCCTGAGTTCTCTGCACGCTGAACCTCCTTAGTGAAGGAGTTTGAGCTCTGGCTGCAGAGGAGTGGCAGTGGGGTGGTGACAGCAGAGCCACCAACACAAGGAGCATGAGATGGAGCAGCTTCCCAACCTACTTAATTGGACCAGAAAGCTGAACGCCTTTAGGCAGGCTCCTCTCTTACTGAGTGGGTTGCCTCAGGCCCTTCAGCAGGGCTCTAGGTTTGTAAACCCGGCGCTAGAGCTGAGCAGCTACAAGCTGGTGCCCGCAGTGCAGTGGAGCCTGGCTGCTATTAACAGCAGCACTACAAGAGCTCTGTAACATTGTCCGGGCACGGCGGAAGCCAAAGGGCCTTAAGAGGCCAAGGCCCAAAGGTGCTGAGCCCGTAGGCATGGTGGAGAAGAAGCACTCGACCAATGAACTGTATCCTGAGCATTTCTAATCCTGAATTGTAATCTGTTCACGTCCCTGATAAACCCCACCGTCGTGAGGATTGCCTATGAGTGCTCTGAGAGGGGCAGCTGGTGTGCCAGTAAGAAGCAGTAAGACAGGGTTGATTGTTCTTTTTTTGGGGGGGGGGCTGGGGAAAAAAAGTAGTAGAAAGATGTTGAAAGGTGGAGGCATGTCTGATCTCCGCCTGATAGGAACGGGCTTTGGGGGCTGATATTGACTTAGATGCTCTAAGTCTCTTGTGAAATCAGAGGGCACCAGCTGCCAGCTCCACACCATTCTTTCGGACTGCAAGTAGAGGTCTCCTTAGCATATTCTTCCTCCTACCCTTGGCTACTTCTCCCAGGATGCAAAGAGAAACACTGGGTGGGTTAATTTACCATGTTACACCATGGCTTTCTACTCCCATAAAGAGTTACCTTCTCAGAAGCCCTGTGGGGCACTTCTGCTGTGTCCTATATCGGGTCACCTTGTGTCCTCTCACACATGTTGGGATATTTTACCTTGATTATCAAAGAGCAACACTCCGCTTTAAATAACGGCAAGCAATTTAGAGTTTTAAAAATAAATGAATTAAAATCAAGGGAGCATTTGGGTGTCCTTAAGGAAGGAAGGTAGTGTCAAAGGGAAGGAGGAAACAAAGCTGTCTTCCAGTCTACTGCTGTTTGACTCTGCTTTGGGGGGCGCTTTGCCTTGAGAAGCAGACCTGCCAGGAGGCAGGTAACGAAGGATGGAGGAAACTACTGACAAGAAGATGTTGCTGCCTCTAGGGCATTTATCATGCATGTTATGGTAGCTAATGAGTCAAGATCTGGATAAGGCCTTGCCCCCCCCTTTGCCCCCCAGCACAGTTGCAGCTTGTTCTGCCTGCCTGCAAACACACAGCATTCTTACTGTTCAAGGTCTCTAATAGGTAAAGGCATGGCCCCACATGGCCTCTGCACCCAGAGGCCTCGGCTTCAGGGCACACACACTACAAATACATGGGAGAACATGGGTCCCGTTCCCACCACAGCTCAGTCAGGGGAGGGTGGGTGTCAAGCCAGAGATAGAAGTGGAGGAACTTCTTCACCTCTAGGCTGATGACAAAAACAAAGCTGTCATAAAGAACCCCATTCTCTACAGAATTCAGGGCCAGGGGGACAAGTGCTACTTGGCGAAACACCAATCCCAAGATTTCTTAGAAAACCAAAGAACCAAGGGCCTATGGGAAACATCCTTCAAATGCTTTGTTGCGATTTCCTAGATCCCCAGTTAAGTGCCAGGTTCTCCTTGGGAACCATGGAGGCCTAGGGTGCTCGATGACACGTTAAAGAACTGAAAGAAAACTTTCAACCGAGAATTCTGTTGTTGGTGTTGTTGTGTGCCATCGTGCCAGTTCTGAGCCATAGAGACCTCATGCACAGCCGAAGGACGCACGGCCTGGTCCTGCACCAGCCTCACCGTCGTTCCTGTGTCTGAGCCCAGGGTCGCAGCCACGGTGTCCATCCATCTCCCTGAGGGCCTTCCTCTCTGAGACAGCCCCGCTGCTGCACCAGCCACGGTGTCCTCTACTTTGCCAAGCATGATGTTCTATTCTGGCGTAACGTGACCTTCTAAATGAGTGTGAAATTAATCGGTTCTCAGAGAAGCAAAAGCTGAGGGGGTTTGTTACCGCAAGATCTGCCCTATAAGAAATGGTAAAGGGAATCCTTTGGATGGACAGGTGGACACCAGATTAGCAGAAACGTAAACTGTATGAAGATTTTCAACACAAGTAAGAAAGAGACCGGCAGGGGGAACATCATGTATTGCTGTAAAGTGCATGAAGTGATGCTGGGTGTAATCGCTGGAACACAGACATGAGAAAACGTATTCTGTATTCAGGAGTCGAAGTCTGCTAGGTGAGATGCAATGACAGGAGGAGGAGGGGAGTGGTGGTGACATAATGTCATGTCGACTTGATAAATAAGTGCAGGGGTGGAGTCTAGCTTGTCAAAAAGATCTCAACCTGATGATGCCTCCTTGTGGACGTGACCTTCTCATGAGGATTCTGGGAACTTCCTCTCTTTCTCCTTGGAGGTGGGACACCCTCTCTGCTTCACCTGTGGTAGAGCCATGCTCAGAGAGCTGGAAGAGTCACGTGGAAACTCAAACCAGTGCCGAGATGTTTCCACCAGCACGGATCCACCAGACTTTCTACCTTCCTGAATTTGGCATCACTGCATATGCTAGGTGAGTCTGAAGGGGAATTTATGAACTAGTATTGGGCAAATGGGCTACTATCAGACTCGTGGACTTGACCTGGACCTGGCTGGGATGTTTTCTCAACATACACTTGCCCTTAGAAAGCAAGCTCTCTCTTACACACGTATGCGTGTCTCTGGATTTGTTTCTCTAGTCCACCTGGCCGATTACAAGGGGGCCTTTGAGCCAGAGTATATCACGCGAACAGAGCAGGGCAGAAGCGAGACCATGGGGGTGGCCGCCACACTGACCAACCCAAGGAGACATGTGGGGACATAAAACTGGAAACCTCTCTGAAGAATTAACTTGCCCAAGATGAAGACGGGCAAAAAAGGAGAAAATAAAAAGAGGTCCCACATGCATATTTTTCAGACCATACCAGTAGGTTATGCAGACAAATGTTAACCCATCATCACTCTGACTCCTGGGTATCAAAACGTTCGTAACAAAATATTCCTATTTCAAATTCTGAAGACATTTGGAAGATAAACATTAAAATCTCCATGGTTTCATGCGGAGTTTAGATGTCTTACGTCACTGAGTACACACACAGAGTGCAAACATCAACCAATAAGAGAATTCTAAATGGATGGCTCTTAGTCACCCTTCAGGCCTGGGACTGATCTCACCGCCACGCTTCATTGTCCAGTCAAACAGCATGCTGGTCTTTTAGGGAAACAATTACCCCAGGGAGGCAAACACTCTTTAGGGCCAGGGTGGGGACTGTCTGGCCCACTGGCCGTCTGAGATCCGCGATGATATCAACATGGCCAGCTGACATCACATGCTTCACAGAGAAGCTGTTCTAGCCATCATGGGGGGTGGGGGGTGAGGGGTGACTTAATAAAATGTTTCACAAAGTATAGCAAGCTCATTTTTAAGTTGAGAATGTTGTACAGCCTGTGAACGATGCCAAAGGTGTTATAAATATCCAAATAGCCCTTGGCCGAAAAAAGGTGCCCCAGGGCTGCCTTAGAATAACTGGGAGCTTTTGCCCAAAGATAAAGCTCAGAAGGGTCAGGAGAAGGCGGAGGAGTGGAAACGGGGAATGTTGGGAGGAAGCAAGCGGTGCTGTGACCTTGAGAGGATTCCAGTCGATGACATGAAACTGGAAACAAAGTGGGCACCAATGGTAGGGGAGAATGTGCATTTGCTCTTCACACCTTCCGCCAGGTCACGGTCAAAGCGTGCTTTTATTTTTAGTTTCAGATAGATGCCATTATGCGGTTCCTGCACATCCGCAGGAAAGAGCCTATTCTGTGCACTGAAGAACGTCGTCGGAAATGAAGCAGCGTGTGGTAAAAGCTGGAAGAAGCTCCAGAAACTTGTTAAAAATAATTAACTGGTTGCGTGACCCAGCTTGGCATCGCTTTTCATTTTGTTCACTTGTCTTTTTTCGACGATAAACGTGAGTTTCTCTTGGAAAGGGGAACAGGTATTTTTTAAGGGCCTGCCAAAAATAAGTCTAAAGAGTCCAGGTGTCATAAATTAGAGGGACCGCACAGGAGGATACCGACCTGGGTCGCAGAAGCATTTGTAGCTGGTGCCCACACTGCGGCACACACCGTGCGCACACGGGCTGAGGGCGCAGAAGTCAACAAGCTGGGCACAAGCCATCCCTGTGAAGCCGGGGCTGCAGCTGCAGCTGAAGTGCACGCCGTCCGCGTGGCAAGTCCCGTTGTTCTGGCACGGGGAGGAGGCGCAGGGGTCCACCCTCTCTTCACAGGCAGAACCGTAGAAACCTGCAACGATGCCAACAGGGCGGGCGGTTAGCAAGGAGCGCGCATGACCACGTAACAACGGAGGAGGTGCCAGCTAACATCACATGCTTCACACCGCCCTCAGGGGTCTCCACTGCGAAGGCGTTCACTAAGCAACCCATTCCTCCAGTTTCTAGATTCCTGACCCAACAAGAGGGGAGAAGACGTTTTTCCTCTTTATGTTGGTACCCTGGGATGGCAATGTAGTATCAAGCCCTGTGATTCCACTTTGCTGAGTGATAAAACAGGTGGCTGCTTAGACGGGCATGCATGCCTGAGCGTGACTACATGGGCAGTTACACTCAGGGACACGTGGGGGGTCCTGGTATCGCAAACCGTTAACATGCTCAGCTACTACCGGAAAGGCTGCAGGATTCCGTGAACCCAGTGCCACCTTGGAAGCAAAATCCGCCAGTGAATGAAAGTGCTGTGGACGCTGGTTTTATGCTAACACCTGCAGGCTCACCATAGTTGCTGTTTCCAAGACCAGTTGTAGGATCGATGAGAGAAACGATGGTAAGAGACCAGGGAGGCACTGGAACGGGATCTACAAATGCAAATGCCAGGAGGAGGCACGCAGATGATGCCTATGAGGGAATCGTGCCCGCTGTGAGGGCAGGGGGGGGGGCAGGGAAGAGAGCCAAAGAAGACATACCCTTCCAAAAAAGGATGGCCACTGCTTATCTTTGCCAACTGCTGCCCGTGGGCATGTGGAGCAAGTTAACAGGTCTCTATTTTCCAGAAAAATTCATTTAGCCCCTCAACTTCTTTTTCAAAAAGATTTTAAGTTTTTAAAATCATTTTTGGGGGGCTCATACAGCTCTTATCACAATGCATACAAACATTCACTGCGTCGAGCACATGTGTACATTTGTTGCCATCATCATTTTCAAAACATTTTCCTTCTACTTTAGCTCTTGGTATCAGCAACTCATTTTCCCCCCTTCCTTACCTACCCTCCCATCCTCATGAACCCTTGATAATTTATAAATTATTATTTTGTCATGTCTTACACTGACCGATGGCTCCCTTCACCCACTTTTCTCTTGTCCTTCCCCCAGGAAGGGGGTTACATGTAGATCACTGTGATGGTTTCCCCTTTCTCCTCCCACCTTACTTTTACCCTCCTGGTATTGATCCTCTCATTATTGGTCCTGAGGATTTTATCTGTCCTGGATTCCCTGTGTTTCCAGCTCTTAACTGTGCCTGTGTCTAGCCTGATTTGTAAGGTAGAATTGGGATAATGATAGTGAGGGGGAGGAATCAGTAAACATTTCAGCATCTTGAAAGGTTGAGAAATCCAATGATCAGTGGACCACGTGGCTACCCAACTCTCTACAACCCTGGGCTCAGAAGAGTCCGATGGTACCCAGCTACCATTGTCACCTATTCTGAACAGGATCACATCAGAAGGTCCTTAAGAGAAGGAGAAAGATGTGCAGCAAAACTCAACATCGTAAGAGAGCCCAGGCTTACTGAGGGGACCCCTGAGAACGTGGCCTGTCGATACCCTTCAGGCCTGGCGCTGAGCCCACCCCATGGCTCAATGTTCAGACAAACAATGGACGAGTCCATAGCACCAGAGAAGCAAGCAAACGTTCGGATCATCAAAATACAAAGTTAACAAAAAATATCTATCAAAAAGAAGAAAATGTTCAGAAATCATTTAGCTGGCAAAAAAATCACTTATGTGGCTTCTCTGTGTTAAAGAGCACAGGTTCAGGGGCCAATAAGAATGACTGTATATAACTGTATGTAAGCCGAGTTTCTCAGCACATTTTTATGCAGTTTTTTTGTGGTAAAATTAGGTGCCTCGGCTGATATTCGGGTCGGCTTACACTCGAGTATATACGGTACATTCCAACATACTTCCTGCCAGGAAAGGGATGGAATTGGGGCAAGAACTTGCATCACTCTGACCTTATGCTTCGCCATTAGCGAAATGGGGTCATAAAGGGCTGCCCCAAACTCTCTGACTTCTAGGGGATTCTGACTCCTAGCAGCCATGCGGGACAGGGTAGAACTGCCCCCAGGGGTTTCTGGGACTGTTACTCTTTACGGGAGTATAAGCCGCATCTTCCTCCCTCAGAGAAGCTGGTGGTTTCCAACTGCTGACCTTGTGGTTGGCAGCCCAATGCATAACCAGTCTGCCACTGGGGCTCCAAATGCATGCCTACAGCACATAGGTATTTTAACCCACGATGCAAACAACCAGGCAAATGCCTGGAGCCATGACTGGCAAATAGTAATGGTTCAATAAGGAAGTAGCTCTCCGTACTGTGGCATTCCCAAGCACCAGATTCAAGAAGGATATTTGGATGGTCTCATCACTGATGACAATGGGAAACACAGACGGAGAATCAGGTTTGTGGAGCTAGGGAGGGGAAATTACTAAGACCACTCCATCCAGGGCTAATGTTTCTATATTACTTTGTTTATTCATTGCAGTAGATAATTTCCCTTTTCATTGCCTTTCTGATACCCAACGGTTTGTAAGCACGGACACTTAACCACAAGGTCGGTGGTTCAAATGCACCAGCTGTTCCATGCAAAAAGAGATGAGGCCACCTGCTTCAGTAAAGATTTACAAAACCGATTAAACTTGGTTTTTGGTTTCATCACACTCAGAAGAAAACCAGCCCAAGCCAGACTCAACCAGTTTGAGTCCCTTCACATGCCCAGAGTCTTTCTGCGCAGGGGACTAGCTTATTAACCACCCTCCACCCCAGCCAAACCTCCTGGTTTCCAGAAGCACACAACCCCAAACACTTCCTATATGGCTGAGCAGCACATTAAGAATTGTATGGCCCTTTGCATCAAAGCGAGGAGCCCTACGGGCATAACGGTTACTCACTGGGCTGCTAACCCTAAGGTCGGTAGTTCAAAACCACCAGCCACTCCTTGCAATCTAGGAAACTCACAGGGGCAGTTCTGCCCTGTCCTGTTGGGTTGCTATGAATTGGCATCGACGTGATATCTGTGAGTTCTGAGTGAGTTCAATCGAAGCTGCATGAGTTCAACCAATCCCCTATCTTACCCTGCCCCTTTCTGTGAGTAGGTATAACTCACCTGACCATTTCCCTGCAATTCTAAGGATCCAGATAATTCAGGGACTCGTAGCATCTAAGTGACCACCCTTCCTGACTCCTTACGCCGCGATTTGCAATAAAGCTACTTTTTCTTTCTCAAAGGTCAGGGACCCTTTTGGGTTCATCTGGGGGTGAATCCAGCTTTGTGCCTGTGGGCTTGAGGGGCCCGAACAGCAAGAGTCTAGTCATCGGCTGGTTAGGCTCAGAGGAGAGGCATCAACTCAAAGGAATGGTTTGGGATAATACGCATGAGTGAGAAACGAATCCATGGATCCATGGGAATAGATGCGAGAACTGTGGAGGATGGTGATGTTTCAAAGACATGGAGAAAGGAAGCAGATGTTGCCCTCTTGTTGGTTATTATGAATAATGCTAAAATGAACATACATATGTGAATATCTGCTCGTGTCATGGCTGTTCTTTCTCAAGGATCAATACCTAGTAGGATTTCTGGGTTACATGGTCTGCCTCTTTCCAACCTTTAGAGGAAGGGCCATAAAATATATAGTAAGAGGTAACAGATAGGGTATAAATGTATAGCAAAAATATCTATATAGATATCTAAATGGGAATGTAGGCAAAAAAGGAATTTTTGTTTTGCTTTTGTTTATGAAAAATACTTGAAAGCAGAACTGATTATATACGGAAGGAAATGTTCCCTAAAAGGGGATCACAACATGTTTATTGAATTGAATATGGAAAACAGTCCCTGGTATTGAATCAGGAAACTTGTGCTTTATTACTAATAAAGTCTCTGGTTTTCTTAATTCAGAAAAAGATGGAAGTGGCATGAAATTGGAATCACTCATTTACCTTTTTTAAAGCATGTGTGTACACCCCAGTATATACTAAGAGGAAGATGTTGTTGTTGTTGTCACAGAGTCATTTCCAACTCATGGAGACCTGCGTACAACAGAACAAAACACTGCCCGCTCCTGCATCATCCTCAAAATTGTTCTGATGTGTGAGCCCATTATGGCAGCCACTTTGTGGATCCATTGTGTAGCGAGCCTTCCTCTTTGTGGCTGCCCCTCTACTTTGCCCTGCATGATGCGCTTCCCCAGGGACTTGTCTCTCCTGACAAGCCCCAAGCAAGGAGACAAAGTCTCACCATCCCTGCTTCTAAGAAGCATTCTGGCTGTACTTCTTCCACGACAGATTTGTTTGCTCTTAGGCAGTCCATGGTACTTTCAATATACTTCGCCAGCACTGTCATTCAAAAACATCTCTTCTTCTTAGGTCTTTGTTATTCAAAGTCCAATTTTCACATTCATAGGACGCAATTGAAAATATCCAGGCTTGGGAAGGCACACCTTTGTCCTTAGGTAATATCCTTGCTTTTCAACACCTGAAAGAAGTCTTGTGCAGCATATTGACCCAGTGCAACACGCAGTTGGTTCTTTTGACTGCCGCTTCCGTGAGCATGGCCCTAATATACATTACTGTGCTAGTAGGAAGGGTGACAAAAGTCAGAAGAACCCAACCTATATCTGAATACCCTTTGTGGAGCTGCACAGGATGTAGACAATTACCAGACAATTTTCCTGACTCACGATTATTAACAGCTCTTAGAAAAGAGGCTCACATAATATAGAGAAGGTGATGGAGGGCAGTGGAACCCAAAGTCCATCCGCAGAGTATCTAGTCAGATTAAGCATCTAGCCTCAGGCCAGGCACACAAATAGCTTTCCTATCAGACAGAGCTTATTGTAAATTTGATCATGGTGGATTGAACCATGGTATAAATGACCTCCCTGTTGACCCAACCTGAATGTGCTCTATGCTTAAATATTTCTCGCTTGCTCTATGACAAAAAATTTATTCTCTGGCTTTTTAAATATTGTTGGTGGTCTTTTCTTTCTTACTCTTTATTGTTATCTTTATATTATTATTATTTTCTTCTTTCTGTTTACTTTGCTTTTTACTGTTTCCATTAGGTTTCCCAGTTTAACAAGCGCAGAAGGAGTGGACACATATAGACATTAACTGATGCAATGGCTTATGGGGGCAGAGTGGGCATGGGGAGGGTAAGAGAAATTGGGGAGCAAGCAATGAACATTACAGGGGAGGGAGCATTAGAACTGATTGTGATGATGTATATACATCTCTTTATAGGAAACTATCAAAGTGTATGATATGTGAATATTATACAAGAAAACTACTCCCCGCCTCCCCCCCCCCCCCCGCAAACAAAGAAACCAAACATGACCAATGGTGACCATCGGTGAAGGGGGAAGAGATTTTGCTCAGGGGCATTGAGTTGATATTAAGGGCAGTAGAATACTTTGGAAAAGGATATCATTAGTGACTGTACAACACAAAGAGTATACTCATCGGCACTGACTTACACACGCAGAAGTTGTTGGACAGGAGAGTGCTCTGTTGTGTATATTTTTGCTCTCATTTAAAAAATCACACTAAAAAAGAAAGTAAGAAAAGGAAAAGAGGCTCAACAATAGGTGACTGTAATGCTGGTGCTCTGTTCTGGAAACCTTCAGCTAATTCACAACAAAACGGGGAAACGAGACACGAAAAGGAGACCCTCGGACATGAAGATGGGTATTAAAGACTGCAGCGTTCAGGATGGATTACCCCTCCCTGCAAAGAACCCCCAATCCTCCTAACTGGACCAGCAGACAACATCATAATAGACAGAGAAGAGGCTGAAGTTGGCGAGGGCTTCATTTTACTAGGATCCACATTCAAGGAGGCAGCAGCCAGGAAATCAAATGACAAACCCCACTGGGCAAACACGCAGCACAAGACTTCGATACAATGTTGAAGAGCAAGGAGGTCATTTTGAAGACTAAGGTGTGTCCAACCTGGCCATGGTTTCAGTCTCCCGATATACATGTGAAATGAGACAATGATGAAGGAAGTTGGCAGAAGATCTGATGCATTTGAATTAGGGTGTCGGTAAAGAATACAGGAAGTATCATGGACTACCAGGAGAACAAAGAAATCTGTCCTTGTATAGCCAGAATGCCACTTAGCAGTGGGGACAGTGAGACTTGGTCTTGTGTACTTTGGCCACATTGCCAGGAGAGACCAGTCCCTGAAAAAGGACATCCTGCTTGGAAAAGCATGTGCTCAGAGAAAAGAGGAAGGCCTTCATGGGGATGTACTGATACACTGGCTGCCAAATTGGCCTCAAGTCTCACCAAGTGTGAGGCTGGCACAGGACCAGGCACCGTCTCATTCTGTTTTGAGTGGGAGACTTGATGTCAATGAACTTGTCCAAGAATTCTTCCCACCTAGGATGTAGGAAAAACAAGCTGACAGCGGAGGTTGGCCTGCATCTCCAGGGTGGCTTATGCTGGCTCTCATAAGACGATTTGTGTAAACATGCTAGAAAAGGAGAAGGTTTCTTATACTAGCGTAAGAAACCATGGCCAGATGAAACCCATATGACTCCAAACGTGGGTCATTTGTGACAGCATTTCAGAAAAAGAAAAAGAAGGGAATTCATGTTTAATTTACGAATTTTGAACGAGGTGTACTGACACAAGTGACCTCGTCCTGCTGTGCCTCTCTTGAGTCTCAGTGTTTCTCTGGGTCACAGCAGAGATATTTTCTAATGCCGTCACACAACTCGAGTTATGAGGGCATGTACCACAGGTATAACCAACACCTGAGAAAATCAGTACTCTTTCAAATCATCTAAGCATCACTTTAAGAACCATGATGCCAACCAATGCAGGCCAGGTCTACACCCCCTACTGGTCAGTGCCAGGTGTGGACTCATAAGGGGACTCTTTGCTGCATTTACATGTGCATTGATTGTATAATTATTGAAATCTTGAATCAAAACTTGCAGGCCAGCAAAATATTGATCACAGAATGCTTGGATGCAATATGAGTCTAGTTTCAATAATTAAATAGGAGCCCAGATAAAAAACAATGTAGATTGCAATCCATATAAAACTATGCACTTATGTGACTGACTTGAAAGACATCTATCCAAAAGATCTATGGAAATGCACTACGACCCAGAGCTCTGATTTGATTATGATTTCCCTGTGTACAAATATGAAATGCTCCTTTGTGTTGAATGCAGAGCATTTTCCCCATCATTTTATTGGCGACTCTTACAGCAATTATAAGAACCCATACATCAATTTATCAAGCACATTTGTGCATAGGTTGCCATCATCATTTTCAAAGTGTTTCTTCCTACATGAGCCCTTGGTATCTGCTCTTTTCTCCCTCCCTCACCCTCTCACCCTCATGAGCCCTTGGTAAATTATAAATTATTGTTATTTTGTTATCTTACACCATCCGCTGTTTCCCTTCACCCATGTTTCTGTTTCTTGTCCCTTGGGGGTGTGTGTGTGTGGGGGGGGTTATACATTGACCATTGCAATCGGTATTCCCTTTCTCCCCCTTCTCCCCTCACCTTCCCCCTACCCCATTACTGCTCCCAAGGGGTTTATCTGTCCTGGATTCCATTTGTCCAGAGCTCTTATCTGTACCAATGTACATGCTCTGGTCTAACCAAATTTTTAAGATAGAACTTGGGTCTTTATAGTGGAGGGGAGGGAGCATTTAAGAACTAGAGGAAGTTGTATGTTGCATCAGTGGTACACTGCACCCTGGCTGACTTGTTCATTTCTTGTGACCCTTCTGTGATGGGCTTTCCAATAATAGTCTACAGAGGGGCTTTGGATTTCCGCTCTAACCCCCCTCATTGGCATCAATATAATTGTTTGTTTTTGGCTCTTCTGATGCCTGATCCCGTTGACACCTGTGATCACCCAGGCTGGTGTGCTTCTTCCATGTGGACTTCGTTGCTTCCCTGCTAGATGGCCGCTTATTTAACTTTAAGCCTTTAAGACCCCAGAGCTATATCTTGTAATAGCTTTCTTCGCCACATTTGCTTATGCACCCATCTGTCTTCAGCAATCATGTCAGGCAGGTGAGTATCTCAGAATGCCAAGTTATTAGAACAAAGAGTTCTGGTGTTGAGGGAGGGCTTGCGTAGAGGTCCAATGTCCATCTGCTACCTCATACTTAACATAGAAATATATGTACATAGACCTATATCCATATCGTTATATATTAATGTATATACACATGCCTATATTTATACCTCTATAAATGTCTTTTGCCTCCTATTTCTTTTGAGTATAGAGTCTTGTGCGAGGTGGTAGGAGACCGCATGGCATGGTGTGTTACAAGGTGGACTGCTAACAGCCAGTGTCAATAGTTCCAAACTACCAGCAGCTCAGCAGGAGAAAGATGAGGCTTTCTGCTCCCAGGGGCAGTTCTACCATGCCCCAGAAGGCCACTGTGAGTCGGGAGTATGGAGTATGGAGTATGTGGTGGGCTGTATAGAGTTTATGAGTGTAAGTAAAAATATCTCACTCTACAACATAAGGTACAAAAGCCTTGGGGTCATCTGTAGCTACCAGCACATATTTCCGTCTTCCTAAGGAACGAGGGATATTATTGCTGCTGTCAGATGGATTGTAGAATCCCAGAGAACACCAGAAAGATGTCTACTTGTGTTTCATTGACTGTGCAAAGGCACTGGACTGTGTGGACCTTGATAAACTGTGGATGACCTTGAGATGAACGGGACTTCCAGAACACGACATTGTGCTCATTCAGAACTTGCACACGGACCGAGAGTCAGCTGTGTGAACAGAACAAGGCGTGAGGACTGTTACCCACGCTGCACCATGCTTCTAGACAAAATTTCATTTATTTGTCATTAGAAATAAATATTTCCATAGAATTACATATTGTTTTTGTGATTAATCACTATCCTTTAATTAGGTTCAATTTGTAACAATGAAAATACATCCTGCCTATCAGATATTTACATGATGACTCATAACAGGAGCAAAATTACAGTTACAAAGTAGCAACAAAAATAACTGTATGGTTGGGGGTCACCACATGAGGAGCTGTATTGAAGGGTCGCGGCATGAGGAAGGTTGAGAACCACTGTCCATGAGAATGGAATCAACCAATCACGGGAACACTTAGAAAAGACTGAAAGAGAAAAGGATTCCAAAGGAAAATAAGGTACATGGGACTATGGTTATATAAGCAACCCTGCTGAGGAAAGAGGAGTTAACACAGAGCAAACCAAACCAAAATAAAAAGAGCTATAATCTAGCTATTTGCCGGTGACTTCAAATGTTGTGTTTGAACCAAGATTGACATGTATGTGCCGGCTGAATGTTTATCCCGTAACTACAGAGAGATCACACCCTGGAGGCACACGGAGCGTGAACATCCGATAGTCGAGAACAAAAGAAGGCATAACTGGAAGGTTCCGAATTGCAAGACAATGAAGTCACTCCGCCATGGTCGGGAAGCTGTCTGGATGGCGGGAGGAGGAGGAATCAGAGGGCGAAGGGATGCTGGCTTTGCTGCGGACAGTGCCGAGCTGTGCGCATGGAAGGAACGGTGCGCGCAGGCGCCGAAGACTTTACGTGAGATTTCACCAGTCTGGCAGATGGGTTCAGTCAGTCCCCTCGGAGTTGCACTTCACTGCTTCCCCTCCTCAAATCAACAATGTGTTCATCTTAAAGATTCCCCAAAATACCTCTGAAATCCAACCAAACACTTGGATCCGTCTCTATCGGCACCTTCCCCGTTCAAACCACAGTTATTTCTCCCGGTCTGTCACTCTAGCTTCCTTTGGTGAGAGTTCCTGTTTTTGTCTCCTTTCAAACTGCAACCAGAATGATTTTCCAAAAATATGTGCAGGATCGCAGCTTCCTCCCTCTCAGGAACACATTGGTCTCAGCAGACCGCTCTATCTCCTCAGACTGCAAGAGCTAGCCCCTCTGGAATCCATTCATTCACAGCATTGGTTCCCTACCTAGTATCTTGCTACCTGCCCACCCGACTTCCTGGGAGCTCCTCCACTCACCCGCCTCCTTCCTTAGTCTTTATTTTTTAATTCTTGGCTTAAATGTCAGGCTGCGGTAGTTAGGTGAGTTCATGCCAAGTTGAATCTGGAGGAGAGTGGAGGGGTGGCGTCCCACCTGTCAATCAGGTCACAGCCTGATGATGCCTCCTTGCGGTGTGGCCTTCTTATATACTGGGAACCCAGAACTTTTCTCTCCCTCTTCCTCTCTCTGAGACTTCTCACCTTCTTGATTGCTGACACTTGGTTGGCAGGCCCTGAAGGTTACTGAGGGCTGTGGCGTAATGTCTTGTTTTCACTGACCTTGGATCCACATGACCTTGCATCCACTGGCCTGTGATCTTCCTGCTTCCCAGTTCACCTTTCTGTGTCACCGGCTGGTGGCTTCCTTGACTCTGAAGAGGGCCCTGGCTTGCACTGAACTTGAGTAAGCCTGGACTGGGAGGCCTTCTTTCGATATAAAATTACTTGTTGATATAAAGCTCTTTCTTATACAGAGATGAGTACCATTAGATTTGTTTCTCTAAACAACCCAGCCTAACACACAGGGCAACTCTGATCACCCCACTCGAATGATCACCCTACTCCGCAGTTAATTCGTGTTTTCTCCTCACTCCCGCTCCCAAAGCATATGATCGGGTCCTAACCCTGGGTACCTGTATATGTGGCCTTATCTGGACACAGCATCTTTGCAAAACTCATGAATTAAGTTACCATGAGGGGGGATTCCCCCAGGCCAATAAGCAAGATAAGCTTGTGCTTCTTTACTAATCCTCAGGGAATAATTTCCCATGAGTTTCATCAGACTGGTGTGGTGGTTAAAATGTTGTAAAACTATTTACTACATACCAGTAAACACAGGTCAGTCTGTGCTTACCTGGCTTATGGAGTACTCCATGTCTGTTAAGAACTGTCAACTACAAAAGAGGGTTAGATTCTGTTGGCAGATGCTGTGGAGTTCAGAGAAAGATGCCAGCCAGATCTAAAAGCAGAATCTTCCTTGTGGTGGAAATATGTGAAATTAGTCTCTACAGATTAGTAAGTAAGTAACTAATTGACCAAACTGGCCAATAAACACGTGGATTAATAAGGCTGCAGTTTAATTGAAGGGCAAAAAGATAAAATGACTCAACGAGCCTCATCTTTCTTGCCTCTTGCTCTTTGATGATCAGACCAGTCTTTGGCTACCTTAGCTAGGTCTCTGCCTCAACCTACGAGCTACACTACCTGTGGGACACCCAACCCGTAGACTGTGTTGCTATAGTTTGAGGTTTCTTCAAGGCCTGCTTCGCCACAATGCTGGTGTATATATCACTTGAGCTGGAGACTGATGGACCCTGTCATCTGGCTGACTGTTGGTGACCTGCCCTCCTGTTTGGTGCCTGTGGCCGGATTGCCTGTATTGCTTCACAGAAGACTCGGCTGTCTGCTTCCTAGACTTGCACCCAGCAGCCCTCATAGTTGAACTGAGCCATTTGCACTGCTCTGTGGACTAATTAGCTGTTTATTTCTTATGTTGTATATCTCAATAGATGATAGATAGATAGATAGATAGATAGATAGATAGATAGATAGATATCATAAGTGTCCTGGTTTTGTTTCTCTAGAGAACCCTGTCTAACACATTGCCTCTTGGGTGCTCTGATATGTGCTTGAGGCTATACCAGAGTAGCATGGGTCTTAAAAGAACAATGAGGACCTGATATCAACCATGACTGTACAACATGAAGAGTCTAATCAATAGCCCTCAATTATACATGTAGAGGTTGTTGAATTGGAGAACATTTTGTTGTACATATCTATTCCACAATTAAAAATAATAATAGTTAAACAAATAACAATGAGTGCCAGGAAGAAGGAAATGTTCTAAAATTGGTTGTGGTAATGCTTCTTGACATGACTGAACTATTGAATTGTATGATGTGTGCATGAAGTGCCAATAAAACTGTTAAAACAAAGAGAGAAAGATGACTGGAAAAAAAAAAATAAAATAAAAAAATAAAATAAAAAAAATAATAAAAAAAAAAAAAGAAAGATGACTGGACTCCTTATAAGAAATAGAGAAGAGATGCAGAGCTAGAGAGGGAAGGCAGCATGGGAAGACGGAGGCAGAGAGGGGAGAGACGCCACCACAAACAAAGAATTGCCAGGGACCGCCAGGAGGGAAAAGAGGTAAGAATGATCTAGGTTCTTAAAGACTTGAAGGTGAACAAGCAACCATCTAGCTCAGAAGTAACCAAATCCACATGAAGAAGCACACCAACCTATGTGCTCATGAAGTGCCAAAGGGATCAGTTATCAGGCATCAAAAAACAAAATATCATATCATTATGAATGAGGGGGAGTGCCTATTGGGAACCCAAAGCCCATCTGTAGGCAACTGGACATCCCCTTACAGAATGGTCACGGGGAGGAGACAAGCCAGTCAGGGTGCAGTATAGCACCTATGAAACATACCACTTTCCTCTAGTTCCTAAGTGTTTCCTCCCACCTTACTATCATGATCCCAATTCTACCTTACAAATCTGGCTAGACCAGAGGATGTACACTGGTACAGATAGGAACTGGAAACACAGGGAATCCAGGACAGATGATCCCTTCAGGACCAGTGCTGAGAGTGGCGATACCTGGAGGGTAGAGGGAAGGTGGGGTGGAAAGGGGGAACTGATTACAAGGATCTACGTATAACCTCCTTCCTGGGGGAGGGACAACAGAAAAATGGGTGAAGGGAGACATCGGACAGTGTAAGATATGACAAAATAATAATAATTTATAAATTATCAAGGGTTTATGATGGAGGGGGGGAAAGGAGGAGTCCAAGAACTCAAGTAGAAAGTACATGTTTTGAGAATGATGATGGCAACAAATGTACAAATGTGCTTGACACAATGAATGGATGGATGGATGGATGGATGGATGGATGGATGGATGGATGGATGGATGGATGGATATAAGAATTGTACAAGCCCCCAATAAAATGGTTTCTTTAAAAACATTTTTTTAAAAAAAGAATGATTCTTCCTCCAGAGTCTCCAGAGAGGACAGGGCTCTGCTGCCCCTGTGAGCAGGGGGTGCCTGGACTCTAGGTCAGTGAGGGAGGAGCTTCTCTTGTTCTAAGCCACTCTGTTTGTGATGCACTCGAGGGAAACAAATACCACATCGCCTTCTGATTTGTACCACAGTACCTCCCTTGGTGGTGTAGTGGTTACACATTGGGCTGCTAACTGCAAGGTCAGCAGTTCGAAACCACCAGCCGGTCCTTGGGAGAAAGAGGGGGCTTTCTATACCTGTGAAGAGTTAGTCTCAGAAATGCACAAGGCGATTCTACCCTGTGACTCAGCATCGACTCGACGGCAGTAAGTGTGATTTTTTAGTTACTGTGTTTAAGGTGGCGCTAATGGGCTAAACCACCAGCTCTTCCATGGGAGAAAGAGCCCTGTAAGGTGTGCAGAGATCCTAGACGCAGCGTTGCTGTGAGTCCAAAACTGTTCGACGGCAGGGAGCTTGCTGGGTTTTGTAAGGTTTGAATAGTTCCCTGGAGGGAGGGACTAGGAGAAGGGTGTATATTAGTCAGTCGACGTTTAGATGATCCAAATATAAGTGAACGATCACAGAATCCAAAGGAAGGTGGAAAATCTTGGCCATCTACACAGTCTGCTGAGCAGCGGAGAGAAGCGAAAGGAGACAGCCTCTGGCCTCTCAAGATGAGCTCCTTCTTCGACATAAAGAGCAGCAGGACACGCCGGCGTGGCTTGTTTGATAGCACTTCGCTTCACTGCGAGATTGGCAGAGGTTGCTTTTTTTTTTTTTTTGACACACGGAAGGTTTGTGGCCACGCTACACCACAAAAATCTAGCGGCGCTGTTTGTTTTTGAAAATCATTTTATTGGGGGCTCACACAGCTCTTGTCATAATCCATGGATCCATCCATGGGTCAAGCACATCTGTCCATTTGTTGCCATCATCATTCTCAAAACGTTTCTTTCTACTTGAGCACTTGGTATTGGGTCCTCATTTTCCCCTCCCTCCTCCACTCTCCCTCCCTCACGAACCTTTGATCATTTATAAATTATTATTTTTCATGTCTTATACGGCTTGATGTCTCCCTTCGCCCACTTTTCTGCTGTCTGTCCCCCTGGGAAGAGGCTATATGTAGATCATTGTGCCCTGATCCTCCTTTCCCCCACCACCTTCCCCTTCCCCTCCTGGTATTGCTACTCTCAGGATTGGTTCTGAGGGGTTTATCTGTCCTGGAGTCCCTGTGTTTCCAGCTCTTATCTGTACCTGTGCACATGCTCTGGTTTGGCTGGATTTGTAAGGTAGAATTGGGGTCATGATAGTGGGGTGGGAGGCATTAAAGAACTAGAGGAAAGTTGTATGTTTCAATGGTACTACACTGCACCCTGACTGTCTTGTCTCTTCCTTGTGACCCTTCTATAAGGTCATGTCCAATTGTCTACAGCTGGGCTCCATACTCCCCCTCAATCACACGTGCTCACTTTCTGTCCCAGGGCCATGCTTTGGTCAGTCACAACATTCCAAATGCTTCCAGCCTGCTTTTTGCACGCTTCATGGACCACAGCCCCCATACAACATCCCTCTTCCAGGCACCGGCAAACAAAAACATGCGTGCGCCTGGCTGGATTGTGACAGTCGCTTGGTTGCGGTGGTCTGGAAGCGAAACCGGCTTCTCTGTGAGGTCTGTCTGGATCTGTGACAATGAGATGGCCAGGGAAGGCTGTTTCCTCTTTGCAGATACGCCTGGAATGAATTCTTCGTGGAGGGAGGGGATGGATCCCCTGAAGGAACAGGCTCTCCACGGAGCAGTTTCCTCTGAAGAGCTGATGGTTACAGGGATGGGACGAATCTGGAAAATCTCAGGGAGGCCTGGAGCCTCAAAGAAAGAGCCAGGTTTGGCATGGTGGTCAAGACGGGGGCGAAGGAGGCACGGTATGTTAACCAGAGAGGGAGTTTTGGCTGGTGTTTCTGGAACCTAATGGGAACCACGTTCGCTCTCACTCTGGGAAAGCAGGCAGTGGGGCAGATAAAAAGGAGGAGAGGGGCACCGAGGAACAGCAATTCCACACCTGTCCAGCGTAAGAGACCCAGAAGATGACATTTATAGAGATGTGACTGTTCATTTTCAGGGAAATCCATTGGAGATCAAGGAAGGGGGTACCTTCTTCCGCAGGACAGAGACCCATTTAGATTTAAGGCTGGCAAGTGAAACGACATTTGGAAATGGTCGGAGGAAGATCGAATGCAATTTCCCCCTGGCCTAGACTAACGAGATAAAAGGAGACCGAAAATAATGTATTTGAAGCATATGAGTTACATGATCAGAAGCAATCGGTTATGAGCAGTGGGAATGCAGACGTTGGGCCAAAATTCCCCATTTCCTGTTGTGCACTTATTGACTGAATCTCCACTAATTGAGACCAACCATGTCCCAGGCACTGCCTCACGCCCTGCCACATCTAAGGGGGCAAACATGATAATAAGATCAACCACTGAAAGAACAAAACAAAACACAGTTGCCTTTGCATCGATTCCAACCCACAGCCATCCCATGTGTGTCAGAGAAGACGGATGGGGCTCTCGGGGGTTGATCTTTCACAAAGAGATTGGTAGGTCTTACTTCCGAGGCACTTCCGAGTGAGTTCAAACCTCCAGCCTTTTGGTTAGCTGCCAGACACATGAGCAATTTGTACCATGCAGGGAACTCCACCAAACGATCAACCAGTAAACAGATAAGCTCAGTCCGTGTCAGGTGCTACTGAAGCAGGGACGGAAGGAGAGGACATGGGGGCAGGGCAGAGTTTGACCTCTTTCCATAGAGTCGATGCTGACTCACAGTGATCCTGTGAGACAGAGTAGAATGGCCCCCACAGGGTGCCCAAGGCTGTCACCTTCAGGGAGGTGGACTGGCAGGACGGGCACACCTTTCTCCTGCAGCACGGCTGGCTGGTGGGTTTGACCTGCCAACCTTTCAGTTAGCAGCCAAGTCCCTAACCACTGCACCACCAGGAATCCTTTAGCAGTGCATCAGGGAGACCCAGACAACGTGAGGAAGAGCAAGGCTTTCAGCAACAGGAGCATCAGGAGCAAGTGCCTACAAGAGCACTGGGTTTGATGGTGCAGGGCGCCCTCTGCAGCACGATCAAGGTGTGTCTGAGGAGCAGCCAGAGGCTACAGCTGCAGGGGAGAGAGGAGAGGTGAGGGGTAGGTCAGAAATGATGTTGGAGAGGAGCAGGCTGGGGGCTTGCTGGCCCAGGACCAGCATTGGGACAAGAAATGACCATCAGTTTGAGTAGCGGGAAGTGAAAACATAGATTCTCCATGTTAGAAAGAGCATGGGTGCTTCTGCGTGGGGACTAGCGTGCAGGCGACAAGAGCAGAGAGGAAATCAGAAGGGGGCATGGTGGCTGGCGATGCTGCAATTGCTGAGCTCCAGAGACGATCTCAACCTGGGACGACTCCTGAAGAATTGCTCAGGGTGCTGTAATTTCTGCAGCCGAGACAAAGAGATGGGCACTCTCACTTCTGATACAATGACTAATGGGCATCACTCTTGAATGGTGAATGAGAAATTGCTAAGGCATGAAGTCTGACCCAGGTTATATTTCCCCATATTTTATTAATGCAGCCAAAGGCCAAAAGTGTGAATTCCAGATGCCTATGTTCCATAAGTGGAAGGACAATTTCTAGCATCCAGTCTATTATTGCACCTGCTCTTGAAATTGCCAGTGCTCACTGTAAGTCTTAGGCCATAATTGCTGAAGGTGCTGATGGAGAAGCTCCAAGCACCCTCCTTTTGAGTAGGCTGAAAGTTGATGGTCAGGTCGTAGCAGAAAATGCTCCAGGTTTGGGTGACAATAGAAAGCTTAAAGACGTGGCAATTTCTACTGGTGGTGCAGTGTTTGGAGAAGAGGGGGGATTGACTTTGAATCTTGAAGCTGCTCAGCCTTCTGACAGGAAAAACTGGAGAGGTCACTATGACCAAAGATGATGCCAGTCTCTTGAAAGGAAATGGTGACACGGCTCAAATGGAAAAGGGTATTTAAGAAATCATTAAGCAGTTGGACATGACAACTAGTGAAAGGGAACAGGGAAAACTGAATGAACGCCTGGCAAAGCTTGCAGATGGAGTAGGTGTGCTAACAGCTGGTGGGACAAGTGATGTGGAAGTGAATGAAGAGGGAGACAGGGCCCTCAATGCCCTCAATGCAACACAAGCTGCTATGGAAAAGGCAGTGCTCTTGGGGGTGGCTCTGCTCATTAACCCCAGCAAAGGAAGATCAAAAACTTGGTTTAGAGACGATTGAAAGAACACTCGACATTCCTGCAATGACCACTGTTAAGAATGCAGGTATAATTGATAGTTGAGAAAATTGAGGAGTTGATAGTTGAGGATAATTGATAGTTGAGAAAATTATGGAGTTCCTCGGACATTGGTTGTAATACTATAACTGAAGATTTTGTGAATGTGGTAGAAAAAGCAATCATTGATGCAACCAAGGTGGTCAGAAGTGCTTTGTTGGATGCGGCTGGTGAAGGTTCTCTAAGGACCACAGCAGAGGTTGTAGTCACAGAAATTCCTAAAGAGAAGGACGCAGGCATGGGGGTAAGGGGATTGGGGAATGGGCAGTAGCATAGGGGGAATGTGGAGTAAAGAAAACTATGTCAAAGTAGGATTTTTTCCAATTATGCGACAACCTTTCTGTAATAAAAATTTGTTTAAAGTTTAAAAAAGAAGAAAGAAAGAAAAGAAGATACCTTTGGTATCGATCTAAGTGCCCCAAACAGATGAATGGCTGAACAAATTATAGTGCATACACACAGTGGGAAAAGGCAAAGTGTTAAGCAATTATGATGGATCTGAGAAACACTTCCAAACATGGATGATCCTGGAGGGCACGCTACTGAGCGAAATTAGGCAAGTGCCAAAGGGAAAATGTTGTATGAGACCACTACTGTACAAAGCCAAGGTAAGGTTTATATACCCATCCAGAAAAATAAAAGATGACATGTTCAAGTTGATGTGTGAACTATGATATTGGTGAAGAAGATGGACGATACCATGGACTGCCAGAAGAGCAAACAAATCGCTCTTAGAAGAAATACATTTAGAATGCTCCTTAGAAACCAAGGTGGAAAGACCTCATCTTGCTTACTTTGGCCACATGCTGTCATCAGGAAAGACTAAATCATGTTTGTTGAAACAGAAAATGAAAGCAAACCCACTACTGTAGAGTTGATTCTGACACATAGTGACCCTATAGGACAGGGAAGAACTGGCCCTGTGGGTTTCTGAGGCTGTAACTCTACGACAACAGACAGCATCTTCATCATTTTCCCTCGGAGAAGACCAGCAAAAAGAGCAGAAGACAAGCAAAAACGGTGAAATCTTCACTGGAGTGAATTGACCAATAGCCACAGATATGTTTACAAACAATTATAAGCCTATTGAGGGACCAGTCAGGCAATGTTTCATTCTGTTTCACACAAGGTCATGATGAGTTAAAGACTACTGATGGCAACAAACAGCAGCAATTTTCAGTTATCTTTTATCCACGGTCAGTAAGATTGGATGAAATGAGAATTAGGGGGGAAGAACAGATTCAAAGTCAGGTGTATTTAACTGACATTCAAATATGATAAAATGATGAAACATTATTTCGTTTTACCAGTGTTATCTATACCGGGGTTGTTTGTTCAACTTTCTCTTAGGCCCGAGTCTCTCAGTGCTTCCTACCATAAGAAGCTTGTAGGGGTGAGAGATGAGATCCAAAAAGCTCAGGGTTAGATGCAATATTGCATCTCATGATCGAATGAGCCAAGGTCAAGTGAAATTCTTGTTCTAGCATCCTGCAATCACTGTGGTGTAAAAAGAGCATATGTACGGAGATATATTCTACTGCAGGAAAAAACAAATATTATCCCTGTTTTCTTCTAGCAGGTTTATACTCCTTTTTATTTACCCTTTTATTGTTAATTTAGGTAAAGATTTACAGAAGAAACCATCAGACTTACATTCAACAATCCATACACATTTTGGCTCATATCATCCATTGCAATCCCCTCCAATGTACCAGCATGTATTTTGTTTTCTCCCTAATTCCTATTTCTATTCCTCTCTCTTTCCCAGCCCTCTGAACTTTGCCATTGGGTGAATGCTGTCTTTTCTTTTCTTAAATGGTTGATTATTCTACCACAGGGTGAGTTCACTTCTACATCCTACTTCAGCGAGTAGCAACTAAGTTGTAAAAACTCAGGAGCAACCATTGGTGCAAGGATTTATCTCTCCTCATCCAGAGGAAAGAAGAGTGATAAAAATCCAAAGACAGACAGATGGGAACAATCAGTCCAATGGACCAGTAAATCATGCAAACATCAGTCTCCACCATGCTGAGACCACAGAAGAACTAGATGATGCCCGGCTACCACGAGTAACTGAAAATTCTGGATATAAACATTAAATCTCCTATCTGAAGGCTCTGGAGAGTTGTGATAGTTACACAATTTCATGTCAACTTGATAAAGTAATGAAGGGGTGGAGCCTAGCCTGTCAATCAGGTCACAGCCTGATTGATCCCTCCTTGTGGGCGTGGCTTCTCATGAAGATTCTGGGAACTTCTCTCTTGATTCTGCCATCAGAAGTGGTTCTCTCTCTCTCTCTCTCACTCTCTCTTTCTCTCTCACTCACTCACTCACTCTCCACCACACAGAGCCCTGGAGATACACCCACCACCATTGGATCCACCTGATATGATTGCATGTGCTGCGTGAGTCTGAAGAGGAATTTATGGACTAGTATTGGACATATGGGCTAATATTGAAATTTTGGACTTGATCTGGACTGGGCTGGGATGTTTTCTCAATATACAGTTGCTCTTTAATATAAAGAAAGCTCTCTTAGACATATATGAGTGTCAATGAACCTGTTTCTCTAGTCAACCCCATCTGACACAAGTGCGAAGAAGACAGGCAGGCAGTTTCTGAGGGAAATCACACAAGAGGTGAATGTCTTGGTTTTGAGACTCTTCCCTGAGGGAGGTGGCAGTTGTGGCAGTAGTTCGCTGCCTTGGACAAAATGCTGCCCATTATCTCCATGATTGCCTATAGACTAGACCATTGTGGTTCACGGGGACTTTATTGGCTTGTGTTTAGCAGTAGATGCACAGGCTTTTCTTTCTGTCAGGACCAAACCGTGCAGTAGAAAGGTTCCATGGAAGAAGCAGGAACAAAAAGGCCCCTGCAGCAATTGTATTGCCACAGTTTCAGAAACACTGCGCTGTGTTCAAACTTCCCAACAGCAGAAAAGAAGCATAAACTCAGTTGTAAAACAGAGATTAGTCAGCGCGCACTAAACACAGGAATAAAATTTTACTGGCACTTAACAAATCCTAATATACTGTTTCCAGATAGAGTGATTATATACCACCGGGCACACCACCCACCTCCGCGACTCTGATTCCTGAATGATGTGGTAAGTGAGAGGGCTGGTGCCAAAATGCCTAAGAGAATACTTTTGCTTCAAGCCCGCTAACTCCAGGAGGATGGATTTAGGGTTTCTGCTGTAAATACAAGCGGTTTGATGTATTCCTGAGGATGTATGTGCATCAAGTTCACATCTGTCAGGATACTAGAAGTAAGAAATATAACCAAATCCCCCAAAGACAGTATTCCTATATCCTTACTGAGTAGCATGCCAGTTTCTGAACAATACCATTATCTCAGCGATAACTTTAACGACTTGCATTGAGATGGCACATAAAGCCTTTTCAGATAAACAATTTGACGACTGAAATTTGAGTTGGCCAAAGGGATTTTTATATGACTACACATAAATCAGAAAACCAAATTTATTTGGGTAGACTCTAGATGTTTTCTGTGAGAAGATTTAACCTTTGGGTCAACCCAGCAGTCTAAACTGCTGTGTTTTCGTAGAGCCACTTAGAGGTTATGAAATTTTTCTCTATAAACATGACTTGAAACCAGATGGATTTACTGATGCAGCCAGGGGCTCTTAAGTTGATGCATTCATAGTATCTTATTCTAGAAGTCCCAATGGAAACCTATTCTGCATCACAACAGCACACAACCCTCTCATGACATACGGGTAGTGGCTACACAGGAGGTGAACTGGCCTGGGCTGAGTTGAGGTCTCTCACTTAAGATGGTGAGAATTCAACCACTGAATTACCACTTCCCTCCCTCGTCCTCGTTGAGGAACCCAGTTCATGACCATTGAGTGGATTTCAATATATGCTGTGTGTTGCTATGTACCATCGAGTCAGTTCCAACTCATGGAGACCCTGTGTACAACGAGAAACACTGTCTGAGCCTGGTTCTACGCCCTCCTTAAACACGATTCCTATGTTAGAACCCATTATTGCAGCCACTGGGGTCGTCTTCTGTTTCGCTATCCTGACACGTTACCAAGCATGATGTCCTTTTCCAAGGACTGCTCTGTCATGATAACTGGTCTAAAGTATCTGCCAGCCTCGCTTCTAGGGAACATTCTGACTATACTTCTCCCAAGACAGACTTGTTTGTTCTTTTGGAAGCCCACGGTGTTTTCAATAGTCTTCTCCAGCACCATCATTCTTCTGTCTTCCTTATTCCATGCCCAACTTCCAAATACTTACAAGGCAAATAAAAAGACTGTAGCTTGGGTCAGGCACACCTTAGTCCTCAAAGTAGCATCCTTGCTTTTTCACCACTTTAACGGGGTCTTGTGGAGCAAACGTATCCAGTGTCAATGTCATTCGAGCTCTTGACTACGGCTTCCATTAGCATTGATTTGGACCCAAACAAGATGAAATCCTTGACACCTCAGTCCAACACACAGTGACACGGTATAGGATGTGCAAGCTAGCAATCTTTACGGATGCAGACAGCCTCAATTTTCTCCCATGTAGCAGCTGATGTGTTTACACCACTTACCCAGCACTTAAACTACATCCCCACCAAGGCTCTGTAACTACTGCTGTCTGTTCAGAAGTGACTATTTACACAGTGCTAGGTTGTTTTCATTCTTCACGCCAACATGTAAGGTAAGTTAACAGTGTCACCCCCAGAAGCAAAGAGCTTGCCAGTCAAAGGCACGGCCTTCAAGACCAAACAGTGTTCCCATAAGCCCCGTGCTCTTCAACCCTTTACTGCCTTATGGGCCCAGTCAGGCCTCCTGACATCTGGGCCAGTTAAAGACACTGGCCCTCCACATTTGACTATTGGGTTTCCATATCATTAGATCTGCACAATCTGATGGTAATCGCTAATGTTGTGTCTCATTGGTATTGGACTGGAAGCAGTAGCAGGGTCATACTTATGTCCATAATTGTACAAGAGTAGTTGCTACCACTGGACTGTACCCAGGTGTCACAGTGGGTTAATTGTTGGGCTGATAGCTGGATGGTTCAAAAACCCACCAGCCACTCTGGGAGAAAGATGAGACCTTCTGTCTCTGGGGAAATACACAGACTCAGAAACCCCCAGAACCATTTGACTCTGTCCTATAGGGTCACTGAGTCGGAAGTGGCTAGAAGGCAGTGGATATAATCCTATCAGTAGATGTAGCACTAGAAGAGGCAGTCTGTGTTAAATATTTCCAAAACACATCTGGATAAAACCAAGTTTTCTCAAACTCCTGCACGCATTGCCCTGCTCGTTTTGGACTGTCACATGCCTTCTGTTATAGGGCGAGGCCATAAAAATTACCCCACACTCTGAGGCGTGCTCTGTGCCGATGTGAAGCGACACCTGCGGAGTCAGTAGTGGCTTGACTGCTGGAGACGCTCGTCACGATCAGTCGTGATGAACTCACAGGGTGGGATACTGTCAATCCCAGGGGGCAAAAAAACAAAAATCAGGCTGAGGAAGTAAAGTTGTTAGCTGGATAGTAGTGTCCAGATTTTACATGCATGTGATGTATTTAAAAGACAGACATACATTCAAGTGTGCACTTAAATGGCACTAGGCAATGGCAGTATGCATAAGGAATTCAACATGTTCAGAATTAAAATACACTTCATTAAACAATATAAGGATCCCAAAGTTCAAATCTGTCTACTCACCCATCGGTTGACCATACCGGAGTGGCTTGCATGCTGCTCTGCTATTGAAAGCTATGTCACCGGTATTTCAAATACCAACAGGGTTGCCCATCAGCGGAAATTTCAGACAAAGGCAGACTGTACAGAAAGGTTTGGCAATCTACTCCCAAATATCAACCAGTGAGAACCCGATGGATAAGAACAGAATGCTCTCTGAGATTGGACCGAAAGATGAGCTCCTAGGTTACAGTGGCCGCTAGCATACCAGCAATGGCGCAGGACCAGGTAATATGTCCTTGCTTGTACCTGGGCGCATCAGGAATCAGAGCCAACTCAACGGTCACAACACTCAGCCATTTAACTATGGTAACAGCCATGTAAAGAGTGGACACAGACTATAAAGCCAGCTTCTGATTATTCGTTCCATTGTTACAGTTAAACGCACACAAGAAAATGCTTGTGCTAGTTTCACGTGTCCTCTCTTATCACCTCTATTGTCACCAGAATCCGAAGCTACAAAAATGGGCCCAGTGAAAGCTAAGTAGAAATTCAAAGGAAAATAAGTAACCCGTCGGCGAAGGATCAAAATCTCCACGTAGAATAAGTGCCCCGCAAGATATGACAAAATAATAATTTATAAATTATCAAGGGCTCATGAGGGAGGTGAAGTGGGGAGGGAGGGGAAAAAGAGGACTTGATGCAAAAGGCTTAAGTGGAGAGCAAATGCTTTGAAAATGATTACGGCAAAGAATGTACAGATGTGCTTTATACAATTGATGTATGTAAATGTATGGATTGTGATAAGAGTTGTAAGAGTCCCTAATAAAATGTTTTAAAAAAAGACTGAAGTTTAACATTAAACCTTAAAAAATAAAGCACACACAAAAAAGTGCCCCAGTGATGAGCAACATACAACCCGTGTTCTAGGTCTTTCTGACTCTGACCGTGGGGACGCAGTTAAGAAGTCTGGAGTGAGAGAGGCCACTCTGGAAAGAATTCAACCTCCCCGGACTTGGCCCAGATCAGATGCAAAGTGATCCCTGGGGGAAATAAGATGAAGATGAAAAAACATCAGAAAGAGCAAGGACAGAAGCCTGCAGGGTCTCAGGTCCTTTCTGCAGGGAAGACCCAATTTTTACCACTTTCTGGGCTTGTAGGGATTGTGGTCAATGGATTTTAATGCACTTAAAAACATTTCTTTTAGATTTCTTTTCATACTTAAGAAATTTTATCAGGTATATTATGAGGTTAAAACTCAGCAACGTTGCATTTATTTTACCCACAGCTAAGCTAATAAGGAGCTTCTTCCCAATAAGTATAATGAAATTTATTTTAAAGAACATATCCAAGGGAGGAATAGGGCAGTGATGAAGAACACCACTTGAAGCTGCTGCTGGTGGTGGTTTGGGGTGTCCCTGAGCTGAGTTCAAATCCAACACATCTTGACTCCATGCGGCCACACAGAACAGAAAGGGACAGGCCCAGTCCTGCACCACCCGCATCAGCATTGCTGTGTTGACGCCCGTTGTGGCAGTCACTGGGTGAATCTAGTCTTCCTCTTTCTCAGTGACCCTCTCCTTCACCAAGCTTGATGTTTCTTCCCAAAGACTGGCCCCCGTGGTCCCCTGTACAAATGACAAAGCCCCGTCATCCTTGCTTCTAAGGACATGGTGGCTGTACCTTTCCCAAGAGAGATTTGTTCCTTATTCAGAGAGCTCATGGTAGATAGATCCAATATTCTTTGTCAGCACCGTAATTCAAATGCACCAATTTGCCTTCAGTCTTTCTTATTTATGGCCCAGCTTTTGCATGCATATGGGTCTAGGTAAGGCATGCACACCTCCATCCTCAAAATGAAGTCTTTCTTTAGAATTTTTTTTTTTCACAAAAGAAAGGCTTGTAGTTCATTCAAGGATCGTTTGCTGGCCCTTAGGAGCGTTTTCCAGTCCAGTCTGTTGGGGCACCACGCCCTGGCCCCAAAGTCCACTTTCAGCATTCCCTGGGGACCTTGCCACTCCATTCCCTTGCTGTTCCACTGCACTCCCCCAGTGCTTTGCCTCGGTGTGGTGGGATCTGGTCAGGTGCAATTCCCACACTGTGTCTCCGGTGCTGTCCCCTGTATCGCCCTTAGTCACTGAGGGGCATCATTTCTCATAGTAGGGCCAGCCATGTTGTTCTCTCTGGTGACTGGCTGCTCTACTCAGGAACATCATCCTCATGGCCTGGTGGGCCAGGCTGTGTTCCACTGTCTCCTCCTGCCCCTTCATCTGCTCCCATGTGCTCTGATCAGATATGTCCATCTCCCGGAGCTGCAGAATCAATGTCATCCTTTAAAACTAATTCTTTTCGGGGGAGTTTCTTTCGAATATTTTTAAGAATTCTTTTGCAGCAGTTTTGCCCAAAGCAGTATGTCCTTTGATTTCTTGCCTGCTGCTTCCATGGAAGTTCATTGTGGATCTGAGTCAAATGACATTGTTGACAACTGCCAACTTTTCCTACGTACCATGATGTTGCTTATTGGTCCAGTTGTTGGGATTTTTGTTTTCTTTATGTTGAAGTGTTACTTGGACGGAAGACTGTAGATTTTTATTATTATCAGCAAGTGGTTCAAGGCCTCCTTACTTTCAGCAAGCAAGCTTGTACCATCTGCATATCCAAGATTGTTCTTGAGGCTTCCTCCAATCTGATGCTGCCTTCTCCTTCATGTAGTCCAGCTTCCAAATGATCTACTCAACTAGAGATTGAATAAGATTAGTAAAGGTATACTGTCCTGACACCTTAAATTCAATAAAATACAAGGAAACATTTTTTCCCGGTCTTCTCTGTTTTCAGCCAAGATTCATGTGACCTCAGCAATGATATCGCTAATTGCACATCCTCTTCTCAATTTCGCTTGGGTTTCTGACAGCACTCTGTAAATGCATTGCTGCTTTTGAATCACCTTCAGCAAAAATGTTCTTGTATGTGATGCTAATGATATAGTTCGAGAATTTTCACATTCCATTAAGTTATCTTGCCTTGGAGTGAATACTGATGAGGATGATTTCAAACCACTGGTCAGATACCTACCTTGTAAAATTTTATCTTAAACAAGGGAGCACTTCCAGTATTGCATCTATTTGTTGAAATATCTAATTAGTATTCTGTTAATTGCTGGAGCCTTCTTCTTTTCCAGTGAAGCTTAAACTCCTTTCAGTTCTACTGGTTCTTGGTCATATACTATTCCTGGAATTGTTGAACACTAAGCAACCCTTTTTGCTCCAGAACCCTGCAATATTGCAACTTGAAGGGACTTGAATTTCTTTGTTAGTTCTTTCCGTTTAAGGAATGTCAAATTTGATCTTCCCCTCTGATTTTCTTTCTCCGGGTCCTTGCACATTTTACTATAATATTTTATCTCCTGGAGTCACTCTGAAATCTTCTATCCAACTCTTCTACTTCATCCATTTTCCCATCCATCACAGTTACTCTATGTTCAAGAACAAGGTTCAGAGTCTTCTGACATCCACATTGGTCTTTTCTGTCTTTCTTTTAAATTATGTTTTGCTTTCTATATATAATGTACTTAATATCTTCCCACAACTCAGATGGTCTTTGGTCATTAGCGTGTAATGTGTGAAATCGATGCTTGAGATGCCTCTAAAATCAAGGGGAATATACTTAAGGATGTAGTCGGCTCTCGTGGATTTGTTTTCATTTTACTGAGCATTTTACTTGCATTTGAGCAATTGATGGTCTGTTTCAAAGTCAATCCCTGGCCTTGTCCTGACTGATAACATTGAGCTTCTCATTGTCTTTCCATAGATGTAATCAATTGAATCCTATGTGCTCATCTGCCAAGAACCATGTGTATAATCACTACTTATGCTGTTGAAAAAGGGTATTTACAATGAATAATTTGCTAGTCTTACAAAATATTATCATATGCTTTCTAGCATTATTTCTATCACCAATGCCATAGTTTCCAATGAATGATCCTTCTTTGTTGCCAACTCTCACATCTAATAATCACCAGTTATTACTAACGCAGCACACTTGGAAGTTTGATCAATTTCAACTGCACATGTGGGTGAAAAGCGTCAATGTCTCCATCTTTGGCATTGGTGATTGGTGCAAAATTTAAATAAATGCCTTATTAACTGGTCTTCCTTGTAGGCATGTAGATATCATCTCCCCACCGACAGCACTGGACTCCAGGAAAGGCTTGAGATACCTTCTTGACAGTGACTGAGGCCCTGTTCCTCTTGAATTGGTCATTGCCAGCACAGAAGCCCTTGCTTGTTCTCTGCAAAACATCCGAGACCAGTCCATTTCAGCTCACCAGTGCCCAGGACACTGAGCTTGAAGTGACCCATTTCATTTGGACCACTTCTGATTTGCACAGATGCATACTGTGCACATTCCACATTCCGATAATCTGATGAATGTTTGCAGCTATTTCTTCGTATGTTTAATGAAGCCAGGTCAGCAAATGGATGTTCCCAAAACTTCTCTCCACCCACCTCAGGAAGTTTAACTCTACTTTGAGAAGGCAGCCCTTCCCTAGCCATTAGTTCCTGTCTTCCAATCTGAGTGGCTTAGATTCCAGGACTACATCAGACAATGTCCCTCTACGGTTCCTAAGGTTTTCAGTGGCCAATTTTACTGCCCGTTGTTTGTCAAGCCATTCTTCCCAGTCTGTCAGTCCCACTGAAAATGGTCCACCAGGGAAGACTCTGCTGGTAACTGAGATACTCATGGTTCCAGCATCGAAGCAACACAAAAGTCACCGCAGCACAGCACACTGGCAGAAACGTGGTCGGGAGCCAGTCTATCTGGGTAAATGTCCAGCCATGTGGTCTCCAACAACAAGTTACTTACCATTTTACGATTCAGTTTTCCTGATCCGTCAAACAAAAAGGTTACTGGCGCCTGCCTCATAGGGTTGTTGAGAAAATCAAGTGCATTAGCAGACTTGCTGCTGTCAGTTGCCATGAAGGCGGTCCTGACATGAAGCTGGCCCTTACCTTTACCCACAGCCTACAGCCTGCATTGGGGGGCAACGAGGACTAAGACAGCTTTCGACACCACAGTGTTCTCCAGAGCAGGACAATTGCTGCTGCTGGCTCCGTCCTCAGGGACCTTTGCAAATCTTCCCATTTACTCAACAGCAGCGGTTCTCAAACTGCTGCTCGCGACCCCTTTGGGGGTCGAATGACCCTTTCACAGGGGTCACCTGACTCATAACAGTAGCAAAATGACAGCTTTGAAGCAATGAAAATAATGTTATGGTTGGGGGTCACCACCACATGAGGAATGGTATGAAAGGGTCACGACATGAGGAAGGTTGAGAACCCCTGCTCAGGCGTGCGGTGAGAATGCACCAGAAGAGGAGGAGGAGACACGGGCTACCTGGAGCGTGGTCACTCCCTCTCAGGGTTTAGCGTGTGCATTGACATCACACCCTATACCCCTTCAAGAGGGAGCAGAGGTTGGGAGGCAAGAAACTCTCCGCAGAAACCATTGATGGCGCTCGTCAACACCGCACCACACGGAAAAAACCAGAGACTGGGATGCTTGGCAACGGTAGTCAACTCCGGAAGGACCAAGAGTTAATGACACCCTTAAAGTCAAAGTCATTTTCACATCAAAGGATGAGATTTTGAAGACTATGAGGAGGACAGGGGTGGGAGCAGAGTGAGAGGAAAGACAGGACACTATGGCAGGAGGGAGGGAGGGGGGGAGGATAGGGTGGGGTGGGGGTGGGGGGCTCAGTGGGATACTATAATAAATACGATTACAGATTTGATTGGATGGCAATGGGCGGTGCATATGGTTTTCTTTCTAAGTAAATACGTGAGTAATGTTAACATTTAAGGAGCGGAAAGACTGAAGAGCCCTCCAGGTGCCTTACCCTCAGATCTACCAGTGGTCTCAATGGCTCAAACCAGGGAGGGAAGTGAGACGGCCGTGGAGCTGGACTGCTGCCCACAGGTGCTGATTCTGGCAGCGCCACGACACAAAGGCACTTATCAGTGCCCCATCCTGGACCCCTGGCCTCCTCCAGCCGCCCCGTCAAAAGCCATCGAGGGAGACCTAGACTTGGGAGGGTCTTCCTTCACACTGCGCCTGCGCATGTCATCTCTGCAGAGACGGTGCCAAACCTACGAAATCGTCAGTGCCCTTTCTGTGGGTCAGGAGCTCACAGGCCGTCCTAAAAGGAGAGAACTCTAACATCGTGTTTTCCTACCAACATGGCGGGTTTAAAGTAACCGCTTCCGCGACAGCCCTGCGAGGCCAAATGGGGATGAAGCCTCTTACAAGCACAAACCCATTTTAGGAGCCCTGGCTCTGTGGAGGTCATCGCCCACCTGCTTCTTCCCATGAAATTCTTCTCCTGGGTAACTTTTTTTCTGTTTATTTTTTTTAAATCATTTTATTTGGGGGCTCATACAACTCTTACACAATCCATACATACATCAATTGTGCAAAGCACATCTGTACATTCGTTGCCCTCATCATTCTCAAAACATTTGCTCTCCACCTAAGGCCCTGGCCTCAGCTCCTCATTTTGCACCCTCTCTCCCAGCTCCCCACCCCCAATGAATCCTTGATAATTTATAAACAATGATTATTTTGTCATATCTTACACTATCTGACGTCTCCCTTCACCTACTTTTCTGTTGTCCATCCCCTAGGGGAGGAGGTTATATGTATTTTCTGTTTATATTTTTAAATACATGTAACCCTAAAGATCTGGCTTGCTGGGGGACATGGATATTCTAAGACACTGTAAACTTGATTTAAAGCAAAAATAGATAAGGATTTTTGTTTTCAAATGCGAACTGACGCTTACAAATCCTGACAATGTAACCAATATAAATATATATAAGTATGTTAAGTTAGAGAAAGTATCTCTAAAATGAATCGACCCGGCTGTTATCGGGGTGCTTTGGATAACTGGCAACCCTCCGGGGCAGAGCAGGACTGCTCTCGGGGGTCTTCAGAACCATGATGGGAGCAGACAGCCTCGCCTTTCCCCCGAGAAGCGGCTGACTGGTGGGTTTGAACTGCTTGCAGTTAGCTGCCCTCTTCCCGACACACCATGTCTGTCACCAGGGCTCATGGGTAAGTGAAGTATCACAATTTCCTGAAACAGCCCACAGTCTGGTTGTTAAGAATGTTCACCGTGTAAATAAAATAACAGAAAGTCCTAAATGAATCTACTAGTCAAACATATTTTGCATTGCCTTTGAGTGGACTCCACAACCCACAGGGACTAAACAAGACAGAGGGGAGCTGCCCTGGGGGGGGGGTGTCTCTGAGGATCTAAAGTTTTATGGAAGAAGATGGTCTCATCTTTCTCCCTCGAGCAGCTGGAGAGTTTGAACCAACAGCCTTTGAGTTAGTATCTCAGTGCTTTAACCACTGCACCATCAGGGCAAGAGATAAAGTAATGGCCATCTCCCTTTTGTGTGTGTGGGGTGTGTGTGGGGTGTGTGTGTGTGAATGGAGCAAGATAGGAAGTTCTCTCTCAGCATTTTAATTTGCTTTCTTTGGGGGAAGTTCTCTTGTATAGAGTTTAAATTTTTTTAAGTTTTATTGACATGCCATTCACATATCATAAATTCAATAGTTTAAATATATTTAAAAGTACGCAAAAATAAATAACAATAACAAAAAAGTGTACCATCATCACCACAGCCAATATTTCTTCATCGTTGCTCTGATTGTTATTAGCTCTGCACTAACCCCCTGCCTCCCTTACCTTAAGGGACGATTAATCTAGTTACTGTCTCTATGGGTTACCTACCCTGTATCTCAGCTAAAGAAAATCATACAAAAAACAACCACCACAAAATAGAACACAGAAAAACCTCAATCCAAGTGAAAACAGAAGACAACAGAAACAAGAACCAATTAAAAATGGATCCGAGGGGAAGACAAATGATAATATGTTCCATTTTAACCCGACTCTATGTGCAGTAATCCACTTTTCATTGCACTGTGTCTGCAGGCAAGATGATTCAGCTCCCCGTCAACGGTCCGAGAGAACTCAGTGGAGGCTTCACTTGAGTGGGGGCCCTGCAGATGGATTTGGGGCTTTCACTGTCATCCATAGCATTCTGCAAACGGGGTGCTCAGAATTTAAACTTCTTGTGTAGTTTTCAGAAATTAAAAGTGTAATCAAATCCATTCGTCATTCAATATGGACAAGGATAGGTATCCCTCAGGTAGCAAGTTTTACCTTCCAGACACTGGCAGGTGAATCCACTGAGTGCGGAAACACAGGTCGCTCCATTTCTGCATGGATCCATGATGCAGTAGTCAATCTTGGTTTGGCACAGCTCCCCAGTATAACCTGAATCAAACAAGAAGCATGTTTTTAAAATCACGGTACTCCCTAAAGCTCCACGAACCATCCCCGGGAACGGACGGGATCCACGGGTACTTGCCCCACCCTGGCCACAGTCACCTGAAGCTAAAATCTCCCAGCCACACCTGGAACTACTTGCCTTTTACAGCTAACAACCATGGCAGTTCAGAAGCACGGCACCACAAACCCTGTGTTTTGGAAAACTCTTCACTGCAAACAGAGACACGGCTTCAGCTGCTAGTCAGCATTCTGTCTCGAATACTCGTTAGAACCCTGGGAGACTGAGACTGTCTGAAAACCATTAACACTGTTGCTAGCTGCCCACAAACACAAGGCAAAGCAGAAGCAACGGCATCCTGGATTCTGGTTGACCAAGAAAATGGCCACTTATGACTACCTATGAAATGTAAGAGGACCCCCGACGTTGTCATGGGCTACAAGTTCGGCTGCTATCCACAAGATCAGCTGTATGAAACCACCAGCCACTCCACAAGAGAAAGATGAGGCTTTCTACTCCCATGAAGCGGTAGTCTCAGAACCCCACGGGGCAGTTCCACTGTATCCTGTAAGTCAGCACTGACTTGAAAGCAGAGAGTTCTGAATGAGAAGGAAAGTTTGAGGGCAATCTGAAATGACTGCCCTGAAGTAATCTTTTAGTTATAAATCTTCTGAGATCTTTTTTGTACCAAAAAAATAAACTTACTAACTGCCATTGAGTCAATGGTGACTCATAAGTTTCTGAGACTGTAACTCTTTACAGAAGTAGAAAGCTGTCTTCTTCCCAGACTAACAGGGCTCGTCAGTAGCCTCTCGTCGTTAGTACAGTCCAGCTACTTTGAATCGTGTGGTCTTTCAAGCTCGCCCCAAACCATCAGATGCTCCTACCAGAGTGAAAAGCGAACTTCACTGGAAATTCAAGTCCAGATGGCTGGGGACGGCAGGTGTGTCTCCGATGTCTGTTTCGGTTTGTGGGGGGGTGTTTCTGTTGGTGGATAAAGGGGGAGGAGCAACCTCCCACTGGGAAATCATAAGAATACTTACCTAGAACCCAAGGGGAGAATATGCCTGGGACTCAGTTTCTACTTGGACATTATTGACGTAATGTGTGTCCAGCCCTGGGTGACCCAGGCCGTGTGCTATCGACTACTGGAGCTTTGGATTCTTTTCTTTGAGGTACCCAGCATCCTTCGTAGGCCACACCGGAAGGACCCATGTTGAAACCCCCCTAAGTGAACTGGGCTTATCTCAGACTAACCCGTAGCCCTTAGATTTAAGGCTGAAACTCCCTAATAGCTATTATCCCAAGGTTAGAGAACTGGTGGTATCGGACTCTGGTTGGGATTTCTTGCCTTGAGAGTGTCCAATGAAGAGTGGCCCATGTGTACTACACACTTTCTTGTAATGCCCTCCTTGTTTTATTACAACATGTATTAACCTGGTAGGCATGGTTCTGCCAACGTGAATGAATATTATGGGAAGTTTTGCTCAATCGTTAACCCCCATTTTTGTGTAGATCGTCACTTAAGGATTTAGTTTATACAAGTCAATAATTCATGTATTATGGTTCATAGCTGACCTATACTTGTACACTTTTCCTTTAGTTTTGAATTCTGTATCATTGGTTAATTAATGACACTATCAATAGAATTACCTTATGTCCAGGGAGATGACTGATTCTGTTCTCTAACATAAAATTATAAATGATGCTCTAAAGTGAACCAGAGAAATATATAAAAACCATAGATATATGAATATGAATGGATTCTGGGTTCTCATTTAATTCTAGCCCCAATGTAAGAACAATGTGTTCCTTAACACAGCCCTGCTTGATGCTTGTCCTCATGAAGAGGTTAAGATATGATTAAATGTGATGAACAATCTAGAATCTAGGTTCTAGATGAAGCTCGGCTGTTGGAAAGAATAGAACCTGGGATCTTAAGGCTTATCTTCAAACAAGCAGCCATCTTAGTGGGGCATCAACTAAGTCCACAGGGAAGAAGCGCACAGCCTGTGTGATCCAATGATCGCAAACAATAAATTCCAAATCTGAAAGAGGGAATGGTATCAGAGATTAAAATGCGAGCACCTGGTTTGCAGAAAGCAATGGATGATGGTGGAAACTCAAAATCCATTTGCAAAACCCAAGCCCAGACTCAGACTGATTATAGTCAGTCAAGGGGGTGAATATCCTTGTAATCAGACAGAGCAATCTAAAATCGATTATGGTGATGTAGAAAGGTTAAAATACAATATCTCATCATTTGATAATGGTAAGATTTGGCCAATTTAAGAGTTGTTTCAGTTTTTTGGTTTTTGTTGTTGTTGTTAAGTGAAGGGGAAATACACATGTATTAAGCCTCTAGTCAATCCCCTCTGACCATAGAACTGGATGTGGATAGAAAGCCTTGCTACCATGCAGAATGATTTGGGAAGTGGGTTATTCCAGATGCCGTTAAGTTCAAATTTAATACCTTGTCATTTGATCTTTCTTTTGACTAATTTAAAATATGTTCCAGTTTTTAAAATGTTTTCTTTTCTATTGAGGTTTTTCTCTGTTTTACTTTGTCTTGGGGTTTTGTGTGTTTGTTTGCTTTTTCTGTCTATGAAATCCAGGGTCGGTAAATCTATAGACACAGGAACTGGATTCATGGTCCTTTGGAGGCATGGCATTGGAGGGCGGGAAGCTAATAATATCAAGTACAAGAAAGAAGGAGATGGTTCCTGTTTCCTTCCCTAATTGTTTCCTAACCCTTCTAAACTTGGTCCTTGGGCAGATGAAGCCATTTCAATCTCAAATGGTTGATGATTCAGCGGGGTGTTCACCTGACTAACACTGTATATATTTCGATGGCTGGCTTAAGTAAATAAAAACATGTCTCTATGCATTAGCAAAATTTGTAAGTACAAACAGAGACCAACGATGTTAGCGCAGGGATGATTTGCTTGTGTTTCGATGATCTTCCAGACTCAGGTGAATCAGAGGCCATGCAAGGGGGGCTTTGTTTGAACCTTCCTCTCCTCCCATTGCGCTCAGACAGAACACAGATGCTAGCTGCAGGTGAGTGGGAAAGAATCCAAGTGGAATTTCAAAACTCCACTTCAAAAAGCCTTCTCAAAATTCCAGAGCTGGATCTTTTTAAGATTATAATACTGGGTTTTCTCCTGAAAACTCTAACTTCCAATTGAGGGAACGTGAATTGTTCTAGAACTGTCTTACAGGTTTTTACATATGTTTATAATAAAGCACTTATTTTTCATCACTATATCATTTTATTTTCATTGCAACCCTATGGGGGCGGGGGGGACACCGCCATAAAGTCAATCCCACTCATAGCGATCCTATAGGACAGAGTAAAACAGCCCCCATTGAGTTTCCAAGGCTTTAATCTTTCCAAAGCAGATTGCCACATCGTTCTCCCACAGAGAGGCTGGCGGGTTGATTGGTTAGTTGCTTGGTTGGTTGTTTAGAACCACTCACCTTTCTGTTTGCAGCCAAGGGCTTAACCACTATGCCACAGTATTGCTATAGTCGTTGTCACTTCGCAGGCGAAAACAGTGAGGATTAACAAGATTGCATAATTTGGGCTAAGTCACACAGTGAGTAAGAACCTCACTATTCCAGAACGCAAGCAGCCCAACACCTGCCCCTCGTCATGCTTTCATCTCAGCATGATGCCTTAAGTAATCATTAACACACATGTATTTGTGATGAAAGAAGACGTGATAGGTAGGTTTATTGTGCCAACCTGGCCAATAGGGACATGTGGGGTTGACAAGGTCGCAGTTTGATTGGAGGGTAAAGAGATACTGTATATACTGGAGTATAAACTGATCTGAATATCAGCTGATGCACCAATTTTACCACAAGAACTGCATTAAAAATGTGTTGAAAAACTCGGCTTATACATGAGTATTTACAGTAAATGGCTCAGCAAGCCCCACCTGTCTCTCTCTTGCTCTCTGGTGATTGGACCAGTCTGTGGCTGCCTTAGCTAGTTCTCTGCCTCACCTTGTGAGTTACGCTACTTGTGGGACACCCAACCGTGGACCGTGTCACTAGAGCTTGAGGTTCCTTCAAGACCTGCTTCGCCACACTGCTGGTGTGTACATTGCTTGAGCTGGGGACTGTCGGATCCTGTCATCTGCTTGACTGTTGGTGACCCACCCTGCTGTTTGCTGCCTGTGGCCAGACTGCCTGCATTGCTCTACCAAAGACTCAGTTGTCTGCTTCCTTGACCTTGGACCCAGCAGCCCTCGTGAGTTGAAGGACTTCTAGTACATAACTATTTCATGGAAGTGAGTTGAACTGAGCCCTCTGTACTACTGTGTGGACTAATTAGCTGTTATATTCCTTTGTGCTGTTTATATCTATCCATATTTGTAGCCCACAGAGCCCTACATGAATATGCTAGGCTTTGAGTTTCCAATAATTTTCTGAGTTGCTGCCATCAAAAGATCTACAACACAGTTAGAAATACACATTTGTGGACAAGCTAACCAATGACAAAAGCTAGCTTCTTAGAAGCACCGTGGCTTAAAGAATATGGCATCATGAATCTTATCATTTCACAGACCTTAGAACTGGGTGGCCACAGGATCACCCAAAACCAAGAAAAAATATTCAGAGTTTTACTAGATGTCATTAAGAGTGCAATGTCCTTGTTGTGCAGAAAAATAGGAGAATACAAGATGCAAAGAACTACTCAGTCCTTCAGAGAAAAAATTGCCAGTCACTTTCTTTGAACCTCTTATTGGGAATGTTGAATGCTTAACTCTAGCAATGAGCAAAGAAACCTTACAGACCCATCCCCATCTTTAGTCCTTACAAGTGTTGTGATCATTCAAGGTACTGGTTCTTCTCCATTATGATCTGACCCGACCCTGCCTGAGGAAATTCTTCTAACACATTTTAATCTACCCCTAAGTATTTCAGTATGTTATCTGCAATCAAAGGAAACATTTTAAAATAGAAACTTTGGTTAATGCTTGATCCCATTACAACTGTAGTGAAGCCCTTTAAGTGACTATTACTGAGACTGACAGTTCTCCCTTTAAGAGCTAAAATTGTCAGGTAGCACACAAGTTTTCCCCCGGGTATGCTGTCCATACCTATAGAGCTCATCAATTACACCCATGAGCAAGGGGAATCTGAAGTGCTGTTCGATCTAGCTCCACGACTTAACCTAGTATCTCAGCTCAGGGAGAATTCGAGCTGAGAGACTAGATTGCATTTTCAATGCACAGGGTATTCTTGGCTGCCATAATTTAGGCAGACGTCTATCTGGCAATACATGGTGGTTGTTATTGCTGCTGTTGTTGTTGTTGTTGTTGGGTCCCAGTTCCAACTCATAGCGACCCTATAGATAGCAGAACAAAGCACTGGCTGGTTCTGCACATCCTCACAGTTGTCTATTTGAGTCCATTTGTGCAGCCACTGCGTCCCTCCATCTCACTGACAGTCTTCCTCTTCTTGGATGCCCTTCCACTCAAACACGCATCTGTTTGCAGGAAGTGTTCGCTCTTGATAGCATCCTCACAGTACATGAGGCGAAATCTCACCATCCTCCCTTCTAAGGGGCATTCTGGCTGTACTTAGGTTGCTGACTAACATATATATAGAAAGTGCCAGAAGAACAAACAAACCTGTTTGGAAGAAATGGAGCGAAAATGTTCCTTAAGCTTGATCTTAAAGATGTATAAAGAGAAAGTAGAATCCTAAAGAAATAGACAATGTCTGAGCAGCAGACCTGTACAGTATGAGCCTGGCACTACGTGTCTACAAGGAGCCCAGCCGGTGCCATTGGTTAAGAGTGCTCATCGGCTAACCCAACAGTGGAAGGTTCAAACCCATCCAGTGACTCTGTGGACTGGGGGTCAGGCCATCTGCTTCAGAAACAATTACAGTGCAGAAAGCCCAATGGGACAGTTCTACTCTGTCACATGGGGTCACTATGTGCATCACACATCCACAAAGTTGTCATTACAACAAGAGATCCCAGCCCTTCCTGCTCTCACAACATCCCCCTCCTCGGGTTCAATTCCTTACTCAGTAGTCCTCCATCGGGAGGGTTCTCCAATCCAGGGGGAATGTGGCAATGTCTGGAGACATGGCTTGTGGCCACGACTCTGGTCCCTGACATCTAACCTACCAAGCTAAACAACCATGAATTACTTGGTCCCAAGATACCCTACGATCATGGTGGAGAAACCTTGGTTGATGCCAACGGGATTTGGGTGTCTTAGACAAAAATCCTTTGGTTGTGTCCCTCTGTCTTTCACCTTCACTTTGCCAGAAATGGATCCTGCACAAGGAGGACAATAACACGTTTAGCCATTTTAAAAGTAGTTTCCAATCCACAAGAGGAGTTATCACCTCAAACAAATAAAAAGACTATTTTTTAAAATGTCATTTGACTCTACAAACTTTAGGTACTCAACATGTACTGCCATCAAGTCAATTCTGATCCATAATAACCCTGTAAAAAAAATAATAACCCTGTAGGACAGAGTAGAACTGCCCCTGTGGGTTTCTAAGACTGTACCTCTTTACGGGGTGGCTGGTGGCTTCAAACTGCTGACCTTCCTGTGAACAGCCTATTGCGTAGCCCCCTAGATCCCCAGGGATTCCCTAAACCAGCGATTCTCGACCTGTGGGTCAAGACCCCTTTGGAGGTCGAAGGACCTTTTCACAGGGGTTGCCTAAGACCATCAGAAAACACATAAATAGTTCACAATATATAAGTACATATTGTTTTGTGATTAATCACTATGCTTTAATTATGTTTAATTATGTTCAATTTGTAACAAGGAAAATACATCCTGTGTATCAGATATTTACATGAGAATTCATAACAGTAACAAAATTGCAGTTATGAAGTAGCAATGAAATAAATTTTATGGTTGGGGGTCACCACACATGAGGAACTGTATGAAAGGGTTGTGGAATTAGGAAGGTTGAGGACCACTGCCCTAAACTGAGGTGACTAAAATAATTGTAACCTTGAGTTACTGAGCTGACTAAAGGAATTGGGGTATTCTAGTAAATACATAAAAGAGCTGGTCCAAAAGTAGACAACTTGGGAACATGGATCTCTCCTTTTTAGGGACCACCAAGCTCTTTGGAGAACATTGTCAATATAACAAAGAAGATTGGAGCAAAGCTGTGCCTCCTCCACAAAGAGTGGCCTGGATAGCAGGTCTTGGCGAGAGCAGGGGAACAATGTGGAGGGAAGTCCAAACTCAGACAAGAGCCCCAGCGGGCAGTTCTACGCTGACGTCCACCAAGGTCACCAGGAGGAGAGTCAGCTCGATGGTCTGCTTACTGGGAGGAAATTGTCTCATGTGCCCTGTGAATGCCAATGGGGCTTGTGGGGGGGGGGTGTAGAGGACGACTCCCCGTAGCACCATTTTGAGCACAACAGAAAACCTGTTAACCTTAACCCCTCACATCACTATCTCTACGCCCTGTTCCTTCGAGGCAGAGGTTCTCAACCTGTGGGTCGCAACCCATTTGGGGGTCGAATGACCCTTTCACAGAGGTCGCCAATTCATATCAGTAGCAAAATGACAGTAATGAAGTAGCAACGAAAATAATCTGATGGTTGGGGGTCACCACCCCATGAGGAGCTGTGTGAAAGGGTCGCGGCCTGAGGAAGGGTGGGCACTGCTGCACTGCAGGTAAAAGAGCCCCTTCTGGAAAATTACAGGAGTGGGAAACAAAGATCAATAAAGAGGCCAGCCTGGGGTTTGTTGTTGTTTTTTTAATGAAAGAAAATGAATCCGTTGGGGCTTTTTTTCCCTTCTATTCTCCTGCTGTGCCATCCCAGTACACTTGTTTTGTGTGTGATGATTCTGCTATGAAGTACAAGCATGCCTCTATCATGCCAGCGGGCGTGGGCGTGGTGGAAACCACGTGTCTCTCTGGAGAGCTGGCCTGACGGCCTCCACATGGGAAGGGCGAGGAGAGCTTTGTTGAACACCCTGGTCTGTGATGAGCCGGCCCCTGCGGGGAAGAGAAGCTGCAGGGTCTGAACCACAGGCCTCATGCTGGTAGAGCATCCCCCAGCCCCAGGCTGACGAGACCGCCTCCTATCAGCACATAGAAGTCAAGGAGAAGCATCAGCCTGGTCTCAGAGGCCTCCACGTTGGAGCCAGGAGGACGGATGGGGGATGAGGGAGGCTGGGAGAAGGGTGAGACTTGCTGGCAGGGGCAGGAAAATACTTCAGATCCAATGCGAACCAGAGGCAGGGTTTGGAAATCCAAGAATCGGAGGAAGATGCGCAAGGTCATGAGGCTGAGCAGTAAAGTCAGGCAGATGGAAGCAAATGGATGCTGGGCAGCATTGGAAACTGAAGCTCAAGGTTGGGGAAGAATGCAAGCATGTTGACTTCGGGCATGATGGGAGAGGTTGTGGAAGGACAGTGGTCAGAGGTGGGGTAGGGGCACCTTGAAAGACCTGGGCCAGCAGAGTCCTGGCAAGGAACTGCCAAGTGACATCACTGAGGGACTGACCTCTTCAACTTTTGCTTCCCCTATTGGTGAGACAGGGGTGGTCACCGCTCCTGGGCCCCAGTGAGGTAGGTGGGCAAGAGCAGCGGCCCGGTGGCATGCAGAATCGGGCCCAGGGCAGGCTGAAGGAAGGGAGGGTGGGTTTGGAAACGGAGGCGTGATATCCCAATATGGCTTTCTCTCCACTTTTTTATTAGTTGGGATTTACTACATATAACATATCATTCCATATTTCAATAACATCAAGTAGAATTGTATGATTGGTATCATAGTTTCCAACCTTTCTTTTCCTACGTGGACTCCTTCACATCATCTCCTTTTTATCTCCTGCCCCCCACCACCACTGCACTCCCCTCCCCCCAGAACCCCTTAGTCTAGTTGCTGTCTGTATAGGTTCATCAATCCTGGGTTTCATGTACTGAAAAACAGAAAAGCAAATAACACAGTTTTGAGGGGGTGACCTCCACTGGCATAGCTCCCTTGAGATACACTCTACTATGAACAAACAAAAACCAAACAAAATAATACAAACCAAAAATACAGAAAATTTTGGACACCATTTTTAACCTGCAGCTTAGACCCCTGCTTTCCAGAACAGCAACAGCAGCACATGGGGCTCCTTCCAAACGCTCAGACCCTACCCAGACCCCCTGAAGCAGAAAGAAGAAGGCTGGGTGGGGTGGGTGCTGCCGCAACCTGAGTTTTGAGAACGCTTCAAGCCTTCTTGATACCTGTACCCGCGAAAGACCGGGAGCCACTGAGCTAGGCAAGGAGTCGAACGCAGTCTCCTATGAGCAAGTACAAACAGTAGTCACTTGTGAATTACATGGTCTCCTGGTTTTATGTTTTTGTACATATAATAAATATGTATACATGTATGATATGGAAAACCATAGGAATAATTGTGAGGATGGCACAGGACCAAGCAGTGTTTAGCTCTGTGTTCTGTTGTGCATAGCGTCGCTATGGGTTATAGCCAACTTGATGGCACCTGACAACACACACATGCACGCATGCACACACGCACACACATGCACGCATGCACATACGAGAGTTTCAAAAGTTCTTTAAAACTGGAATGGAAAGATCATGGAATTTTCCCATCGTTTTTGAAGTGTGTGTGTGTGTGTGTTGCACATTACAGAAGAAAAGGAACAGAGGCTAAAGGAGGAAGGTGCGATTCAACACCACATCAAGATCAGAAGACTGGTGCTTGCAACCCACCAGCCACTCCCTGGGAGAAAGGGACAGCAGGCTGTGTCCTTGACGATTTACAGCCCGGGAAACTCTGTGGCTGTTCTGCTCTGTCCTGGAGGGCTGTGGGAGTGGAAATCAACTCAACAAGACAGTACATCTCTCACCTCTTGTGTGCCTTCGTGAGATGTGTGTGTGTGCAAACGTGTGTGCGCACACATAAGTGTAAGTGTGCTCAAGGGTACATGTATGTGTGCATGCATGTGAACTAGTTTGTGTGCATGTGAATTAATGTGTCTGCATGTGTGCAGTGTATATGTGCACTGTGTGTTCATGTGTATATATGTGCATACATGTGTGTGCACGCTTGCCTCTATGTATGTGTTCTCCTATAATCCTGTAAGGTCAGGACTTCTATTCCCAGGTCACAGATGACAAAACTTGGGCTCGAAGTTGTCCATCTCTTCACCAGGCATGGGATTTTCTTTCCTTTCCAGGGAACTGGTCTGCAAAGACTTCGGACCAGGATAGGCAAGCCCAGCGGGCAGGGGAAGGTGGGCATGGTGGCTCAATCTGGCTTAGTCACTTCCAGATCTTTACAGAGTAAAAATGAAAGTCCTGGGCATCAGCAATGACCCACGTGGCCCAGAAGAGAAAAAGGCCCCAGAAAAGCTGAAGCCAAATCGCCAGCCCAACTGGCCACAGCAGCAAGGAAATTTGTCTGGAGGTCCCTTGATCGGGGCTGGTGTGGGGCTCTGTGCTGGCCTTCACACTCTCAGCCTTTCAGTAACAATAATGACCCCAAACCAAAATCCAATCTCACTGCCATTGAGTGGATGCAGACTCACGGTGACCCTTTGGGAAGGGCAGACTGCCCCTATGCGTCTCCAAGTCAAACTTTTTAGAGCAATAGAAAGCTCTGTCTTTCTCCTAAGAGGTGGACGGTGGTTTTAAACCACTGACTTTGCATTTGGCAGCCCGAGATGTAGCCACTACACGCCCAGGGCTCCTTAACAACACTGATGGTCGTGGCATTGACTGAGCTCACGGGCTCTAAGTCCCTTTCTAAACACAGCACACCATCATCTGATTTCATCTTCACTGCCACCACTATCTCCCTCCACCCACTCCCAATTCCCCCCCCCAGAAAACTGAGGCCCAGAGAAGTGAAGTGGCTTCCCCTACGTCACGCAGGCTTTGCACTGGGGCCTTGTGATGTCTCAGTTCATCCTGGGAGGAGAAGAGAGGGATCCGCAGAGTGGGGAGGATGGAGAGAGCTGGAGAAGTACGATGGCCACAAATCCCCATGGAGACCTGTGGACCTAAAAAGAGACCACCAACAACGTCCCCGTCCTTCAGACAGGGCTCTCCCCTCCCGCGTGCCTCACTGTGCTTGTTGGGTGATGAGTGTGGAGTAACATATCCTGAATGAGAGTAGTTTGAGGATAGAGTTCTAATCAAAGATGGGTCTCCAGGAGGAGCTGACCCATCTCTCACTGACCACGTGCCCACGTCACAGCCAGGGTGGAAGACAGAGAAGCCGGAACAGAAGCTCCTTGGACGTTCTCCTTGCTTCTGGAATACTGAGATTTTACCAATAGACCAAAGCCACCAATTCACTGGAACACGGGCCTTTTGAGGAGTCGTGCCAACACCTTTTCAATGCTAATGACGTTTCTTCATGTGTATCACAGCTATTCTTTACCAAAAAGAAAAAGAAAGAAAGCGCCGTGCGGTGGGGGAGAATCTACTCTTATTATTAGAAGGCTTTTAAAATACAGTAAATGGTGATTAGCAAAGTTAATATCAACCTAACCACACAGGGAATGGCTAGCCTTCTGTGTGGCACTGAAAGAAGGCAGAGAATGACGAGGAAGAAGTTGATTGGTTGCTGCTCTCAGGCCAGGCACAGTCTGCTGTAGAAGCCAAGTGACACAGGGAGTGGGGAAAGGCAAGAGTTGTGTTCCCGTTAGTTACCCAGAAACCCCTGAGGAAGGAGCCCTGTTGGCACTGGGTTGCTCACCTCAAGGTTGATGACTCACCCCTACCCTGTGGGAGAAAGAGCTGTCTGCTCCAAAACAATACACTGTCTTAGAAACCTTAGAGGGCTGGGTGAATCAATCACCTCGATGGCCGTGGGTTTGGGTTTGGGTTTGGGGTGTAGACCTGGGAAGGAGTTCTGATTTCACAGTACTTAAGTGCTTGCCTAACTGAAAGGTCAGCAATTCAAACTCACCCAGTAAGCAACTGCTTCTGTGAGTCTCAGCCTCGGGAATTCTACAGGACAGTTCTACTCTGTTCTATGAACTTCCTACAAGCAAATAGACTCGATGGCAATGGGCTTGGGTTGGTTGGTTTGTTTAATCTATGCATTTGTTCCAAGGGAGAGAGGTGTGGAAGTCTGCTTCTGGAAAGATTCACAGCCTTAGACACCCAATGGAACAGTTCTACTTTATCCTATAGACATGCTATGAATCAGAATGGATTTGATGACAACAGGGATATGTGTGTGTGTGTGTGTGTGTGTGTGTGTGTACATGGATGGATTCACTCATCTGATCAGCAAGTCAGCTTCTGGGCTTGATGTTGGAGACCTATGTCATCAGTGTAGACCCCAGCATTCTCACTTGACACTCATGACTAGTGGCAAAAAGAACAGTTGTCACCTGCTGGTCCTCAGCAGCTGTGTAGCAGGCCCAAAGGCACCAGCTAAAACAGGTACCATATATACTCATGTATATGCTGACCTGATTATCAGCCAACGCACCTAATTTTACCACCAAAATGCATTAAACATGTGCTGAAAAACTCAGCTTATACACGAGTATATAAGGTACATAGAATACTTTTGAAAAAAAACAAAATGAAGTCATTAGGAAAGATGACATTTAATCCCTATCTCACACTGTACATACTAAAAACAAACTCAGGTCAATTAAAAATGTTAATGTAAATTAATAATAATTTTAATACTTAGGGGCAAAATAAGTTAATATCTTCTAGAAATTAACACAGTGGAAGATGTCTTAAAATAGGTTGCAAAAAATTAACTAGAAAAGTAAAGTTTGATAAATAATTTAACAAAAAAACCTAAAAACTCTGCCACTGAGTCAATACTGACCCATAACACCCTATATTGACCGTTTAGGACAGGGTAGAACTAGATGATTTGAACTGTTGACCTTTTAGTTAGCGGACACACATGTAACCACTTTATCACCAGGACTCCTTAAGAACTACCCTCATGGAATCAAATTGACAAGAGAAACGGTGAGGGGACAGAGAATTCACATTACTGCGAGAGGAACAAGGCAGAAAAGGAGGTCAGGATGGTGGCACAATTCCCAGGATCCAATCCAGGTCCATGTGTTGCTGTGTAGATGCTTGACAACAACTAAAGAAAGCAGGTCCGTGTGAAGGTTAGCTCCCCAGAACTTGAGCTACTGAACACTTATAAAGGAAAGGAGAAGACCTCATACTGCAGGGATGGGGCCTCAAAGAACTTTCAGCCAATCGTTTAGTTTAGGTCTCTCTTCAATTACTTAACCTGATCAGCCAGCCCAGCATCAACACACACCTGCAATGCTGGTTTTGAGACAGCCAACTCTCTATCTGAAAATATTCTAATGTCAAAAGGAAAACCAGCGGGCACGGTGTCTTTGCCCCACCCCCATGCTAACTTCCAGCAGCTAATCTCTCATTATATACTAAGTATTTGCCAGCTAGTTGATTCTCACTGCTGAAGAGCCCTGTATGTCAGAATACAAATGTGCTCTGTAGAGCTTTCGATGGCCAACTTTTCAAAAGTATACCACCACACCTTTCTTCTGAGAGGCCTCTGGACAAACAGCCTCTGGGCAAACAACCAACCTCTGGGCAAACAGCCAAGGGTTTAACTGTACATGCTACCCCAGGAGGGCATACACACACTGATGGAATCAAATGAGACCTTGAAGTCGCCATCTCCCGCAACTGCTCTGGATATCATATCATGTAACGAAATCCCGCTGTAATCGATTCGATTCTGACTGCTAGGAGCCCTCTAGGAAGGAGAGCAGCTGCTCCACCCCACAAGGTTTGAGAGCCTGGACATGTTTACGGAATCCACACCGTCTTATCTGTCTCCCACAGAGCCACTTGTGGATTTGAACCGCCAACCTTGTGACTAGCAGCCCTGCTTGGCCTACCACACCCTTAGGGCTCCATAAAGGATTGTGGCACGTACAAGTGCCTGTTCTACAGAGCGAGGAGATATGCAAACTATCAAGGAGCTAGAGCAGCGGTTCTCAACCTTCCGAATGCCACCGCCCTTTAATACAGTTTCTCATGCTGTGGCGACCCCTCCCTGCAAATCATAAAATTATTTTTTTCATACAATTATTTTTGTTGCCTCTTCATAACTGTAATTTTGTTCCTGTTATGAATCGGACGACCCCTGTGAAAGGGTCATGTGACCCTAAAGGGGTCGCGACCCACAGGTTGAGAACCGCCGATCTAAAGCATACCAGCGGGACAGACGCAGGTGAAGTGGCGGCCCTCGTGCTTTTCGAGAGCGTCGACACAGCTCCCGTTGTTCTGGCAGCCGTTCCTCTGGCAAGCATCGAACTCTTCACAGAAAGTGCCCACGTACTGGTCCTCGCAGCTACAGGAAAACGTTGCCTAGAACACAAACACACGGGCGTGTTAGCTGAGTCCTCCGCTGCGCAGGCGTTGGCGGGGAAGACGCCAAGTTTAAAAGCAGTGCCACTCCGTCTATAATTGTACGGACATCGAGGACGGTGATCCCTTCGGCCCTGAGCTGCGTGTAACCATGGCTTTTAAGAAAAACCTCCTGTGCTGCATTACAAGACAATATCAAATATTCATGCGAGTGGTTCTCGATTCCTATTGATCTCAACTAGACTGCTCTTCTGAAAATAGAAATGGAAAACACAGCTTATCTCAAAAGGAGGAACTAGACAATGGCATTAGGCTCCGCTGATGAGCAAATAGCGATTTTACTAGAACAGCTAACCAGTAAAAGGGATGTTAACGCTGCCCATTAAACCCGTCGTACCGCCAGCAATCTAGACTAGCACACCATCAAAGCCCTACTCAACAGTCCTCCACAGCCACAGGTGGGTCACTCAATGCCCTGGTGAGGTGCCTCAGTGCACAGCGTGGAGCCTGCCTGCATCCCAGGGAAGGAGAAAAGGCGTGACCTTCTTGTTCTGGTGTCATTCTTTTGATAAAAGATGATAACTCATCAGGCATCAAAGAACAAAAAATCATATCATTGTGTGCTCACCTTTCTAATACAATTGCTGAATGGGTGCATAAGCAAATGTGGTGAAGAAAGCTGATGGTGCACGGCTATCAAAAGATATAGTGTCTGGGGTCTTAAAGGTTTGAAGGTAAACAAGCAGCCATCTAGCTCAGAAGCAACAAAGCCCACATGGAAGAAGCACACCAGCCTGAACGATCACAAGGTGTCAAGGGATCAGGTATCAGGCATCAAAGAACAAAAAATAAAATCATTGTGAATGAGGGGGAGTGCAGATCGGGGACCCAAGACCCATCTGTAAGCAACTGGACATCCCCTTACAGAAGGGTCACGGGGAGGAGATAAGCCAGTCAAGGTGTAGTGTAGCAACAATGAAACAGATAACTTTCCTCTAGTTTCTAAATGCTCACTCCCCCCACCCACTATCATGATCCCAATTCTACCTTACAAATCTGACTAGACCAGAGGATATACCCTGGTACAGATAGGAACTGGAAACACAGGGAATCCAGGACAGATGATCCCTTCAGGACCAGTGGTGAAAGTGGCGCTACCTGGAGGGTGGATTGGAAAGGGGGAAGTGGTTACAAAGATCTACATATAACCTCCTCCCTGGAGGATGGACAACAGAAAAGTGGGTGAAGGGACTGGGTAAGATAGGACAAAATAATAATAATTTATAAATTATCAAGGGTGGAGGAGGGAGGGGGGAAAAGTGAGGAGCTGATACCAAGGGCTCCAGCAGAAAGCACATGTTTTGAGAATGATGATGGCAACAATGTACAAATGTGCTTGACACAATGGATGGATGGATGGACTGTGAGAAGAGTATTAGGAGCCACCAATAAAATGATTTAAAAAATAAAATTTAAAAACAGATGATAATTCAGGCCCTGAGCCCTGAACTTGACTGAAAGCTTTATTTCTGGCACAAACTCTCTAAACTCACTGTCATGGAGTCTATTCTGACTCATAGCGAACCTATGCACCATCCCTAGTGTTCCCTGTAAATCTTTATGGGAGTAGAAAACCTCATGTCTTTCTCCTGAGGAGCAGCTGGTACTTTCAAGTTACAGAGACTACATCACCGAGGCTCCTGCGTCTGTCTGGTCTGGGCTGAGACTGGTGACTTGGCTGAAAGAAGTCCGTGCCCGACATCATAACCCACGGAAACAGAGATCATCAATGAAGGTCTTCATGGGTTGGAAGTGGGAGGGCAGGTGAAAGGTGGGGTGCAGAGGAGAAAGATCCAAACAAATCTCACTACTTAACTCACCAGTGACCGCCAAGTCCATCCCGCCTCGTGGAGGCCCTGTGTGTGAGCAAGCAGAACTGCACTCCAAAGGACTGACGATGGGAGATGTGTTAGCAGTGCGTACCGCCAGGCCTTTCCCCCAAGGAACCGCTGAGTGCACCCTGAACCTGCAACCTTTCCATCAGCAACCAAGTATGATCACTGTTTGCACTACCCAAAGTTTCCTCCGTCTTAAATAAAATAAAAAACAAGAAAACACCTTTCCCAGCTGCCTCCCACCCCAAGCCCCCAGCATCATGGCTCAGGTTCAAATCTCTGCTGCCAAGCTCTGCTGCCCACCGTCGCGCTCCCTCGTACCCCCACTCTGTTTATCCAGCCCCAGCCTGATCTTAGAGACTCTGCCCAAATTTTGTCAAGTGCTGGCAACTTGGTCTCTATACAGAGTAGCCTAATGAGTAAGGACCCTTTTGGTGCAACGACTTAGCACCTGGCTGTTAACCAAACGGTTGGCAGTTCAAACGCACCCAGTGGTTCCTTGGGAGAAAGACTTGGTGGGTGGATGGCTTCTATAAAGACAGAGCCTAGAAAGCTATGGGGAAGTTCCACTCTGTCACAGTCAGTCCCAAGAGAAGGCTGGAATCAATGGCGCCCAGGAGCATCTAATGAGCACAACATGGGCACACACTTCCCCCTGAGAGCACAACGGATGCTTTCCCATTTTGTTCATGATTTTCACTTGGACTCTGAGTTGAGGTTTCTGGTTCTTGCACATTTCTTAATACACTTACACCTGAGCATTTAGATTTCTTTGGAGGTATTGCTGATGGGAAATTCTCCTTAGCTCCCTTAATACCCATATTTGCTAGTGATGATTAGTGATATGTAAAAAAAAAAAACCACCTTAGGATTCTATAACCAGTCCTCAGTGCTTGCCAGAGTTTTAGCTAATCTCTATGGGTTTTCTAGATGAAACTAAAACCAAAGGAAATGTATATAAATTAACTGCGCATAAGGATAACATCATCATCCCAGTTTTCCTAATTACATGGGCAAGGCTTCCAGGATAAAATTGGCTGTAATGGGTTGCTTCTAGAATGTATTACCAAGTCGAATGCTGGAATTACTCGTGAATTTTATCAAACACCATTTTAGCTTCTGCAAAAATTATCTCTTTTTTTTTTTTTTCACTTTCACTTAGTAAAATGTAAATTGAATGTTTAGATTTCCCAGTCCTGGCTCAACTGTAAGTTCCTGGAAGGAGTATCTCTTAGTTCATTATGCAAAAATAAATTTTATATAGTTGGATTGGATTTGTGGTTAAGACTGCTAATACCTTCCATAAATCCCCTGCCTCCTCTTCATACCGCAAATACACCCCCCACCCCCACACACATACTCTGTCTCTGAGGAAAAGTACTCCTGGCACAGTGAACCCATGACTTATACTTTAAGAAGATCCCTAACATCAAAGAGCCCACAGCATTCTGAGCGGAATCCCAAGTGAAGTCCTTGTCCTCAGCCAACCACCCAAGATGCCCACTGGCAAAGCGTCACACTTCCAGACCAAACGGCCCGATTCCATGCAGGGGTGTCTTTTTGCCATGGTTCCATGGTATGGATGAGGGGGCTTTGACAAGCTCATGGGGGGAAATTCCCTATCTCTTTATTCCATTTTTTCCATGACTTTTTGAATCCCCCTTCATAGAACTGTTTGTTATCTGATTGTCTTCTCTGGTGTCAGAAAATATCCTTCCAGTATATCTTATAAAGTAGACTAATCGGAGCAGGGCAGTGATTCGTCTTCCGAGGGTGGCGCGATGTAGTAGTCTACCCTCTGCTCCTGTCATCTAAGGAGTGCTGGTGGCAGTGGCACCGTGGGCTGCATGGTGGTCTGCTAACTGCAGGGTTAGCAGTTCAAACCCTCCAGCTGCTGATGGGAGAAAGATGAGGCTGTCTGTTCCCGCAGAGCTTGACTGTCTCGGAAACTCTATGAGGAGTCACTGAGTCGGAATTGATTCAACATAATGGCTTAGTTTGGGTTTTAACCGCTCTTGTAGCCTCTTGTGGCAAAAGGAAATTCCTTGCATCATCTAGCAGTGGGTTGACTTCTGGTGGGTTGGTTTTCCATGATGCTGTCAGGTTTTGTTTCTGTTTGTTCTTCGTGTGTGTGTGTGTGTGTGTGTGTGTGTGCGCGCGCGCACACGCGCAAAGAATCCATAGCAGAAATCTAGAAGAAGCTGCACCCAGACCTGTGTGAAGCCATCTTCTGAAACAAGAAGCTCATTTTTCTGGACTTATCTTCTGAGGAGAGGCTTGTCTGTGCTTCACTAAGACCGTGTGCACCTTTGATTTCTGCCAGGGACATGTCTGGGGCCCTCTGGACAACCACAGACTCATCACTGCCTGGGAAATGTCAGCCCGTGCAGACGGCTCCAATGTGGGCCTCAGCGTCGTGATGAATTACTTCATGTCATTGATCCTGGCAGCTGTCTTCCAGAGCCCACTTGCTCTGTAGCCAGACGTTCCATATTGCAGATAAATTTCCTTGCTTATTTGGGGAGCTACGGTTTGCATGTAATTCATCTGGTGAGTTCCATGGAAAATATGCTGCTTGTGAAAATAAATGATTAAAATCCCCAAATCAAGCATCTTCTATTTGGCCTTGATTAGAACATAAAGCAGAAGCCAGACACCCATTTTATTTTGCTTCGTTGGCAGCAGGCATCCGGATGGAAACTAGGGAACTGCTGATTGGAAAGCTTGGAACAAAGCAAAACGCTGAATTGATTCCCAACCTTTGTAAGGTGTGGAGAGAAGAACATTAATAAGTGTTTCCATACCCGGACCATAGACTGATGTCAATGCTTCCCCTGCTCAGTATCATGCCCTCCACAAGTTACAGTTTTCCCTTGGAGCATTTTTCTTTCGGATCCTCACGGTATGTAGGCTGTTCTAGAGCCTTGGAGACTGACTGAAGCCCTGAAACGAGTGCTCTCAGATACTCTTTAAATCTGAACCCCCAAATATCCCGATTGTAAGAAAAACAAAGAAGAAATGTGGTTTACACAACAATAGACGTGACTGATGACTACAAAGAAGTGGGAACACTGAGAAGGGAGAGATGGGGGGTGAGAAGACAAAAGAAATAGAGGGTTTAACATGGAAAAAATAAGTAACTGATTCATTCATTCATTCCTTCATTAAAAATGCTTCGATGGGAAAAAAATGACTTCTCGATTCCTTACCCTCAGCTTGAAATATTGACTCAAGTGACTAAAAAGGGAAGAAAAGTAAAAGTGAAGTGGACTTGGGAGTCATTAATGACATACAAGTTCATTTCAAACATAAAACAAGAAAGCAAAAGATCTATCTGTTCCCATCAAGATATAAGGCAAGAAGAGCCAATGGGGTCACCCTACTCTGTCACACGGGGTCCTATGAGTCAACGATCGATTGGGTGGGGTCTAACAACAGAGGGTAGAAGAGATCATCTAGACATAAAATCTGAGGGAGCGCCTGAGAATTTGATGTGCATTTTTAAAGTATATATAAATGCTTTTCATTGAACCCAGGCGACACAAGAACACTTGGAACCCAGTCACTTAAACAAAGGTCTGCCTTTCTGGGAACACAGAGTGCCATTTCCACAGAATATTCAAGGGGAATTGCTGTTTGTTAAATTCGTGCCTACTGGCTGGGTCTGGTTCCTCTATTACTCGTGACTCAGGTAGCTAAAAGAGCATATGCCCGAGGCTGATAGCTCCTAATTTTACTTTCCCATTAGTCTTCAATCTTTGATTAGTCTTGCTTTTCATTCACTCATTGCACATGGATACATTTATTTAAATCGAATCCAATTTAGAAACCTACAGATCTCTTAAACATGACATCCAAGACTTGACACCTTCGCGACTTCCTGTCATTCATTCTCCAAGCTTAAATGTTAAATTCAAAATAGCAGCAGTGATGAGAGTCCTGCTTTTTCCTTCCAAAGGACCTTCAGATTTCATAACCCAGGCGAGAAAGAACAGAAGGGTCCATTAGGGAATTTTTAAGAGCCTTTCTTCCTAAAGTCAGATGAAAGGCTCGGTAGGATGGAGTGGTTGTAAAGTGGTCTCCAACCAGGTTCTACCGGAGTCCACCATCAGCAAGACTCCGGGAGACCAGCCTTGGCCTCTCCATTACTGACATCTTTGTACTTATTTGCTGCAGTATTCTAATCCATCAAGAAAAGGAATGCCCCTCCAATTCCATCTCTTTCTCAAATTCCCTGAAAACAAATCAACAAGCTACCTGATCGCACCAGTAAGCAAGTCTTCTACTTTCATACTTTAGAATTCCATTTCAGCCTTCTAGTAGTTATTTCCTTCTGGCACATCAAAGAGAAAAGAAGCTTTGATCACATGGATGCTTTGATGTGGAAATGATGGATGAGCGGGGATGAGAGCACAGCTCTACTCTGACACAGTCAGTGTCACCATGAGTCAAAATTGGTTTGATGGCCACTGATGGGCAAAGGAACCTGTCCCACATCTTCCTCAAGTGACCTTGGTCGGGAACAGAGATGATAAACCAAGGACCACTTTTTTTCCACCTTGGTCAGGTAAGAGGATCAATACCTATACATCCTTATCAAGAGGCCCCGATTCTTTGACTGCTTGAAACACTCAGATTACTCTGGGTCTACATTTTGCATGAGGAGTCCTGATAGGGTAGTGGTTATGAGTGGGCTGTCAACCTCAAGGTCCACAGTTTGAAACCACTAGGTGCTCCATGGGAGAAAGATGGGGCTTTCTACTCCTGTAAAGAATTACCGTCCCAGAAACCCACAGGGACAGTTCTACCCTGTACTTGGAATCGACTCGAGGGCACTGGTTGCTATCCTTTGGGGTTAGCAGTCCCTGGTTGGTTAAAGGGTCAACTACTACATAAAGGGTGGTGGCTCAAATCTACCAAGCGGTCCCTCAGAAGGAAATTGTGGCCAGTTGTTGTGGTTGTTGTCGGGTGTGCTGTTGGGTCAGCTATAACTCACAGCAACCCTATCTATGTACAAGCAACACCCATTACACTGTCCTGCGCCATCCTCATGATCAGTGCTGGCTGAGACTTTTGTGGCGGCCACCATGTCAGCCCATCTCCTGGAAGAGCTTCTCTTTCACTGACCTTCACTGTACCAAGAAGGCAGGCCTTCTTTGGGGAATGCTGCTTCCTGATGACATGGCCAAAGCAGATGAGGCAGAGTCTCACCGCCCTCATTTCTAAGGAGTCTTCTGGCTAGAATTTCTCCAACACAGATTTATTCACTTCTCTGAATGCCCATGGTATAGTTACTATTCTTCACCAACGCCATAATGCAAAGGAAACAACTCATCTTCAATCTTCGATTTTCACTGTCCAGTGGAGACGTCTTATCACGTCATGAAAACCTGTTGCATTCATGCTTACTGCTTCCATCATTGTACTCTCAAACAAAAGGCAGCTTATATTGAATACATGTATTTGTCTTGAATAATTAGAATATAACCACTCTAGTAATTTCCAGAAGAAACTTATCAGAATAGCTTACAGAGCTGGCAGAAGAATCGATAAACTCATAAGCAAGAGCATGGCATGCTTTCAAATGTTTTTCTATTGATAATAATCACATGAAACGTTTCCATTCTTCTGGTAATTAAATCCTCCGCTGTTGAGATTTTTTTAAATCTGTAGCAGACTTCCGAATATAAGGGTAGTAGCAATACAACACTGCTCATCCCTTCCTTTCAAGAGTGTTCTGGTTAGTGTTATCACATATTGACCATTTATAGTTCATTTTGCTGCTTATCAACACAGTTCTGGTTCGTTGACAGCTTTCAGAGAGAAGGCTGGGTTTTGAATCTCTGTTGGGAGACAAGGAAAAGCAGGTGGAATGCCCTAGAGTCCCCAGATCACTGCCACATGGCGGAGATGAAGAAAATATCTGGGTGACAGGCTCTGGCTGGGACGTTGTTTGGTTAGGACAGGTCCACACAGATGTTGGAAAAATGTTACACTCAAGTTTCTCCTGAAGGTTGACTCACTCGTGTCTGCCACACCTGAGTAGGTGGGGAGAACTAACTGCTAGCCTCAGCTTTCTAATTCTGATTTAGAGGTTCTGGTCAGAAAGGAAAACAAAGAAACAAGATGGTATGCGCTGGTTTGAAACCCCACCTTCTCAAAGGTTGCATAACTGGACTTTCATGATGGAATGGGGTTCAAGGTCAATATGGCTTCTCAAGGCTTTGGGGGGGCTGCTTGAGAATCAAATAGGCCTTATTTGATATCGCATCAGTCTTCAAGCTTGGCTCAGAGGCCATCTGCCTTCCATGTTTCTTAATTGGTGAGAAATGCAAAACAACCTTTAGCCTTGATTGGGGGGCAGGTCTCATCTCCTTAAGCCCATGTCCCTGCTCCTGCACCCCACAACCCCAGGACACACCTGTGTTCTAGAATGATCTCCTATCCACTTCCCTACTGAAAGCAAACCTTGACTAAACTAAGATAGCCCAGTTTTAATGATATATAACACCTTAATGTGTTACTGGGTTGTTGGAAGTGTTTTTAGGAACATTTGCATTTAGATAGGAAATCGTGTTTTTATTACATAGGAATTAAATTCAAGTAACAGGTTCCAGGCTTCCTGCCAGGGAAATTTGGGATGAAGGGGCCTCCCTAAACACCCTTGACTCTAAAGCACATACATACCCCCTGCTCGCTGCCATCTGCCCAACACAGCATGTACAATGGGGTTGTATCCTTGTGGCATGACCTTTATTTTCAAAGTTTTGCCTTTAAAAAGAAATTTCAGTTCTTCAGCAAAGGCCCTCAAAATAAAAATTCAAATCATTTCAACGAACCCCTCCCACCGCTGTTAGTGTTGGTGAAGAATATTGAAAAGATCGTGGGCTGCCAGAAGAGCAAGCAAGTCTGTCTTGGAAGAAATACAGGCAGACCGCTCCTTAGAAGCAAGCCTGGGGAGACTTCTTATCAGGAAAGGCCAGAGTCTGGGGAAGGCCCCCAGGCTGTCACTGAAAAAGAGAAGGCCCCTCAATTGCAGCCGTTGGCTCAAAAGATCAGAACAACTGTGTGCAGGGTGCAGTACCAGGTAGAGAGAGCTCCGTTCTCGTGGTGGACACGGGACTGCTATAACTGAAAGTCAACTGGACAGCCCCTAACAATAACACGTCAGCGGTTTCGCAGATGCTGCTCTGAGCATTTCCTCTGTTCATATGCTTTGTTTTCGCCCAGTTTCCTGCCCAAATATAGTGACTGTGTAAAAGCAGGATATGTCCATGGCAGTTCCAAGGTCCTACATAATTGATGGCCTTGGACTCCTAAACAGGTCTGGAACGTTCCACACAGACTCTGCCGATGCCCTGCAAGATGTCAGGCCAGTCTCTTCTTTGTCTTTCCCTCCACACATTATGCCCGCTGTACTTATCACATAGCCTCCTCCCTCTGAGGTTTGAGACACGCTGGGAACACTCTGCCCAGAAACGGTGTGGAAACCAGCCACAGTCCTAGAGGAGAAAGTGGATTGCCCTCATGGCTGTGGCCTCAGAGGGCCTGTGGTCACCTGGCCCCATTTAGCCATTACTGAACAGCTGTGGTGTGCCTTTGAGAGCTTTTGGGTCCCTTCTAGGGCCGGCTTCTCTCCGCCTTATTGAACATGAGAATACTCCACTGAACCGCAGATTTCTCATTAAACTAGACACTCTCAGTCATGGTGAACTTAGGGAGCACCCCTGCCTGCATCTTAGGCTCCAAGTGCCCATTAAGAAAGGAAGCTGAGGACAGACTGAGCCTTCTGCTGCCGATAAGGAGAAGACAAGCAGGTTTAGCCCAAGTGTCTTGGGATTATTCTAGGACAAGAAGGAAAAGCTGATCTGAAAGAAGAAACCCTTACATTAACTCTCTCTGGCAAATGTGGGGTTATCACCCAATGCACCAACCAAGGACCTTCTGCCTTGGGTTAGAAGTTATCCAAACAAGGCTTCTGAACCCCAAGCCCTGGTGGTGTGGTGGTTAAGTACTAGGTTGTCAACCCAGAGGTTGGTGGTTCGTGCCAACCCTGTACTCTGTGGGAGGAAAATGTGGCAGTCCACTTCTGTACAGATTTTTGTTGACCTTAGGGGCTGTCGAGTCACCGTGGACTCACAGTGATCCTATTTACACCCGAAACAAACACTGCTCAGACCTGGAACCCATTGTTATAGCTAGTGTCCATCCATCTCCTGAGGGTCTTCTTATTATTCACTGATGTTCGACTCTGACGAGCATTCTGTGTTCACCAGGGGTTGGTCCCTCTTGATAACAGGTCCAAAGTACCGTATATCCTCGTGTATAAGCTGAGTTTTTCAGCACAATTTTTATGTCGTTTTGTGATAAAATTCGGTGCCTCGGTTGATATTTGGGTCCACTCATACTCGAGTATATACGGTAAGTGAGACAGGGTTTTGCCATCCTTGCTTCAAAGGAGCATTCTAACTATACTTCTTCCAAGACAGATTTGTGCATTCGCTGGGCAATCTACGGCATTCTTGGTGTGTTAGTCTGGGTACTCTAGAGAAACACATCCACAGAAGCTCATGTATAAGAGAGAGTTTTATATAAAGGTTAAATGCACATCAAGGAAACATCCCAACCCAGTGCTGCCCAAGGCCACAAGTCCAACATTAGCCCATATGTCTGACGCCAATCCACAAAGTCCTCCTCCATCTCACAAAACGCATGCAATGATGCCAACTACAGGAGGGAAGCCGAATCAGTGAATGTGTATGCATCTCAGCACTGGCAGGGGTCTCCACAGGCTGCTCCAGCACCCAGGGCTGCATTAGGGTAGGTCCATGTGGCTTCTCCTGTCTTGTAGGAAGTAAGCCTTGCCAGCTAAAGCAGGGAACTGGCTAAGGCAGCTGCACCCTGGCCCGACCATCACAAAGCAAGAGACCCGAGAACTAGAAAGACGAGGCTCACCGAGCCATTTATCCCTCTGCCCTTCAATTAACCCCACATGTGTTTATCGGCCAGGTTGGCACAATTAACTACCTCACTCAGTGTTCCTCACCCACCCCATAATTCCGGTGTATCTATTCTTCGTCTTCCCTACTCACTAGCCAGATTGCACACATAAATGAAGTGATTAAAAATACTGTGGATTGGATCGGGCACCCTTTAGTCCTTAAAGTGACATTATGGCTTCTTAACACTTTAAAGAGGTTTGTGGTTTTTTTGCAACCAATTTGCACAGTACAATGAGAGTTGGCTTTTTGTAGCTGCTTTCCCGGGTGTTGAGTATAAATCCAAGTAAACCTAGTCCTTGACAACGCCCGCTTCCTTTCTGCTAACTCTGATGCTTGTGATCAGGCCAGCTGTCAGGATTGTCGTTGCCTTTGTGTTGAAGTGAAATCCATACGGAAGGCTGTAGCTTTTGTTCTTCATCAGGAGGACTTTCAGGTTGACGTCTCCATCAGCGAGCAAGACTGTGTCATCTGCACAGCACGGGCTATTAAAGAATCGCCTCCCCGTCCTGTGCCTTTGTTCTTCATCATGCAGTCCAGCTCTGAGGAAAAGCTTTTGGCATAAAGAGGGCAACCTTGGAAACCTCTGTCCTATAGGGTCAAGATGAGTGTGAGAGCAACAGGTTAGGTTGTGTTGGGGGGAAAGGGGCTGGAGAAGGAACCATGATGTCAACCCTGCTTTAGAAGTGTGTTAGGGCAGCGGTTCTCACCCTTCCTCGTGCCGCCACCCTTTCATACAGTTCCTCATGTGGTGGTGACCCCCAACCATCAAATTATTATCGTGGCTACTTCGTCACTGTCATTTTGCTACTGTTATGAATTGTCATGTAAGTATCTGGTATGCAGATGTATTTTCATTGTTACAAATTGAACATGATTAAACATAAAGCATAGTGATCAATCAAAAACCAACATGTAATTATATACTATGAAATATTTGTGTTTTCTGATGGTCTTAGGCGACCCCTGCGAAAAGGTCGTTCAAGCCCCCCAAAGGGGTCACGACCCACAGGCTGAAAACCACTGGTGTTAAGGCCTGGTGCACCGTCTTTACTCAGAGGACACACCCATCCAAGTAGAAGGGATGCTGTAAAAACCCGTCACCTCAAGAAGGGAAGGAGGGGGTTGGTGTGAGTGATCATCGGATTCTTCCTCATCATTGGGTGTCCCAAAGAGAGGAAATGCCAATTCCATTTAGTGGGTCCTCCATGAAGCAGTAAAAAATCAAAATTATTTAAAATCTCAACCCTTGAGCGCCCATCTGCCACACTGTGTGTGACTCAAAGGACTCAGAGACTAGCACGCAGGCTTTGCTGACTGCGTGTTGTTTGTTGTTGTTGTTGTTGCGGCTGTTAGTGCCATCGAGTCCATTGGAACCCACGGCAACCCTGGTCACAGCAGAACCAAACGCTGCCCAGTCTCCGCGCCGCCCTCACGGGCGCTCATCTTCCTGAGCCCATTGCTGCAGCCACTGTGTCCGCCCGTCCGTCTCCTCGAGAACCTTCCTCCTTTCACTCTCCCTCCACTTTACCAGACAGGATCTCTTCCTCCGGGACTGTTCGCTCCCGAGGACATGTCCAGAGTGTATGTCGAAGGATCTTGCCCACCCTTGCCCCCATCCCTGGCACTCTGCACAGACAATTACGGTACCCCGCCAGATGTGGCTCCTTGGCAGACATTTTCTCTCCCGTGAACACAGCAAGCCTGCCACCTCAAGGAAGACAATGGAGTGCCTTTGTGGAAGGACATCAAATTCTCTGCGCTTTAAAAGAAAAATTACGTTAGTGAATGTGTATCTGTCTAAGAGTTTGACAGGTTGCCTCCCGGTATGTAAGTATTCGTCTGGCATGATTGGAGGGGATGTTGACAGAAGTGGGGCTTTGAAACATATTGACTAAAGAAATGTGTGTCAATGCGTGGAAGCTCTGAATCTCTCGATGATGCAATGTTTCCCATACGACCAACGTGTGATGTTACAGAACTGCTGTGGGTTGCTGAGAAGCTGGCGCAGACGTGTCCTTATACCGTCTCCACTCTTACCAGTTTGCTTGACTCTACAGCTGCAGCCAGTGTGTCTCTTGAGTGACTTCCAACCTAGAGATTCTTCTTCCACCTCTACCTCTGATGGCATCTGTGGTGATTCATCATGTTTTCACTGACTAATCTGCAGAACTTGATCGCAGGGCCACTTCTACTCAGCACAGCACTCAAGCCCCCACAGTCCAGGAAGGTGGCAGGCCACCCGTCTGTCAGTTACAAAACTACTCACGAGTCAAAGACTCAGTACACGGTGGACCGATGGGCTGTAGGGTAGCCAAGGGTAAACCAGGCCTGAGCCATTGCAGATTCTGCACTGCAAGCAACCTTTAAGAGCCTATGATTGGTAGAATGGTAAAGTATTTCCAAGGAAGAAAAGCCTCCATTTTCTGAAGAGGTTAGAATACAATCACGCTTTGCTCTTTTTCTAAGTACACATCGGTTATGCTGAATTTTTCTTTCTACACTTCAGCCACAACAATACACTGGGAGAGAATGAACACAGAATGAGTATGAAAACCTGCCTGTTTACTTCCAAACTGAACATGAAAGTGATCTGTAAACACAAAGACCACGTCACCCTTTTCACTCTATGGAACAGTTTCAGGTTTTTGATTATCGGAGTTTTTTTTGATTTTTGGTTTTCAGTGTTTTGTTGTTTTTGTTTTTTCATTAAAAGTGTGTTCTTAATGTGCTTGACACAATGCATTTATGTATGGATTGTGATAAGAGATGCAGGAGCCCCCAATAAGATGATTATAAAAAGAAAAAAAGTGTGTTCTTGTTTATTAGCATTCCATGGGTTTATTGCCAGCTTAAAATGAACTAATATGCCTATCTTTTAATTCCTCTATTTAATTTAATATGGCGGCAAGCCACAGCTACAGTCCAGTAAGCAAATCTCCCTGGAGTCCTTGATAACTTATAAGAACGCAAAGGGGGGTGGCCAACAAGGAGCCCTGGTGGCGCAGGGCTTACACGCTGCACTACTAACTTCAAGGTCAGCAGTTGGAAACCACCAGCCGCTCTGCGAGAGAAAGATGAGGCTTTCGCCTCTCATAAAGAGTTACCATCTCAGGGGCACAGGGCAGTTCTGCTATGTCCTATGGGGTCATTCTGAGTTAGAACTGACTCGATGGTACCGAGGGTGGGGTCAAGTCAATCAATTTTGTAAATGAAATTATCTCCACTGCCATACTCAGTGGCAACCCTTCCAGGTGAGCTTATAAGGAGCGAGCTTGGCAGACAGAGTACCAGGAGAGGCCAGTGGCTGAGCTACTTTGGGACAGCAGGCCAGTAACCAAGAACCAGTGGCTGACTCCCTGCGTCCCCCACAGGTATCGGCGTGGGCCGGCTGCCTGGGGTTTCCAATGGCGGCCTTTTCAGAAGCAAATCCCCAAGGCTTTCCTCTGAGGCCCAGGGCCCAGGCAGCCTGTCAGTGAGGAACAGAGCACAGTCATGCTCTTCATCACCCATGGACTCCAAAACGCACCGCCGGCTCCAACTCACGGCAACCCTCTAGGCACGGTCTAACCGGCCCTGTGGCGTTTATGGGAGCAGAGAGCCTCATCTTTCTCCTGAGGAACAGCTGGTAGGTTTGAGCTTCTGGCCTTACAGTTAGCAGCACAACACACAACCTGCCACCCCACCAGGGCTCCTTCCCAGGACTACAGACAGATGTGAAGGTCCCCGAAAATGCTGACTGCCCTCATAGCAACCACCACCAGGAAGGACTGGACATAGTGCCACAGATTAACTCTCATACCTTGGCCAACCTGCTGCCTTGTCTCCTAGGCCCCGGTTTCCTGAGGGTTAAAAATAAAATCAGAGCAGAGCCCTTTGAAAGCCCCTGTCCACACTAAATCCTAAAACCCTGAAAACTTCACGGTGATTGAATCCTCCCTCTGATGAATCTGAAATGCTGCCTCCCACCAAGGTCTTGCCCGCTATTTGCCACTGTGTTTGCTCTCCTTGGGAACATCCATTTATAATTGTTTTGTTAAATCATTTATAACAAATGACTGGAATAGGCTGGCCTATTTTCGTGCGGGCCCCGATGCGCTGTTCGATAACACAAAAGGCCACGCTGGCCTTTGGATTGCATCAATAGCCAGGATGATCATTCAAACACAAATCAATGGCATTCCGGATGGCCTCGTTCCTGGCATGTTAAGAGAGCAGAGAGGCCGCTGGACTGCACTGAGGTTTATGAGCTCGCCGCTGATGTGTTTCTCATCATGACTAGTCTATTTTTATTGTCCATAAAAGCACTTCCTCCCTTGGAGGTCCGCGGTGCACATTCTCCAAGTAAAATCCATGGGAGAGATCACGCTCCCTTTATTAGCAAATAAATCTCTGTCAGACTCCTCCTTTCTGCCATCTAATCCAAAGCATCGACTTCTTCCCCAGCTCAAAACTTTTTAATGAGCCCCGTCCATAAGCTACTTAGTGGGTCAAGAAAAAAGTTTGCCCTCTCCACTAATAGGACACTTGCTTAGAATAAAATAGACTCCTCTCTCCATTGCCACTGACAACTGGGTCACCAGATACCCCCCACGCCTTGCTGAGTCCCACCCCTTGCTTCAGGGAGAAATTTCTCTCTGGTGCTCACAGGACGGGGTGAGCTGACCCCACCCCATCAATAGAACTGTGACAAAGCTTCTCTCGCTGTATGCTGACCCCCAGCAGCTCTCCTGCAGAGGGAAAGTGGATGCTGGGGGTGTCAACTGGCTTTCCTTTGAGTCCTTGTGGACTCCCTTGTCTGCCCTGCATGACATTTCTTTGTCCCCCACAAGCCTCCTGGGTCACTGCAGCTCTCCAAGTTCCCTGCCGCACTTCCCTGATCGCCTCTGTGTTTGCTGGAATGGAGATGGAAGAACCTTCTCTGAGAAGGGATGAAGGATGTGACATCCCCACTCTTCACTCCTCACACCTGGCCACCCTGCAGAGGGCAGCCATGGCCCCAAGTCAACAGGAGGGTGGGCTCAATGGCTCTGCTGCCTCAAATTATTCTGACAGATTTCTTTTTGTAACGATAGTGAAATGACGCTCTGGGGCGCACTCTCTGAGATGGAAAATCAGAGAAACGGTTCCAGCTCATTGGAAAACCGCCAGCATGCCATTTACTCCTCATGCTCCACAGTCCTCCCATAGATTGGGAGGTCGGGGGTGGGGGGATGGGGCTTCAAAACTGAGTGGAGAAATGGGATGAACACAGCATGGAATTTTCACTTGAACTTTGTGAAGATACACCTCGCTCGAATACCCCAGAGCTGGTTCCCCACAACGCTTTTGTTTCTGTTGGGGCTTTGTGCCATCCAGTTCCTGCTGGGTCTGTCGCTCAGCTTCTCTTGGGTATCAAGCACCATGCTCAGCAAGGTTACACTGGACACAGACTAAACAAGACCTGGGTGCTAATCTCAGGGAGTGCACCACCCCAGACTCCCCTGGGCAGTGTTCAGGGATCCCTGCGGCTGTGATGGTTAAAGTTCAGTGTCAGCGTGGCTGGACCATCCTTTTCAGTGCTGGCAGATAAGGTGCAACCACACTTCATTTTGTGATCTGATCTGAGCAGCCAATCGTTTGGAAGATGAGTTTCCTTGGGGGAGTGGCTTGCATCCAATACACCTGGGTCTTCTGGGACAGCTCACCCTCTCTGCATCCTGCACTCAGCACATCATCCTCTGACTGTAAAATTACTCCTTCAACTTGGGGTGGGGAGGATCATCAAGCTCTAAGCAGACAAAGTTCTATGGCATTTACCTTGGCTCTAGATAAGCTTAAGATTTGAGCTAGCAAGGAGTCTGGTGCAGGTACCCTGACACAGAGTTGCCAGCAGGGCCTGCCCAGTTGAATTTTGGAACTCATAGCACTGCCGGGGGGGGGGGGGCGGTCAGAACAGAACTTCTCACGGGTTTCCCTCCTCTTTATGGAAACAGATCACGCTTTCTCCTTCGAAGTTGCGGATGGGTTTGAACCAATGACGCTTCAGTTACTAGCCAAGCCCATAGCCAGTCATGCCACTTGGGTCTCTCCTTGGCACTTACCTGCCGTTAAATGAAAGACCACCTTGGTGATAAAGTTCAAGAGAGAAATGATGGTCAAGAGCCAGGGTTGTGTGGGGGGTGTGGCTTGTTCATAAAACGAAGGAACATCAGAAGCAAACCTTGCAGCCAAAAATGTTTTCCAAACTCCAGCGGTCCTTCATAGCGCTACAGTAACTATGCTACAAGATCTCTCCAGGATGGGGCACGCCGGGCCATTCTGGCCAAGCCCCCATCAACTTGGAATTGTGAAAGATCCTCTAACCAGAGTGCATCTGACAGAAGAGCAATGGGCTCCATTACCGAAGAAGAACAGCGTGGAAATCACAGAACTGCTTTTATGTGGACGGATGATCTAATCAAAAGATTTAAAAACTATGAGGGCAATAAAAGTAAATTGTTCCAACATGCTTGTGTTTGCCTGAAGCTCTGGAGGGATTCCGACACTGGCTGGGAGGTTGGCCTCCATCATGTCTCACTGTAAAAAGGAAGCAACATGATCACAATCAGCTTCGAACGCTGGCAAATGACTCCTGCAACAGCATGTTAACAAGAACGAAAACAAGTGAATCTCTTTTCTGCTGTGCTACAACTCCAAGCATCTTTCCATCGCTGCAGGACTGCAGGATTTCTCTCCAAGATCACCATGTGATGGGTCTTGAAAGAACCCAGTCATTCCAACTTAAACATTTTCTGAGATATCATCAAGGGGTAGATAGACTGGCTCTAAGGATACCATTGGCCACGATTTCTTGAAATCCACTTAGAGGGCAAGGATGATAGAAGATAGATAAATAGATAGATAGATAGATAGATAGATAGATAGATAGATAGATAGATAGACAGATAGATAGATACCATCAATCAAGTCGATTCCAACACTTGCTGACCTTCTGTTACCCAAGTTCTGCATCATCCTCACAATTACCAGCAAAATCGGGTCCATCATTTTGGCTACTGAGCCAATCCATTGCACAAAGGGGCTCTCTTACCCTTGTGGACTCTACTTCATCAAGCATGATGTAACAACTCCTGTGAGTAATCCCTCCCGATGACAAAGCCAAAGCAAACGAGTGAGACCTGGGTGCTTTTGTGAACCCAGGTTTTCACTGGCTCATCTCTGGAAGTAGATCGCCTGGCCTTTCTTCCTCATCAGTCTCAGCCTGGCAACTGTGGCTGCTGTTGGTTGCCTTCCAGTCAATGATAACTTGTGGCACATGGTGCAACCTCATAAAACCCTGCCCCACCCCCATGCAACCCCCACAATCACTGCTGTGTCTGGGTCCTTCATCGTAGCCCTGCTGGAGGGCCTCCCAAGCTGGAGAGGGCATGAGGGTCACACTCCAGGACTAGAGAAAAACAAACCTAACTCATAGCCATCGAGTCAATTCCAACTCCTAGTCTTTTCTGGGGCAGACAGCCTCAGCTCCTTCCCTTGGCGTGGCTGGCGAGTTCACACTACAGACTTTGCAGCTGGCAGCTCAATGTGTAACCCATTACAGCATCAGGCTTCTTAGGAAAGTATTCTGTGGTGATCTGTGGGGCTTTTGTTCACTAATTTGGAAGTAGATATCAAGAACTCTCTGCTTGTTGTTGTTGGGTGATAAATGGCCCTGTGTTCAACAGAATGGGACACTGCCAGTCGTATAGTATCTGTACAATTTCTGTTATGTTTGAGCCCATTGCTGGAGCCACTGTGTCAATACATCTTGTGGAGAATTGTCCTCTTTTGTTTTTTTATTGGCTGCTCCTCTACATTTAACAAGTTTGAGGTCCTTTCCCAGGGGCTAGTCTCTCCTGATGACATGTCCAATGTACCAGAGAAGAAGTCTCACCATCCTTGCGTCTTAGGAGCATTCTGGCTATAGCTCTTCCAGGACACATTTGTTGGCTCTTCTGGCAGTCCGTGGCACTTTCAATAGTCTTCACCAACACCACAATTCAGATACATCGATTTTTCTTCAGTCTTCCTTATTCAATGTGTAACATTCACACACAAACGAGGCGATTGAAAATAGCCTGGCTTTAAAGAGGCACACCTTAATCGCCAAAGGTAAGTATTCCAATGACTGAATTTCTACACTCAGGAGCGCCCCCTTCTGGGGCTGGCCTGTGGCCATAGAGAGAGCAGGTATGACCTCCAGGGCACTTCAGCTCCTGCAAAGAAGCCGTCAACCAGAATGAAGAGGCTCTTCCTCTGAAAAGATCTTCTAAAATTGGCATGGATTCTTCACCCAGACTTCTTCATCGTTCTTCCCCATAAAAAACAAAGTAGCTTCGGCAAGGTTTGTCAGGTTACCAACCATGTGCTAATTTCCTCTATGGCAGCAGCTCTCCACCTGTGGGTTGCGACCCCTATGGGGGATGGGGGGTCGAACGACCCTTTCACAGGGGTCACCCAATTCATAACAGTACCAAAATGACAGTGATGAAGTAGCCACGAAAATAATTTTATGGTTTGGGGGGATACTACAACATGAGGAACTGTATGAAAGGGTCACGGCATTAGGAGGCTGAGAACCACGGCTCTATTCTTGCCTTTTCAATGAGTCAGTCTGAGGCCACTAGACAGGGCCTGCCAGCTGAGCTCCCAAGCAGGTGAGTCCCACATGCCACGTTGCACCCAGGCTGTTGCACTGGCTTATGGATGAAAGAAGGGGCATCCATTATGGGGGTAGGTGAGTGTTGGTGTCAAATTTACTCAGATCTGCCCCAGAGCATTTCTCAGGGAGCCCTGCTGATGAAGTGGGCTTCCATCCAGGAGGCCAGGAGTTCAAACCCACCAGCTTCCCATTCCTTGTCCAGGACTTTTTCTTTTAGTTAAGAAGGCACCTAAGGCATCAGTGACTTAATTTTCTTTTTCCAATTTTACCTTTTGCCAAGGTATCTGAGCCTAACATTCTTCCTTCGGAGTGATAAGAATGAATTGGCATGGTAGTGTTGGGGGTGCGGGTAGGGAGATTCTTAAGCTCACTTGGAAGTCCTGACATTCTGGATCTTGAATAGCTGATTTTTCTCACACTCTCCTAATTCCTCTCTTTGGGAACCTTCTTATAAATTCTCCACCTGCTTCCTTATCTTTTATTTAATCTCTCTTTTTTTAAAACTCATTTTATTAGGAAGTCCTACAACTCTTAACACAATCCATACATCCATCCGTTGTATCAAGCACATTTGTACATTTGTTATCATCATCATTCTCAAAACATTTCCTTTCTACTTGAGCCCTTGGTATCAGCTCCTCATATTTCGTCCACCCTCCCTTCCTCGTGAACCTTTGATAATTTATAAATTATTATTATTCTGTCACGTCTTTTACTGTCTGACGTCTGTTCATCCCCCAAGGAGGGGGTTATATGTAGATCATTGTGATAAGTTCCCCCTTTCTCCTCCACCCTCCCCTTGCCCTCCTGGTATTGCTAATCTCATTATTGGTCCTGAGGAGTTTATCTGTCCTGGATTCCCTTTGTTTCTAGCTACCTGTACCTGCGTACATGCTCTGGTCTAGCTGGATTTGTAAGGTAGAATTGGGATCACGATAGTGGGGTGGGGAGGAAGCATTAAAGAACTAGAGGCAATATGTATGTTTCATTGTTGCTACACTGCACCCTGAGTGGCTGGGCTCCTCCCCGCCACCCTTCTGTAAGGGGATGTCCAGTTATTTCATCTCTTATCCTGCTTTTTATCCCATCTTAGGCTTGACTAGCAAAAGCCCTTATGGGCTACTTGTGGAGCTGCTAAGCACAAGGTCAGCAGTTTGAACACACTAGCCACTGCATGGAGAAAGTCTTGGAAAACTGCAGGGGCAGTTTTACCCTATCCTATAGGGTCGCTATGAGTTGGAATTGACTCAGAGGCAGCGAGTACTGTCTTTTCATTCGGTCTGGCCACTGCAACCAATTATCAAACCCAGCTGAATGTGGAGTGCCGTGGACAGTGTCAGAAAAGGTCAGCAGGTTGGAAGGTGGAGGCATGTCTGATCTCTACATCATGGGAATAATAAGTTGTTTTTTTTTAATAAGTTTGACGCTCCCTTCCCCTATGTCAACAGAATAAGTCAGACACTGCCCCACACCCTTCTTTTTTATACAATTTTGTTATTCAGTGGGAATTAATACATAGATCATGTCATTCCATAGTTCAATCATGTCAAGCAGGGTTGTATAATTGCTACCACAGTCAGTTTATAAGCTTTTTTCTTCTTCCTGGACTCCCTGACATCATCTCCCTTTTACCCCTCCCACCACCCCCACCCCAAAACGCTTATTCTACTTTCTGTAGCTATAGGTTCGTCAATCCTGGGTTTCTTATACACAGAAGAGCAGAAGAACATATAGCACAACTTCACGAGGGTGATCCCAATGACATAACACTTCTGAAATTAAACCCTAATGTGAACAACAAGAACAAAACAAAAATTCAGGAAATGTTCAAAACTAGATCAGGTCCAGTCTGTGTCAGAGGGGGATCAACTGTCAACATTTTAACTGTCCAAAACAGGTTTATCCCTTTGCTCTTCTGTGCCCCTCTCTCCAATGCACTCTGTGCCCCGTGCCTTTCTTACAACTAAAAACCCCACAGACGCCCCCTATGAATCTGGGTCAACACGATGGCAGCAGATTTGATGTTCACTCCTGACTATAAGTTGGCATTGACTTGACGGCAGTGAGGTGAGGGGATCACAGAAAAACTCAAAGCACCCTTTCCCCTTTCCCCCTATAGAACACATGTTATCAGGAGAGTCTGGGCCCTGGGGAAGCACATCCCACTCAGTAAAGCAAAGGGTCACAGAAAGACAGGAAGGGCTTCAACCGGACAGAGTGGCTCTGTGGTTACAGCCATGGGTCCAAGCATGACAACAACTGTGAAAGGGACACAAGACCAGATGGTGTTTCGCTGTATTGCACCTGGGCTTCCTATGAATTAGGTCTGATGTGACAGCACCTACTAACACAGCACAACAGCACAGAAGATACTGATAAATGAGGTTCTCTCAGAAGAAAGAAGAGGCTGGTCCAAGTTGGCAGAAAAATCGAACAAAGGGCAGGTTTGGCAGCATAAAAGAAATCTCTTCTCTCAGCTCCTGGATTCACCCACTCACCAGTCCCTGCCTCCCAGAGAAGGGGTTCAGCTTAGGCTTTAATTGTCATCCAGGTTCCTTTCAAAAACTTGAGCAGACCGTATCATTCCCACCACCTTCTTGAGTCCCACACCACAGTTGGCCCTTCGCAGGGTCTCCTCTGTCAACTAAATGGTATATTTAAGCAACTGGAATATTATACTCAAGACATGCGAGTCGAGAGTCTTCCAAGATGACATAGAATCACTGCTTAAAAGATTCATCCAAGTTCTTGTTATCAGTAAGCTCTGTACTTTTCACGTATCAATGGTACACCACTCTTAGAGAATGTGCTAGAACCAGGACAAGACAATCTCCTCAAAGAAGGTGTAGCTATCTTACCGGGAGAAGCTATCAATTGCCAGTGAGGTAGACCTCGAATGGTACAAACACTTTGCACACACTGCTAACCAGAAGATTGGTGGGTCAACCCCACCCAGGGGTGCTGTGAGAAACTCCTGGCACTCAACTTCTGTAAAGATGATAGCCAAGAAAACCCTAGAAACCCCAAACGAAGCTCACAGCCACAGAGTTGGTTCTGACTCAGAGCCGCAGCCCTACAGGACAGGGTAGAACTGCTCCTGCGGATTTCCAGGACTGGAGTAGAGAGGAGGGAGTAGAAAGCCTCGTCTTTCTCCCAAGGAGCGACGGATGATTTCTAACTGCTGACCAACGAATAACCACCACTGCCAGGGCTCCTTAGACAGAGCAGTTCTATTCTGTGTACATGGGGTCACCAAAAGTCAGAATGGATTTGGTGACCACAGATGTAGTTGAGTTTGCTTTGGTCAAGCCCAACACATGGCAACGTGTGTGACAGTATAAAACTGAGCAGCACAGGGTTTTCGATGGCTGGTGTTTTCGGAAATGGAATGTCAAATATTTCTTCCAAGTGGACTCAAGCCTCCAACCTTCCGGTTGCCATAAACCAAGAATGGTAGTCATTGCCTCAAGTCACCCAATGCCACCGAGTGGATTCCAACAAGACATCCAGAGACTAATCGTTTACAGACAGCCTCCTCTAGTGGCCCAACACTTAACCCATGAAACATCAGCACTGCTTTGCACCATATTAGTCTAAAATGAATCGTGCTCTGGTTTCGGGGGGTGGTGTCTTTGGGGATTCACTCTGACTCAAAACTGGCTCTCCTGGAAATATGTGTCAAACTGGTGAGGGGAAAATGGAAGCAAGTGTGCAGGAATGTTAAACTGGAAGTGGTGAGAAGAATGGGCACTCCCAATGGGGCGTTCCCCTTGTAAAATAGAGGTGTCTCTCTCAGAACCCATCTGCCCAAACCTGTTTCCAAAAAAATCTTCCCTTGAAGGATGGAGGTTGGCCCAAATCACCACTAGGTTCTATTCATAACCACCTCCATGTCACTAAAACCCAGAAGACAAGAAGGGAGGGCAGAAAGTTGTTCTCAGCACCCACCTTCCACCATCCTCCTGAAAATGGGGGTCCTCCAGAGCAGGGATGATGCCAACACCCCAAATGAAACACACAATGAGTTTCCCTTCCCATCCCTGTCTTCCTCCCACTCTCCTGCTGCATCTGCAATTTTGAGGCCAGCTCTAGAGAGGTGCTAAGTCTGAAAGGAATTTGTTATTTGTTGGCAATAGTTCCAGAACCTGTAAGTCAATGACAAGCAACTGCCCTTTCTTCCATTTCTCCTTTCTACAACTACATACAATGATGCCTGGCCAACCTCTGGTGTGTACCAAAGCAGGACGTTCTTAAAAATTCTCAAAACTCACTGCCACTGAATCGCTTTCAACTCAGAGTGACCCAATCGCACAAGGAAGAACGCTCCCATGGGATTCTGAGCCTGTATCTCTTCATAGCAGTAGGAAGCCTCAACTTTCTCCGGCACAGCAGCGGGTGATTTTAAATAACTTGCCTTGCAGTTCCAGTCCAATGTGTAACCACTAAGCCACCAGTTTTCAATATTTAAAACAATATGATATTTAAATGCTTATGGATGATACAGGGATAACGAGGATGATGCTTCCTTAAAGAACTGCAAATACAAACACTTTAATATTCTGCAATTTCTCTACTTGGTACATACTTTAAAGAAATGAAGAACAAAACACAGACATATGCACACCCAGATTTATTGCAGCAATTTTTATAATAACAAAGAGATGGCCACAATCAAAAGCCTTGCCTGTAGAGGAACGGGGCAGCCAACACTGGCACAGTCACAGAATGGAATGCCATGCATCCGTAAACAACTACGAGCCGTCCAGCACCTTAGGACGCGGACAAAACGAGGGAAGGTTATGCCCAGCACAGCTAGTCAACCATCATCCTAGATGAAAACAAAGCAAAAACGAGCTTCACAGTAAAGGAACAGCCTTTAATAACTATCAAGACGCCAGGACGGGGCAGGGCTTGGGGGAGGACAGGGCAGGAAGGGAAGGAGGGGGCAGGTGGGGTAGAACATAATAGAGCCACGGCTACAGAGGCTCACTGGGTGCTGGTCGCTGATTTGAGCAGAGGGGTTCAGTAACCACACAGGACATCTTCTTCTTCGCATGTGTTACATGCCACAAACACAACAACTAGATATAAACGAAGCCAAGTTAACCCAGAGAGCGAGAGAGGGCGGGTTCACAGCCTTTAAAGCCTCCACACACAGGTCTGAAAGCTTGAGGAGGGAAAGGCAACGTGAAAGTGACTTGTCTTCTTTTGTGGCATGCAAATTAGTTTGGAAAAAATCAGAGTTTATGGAAAGTTAGCGCTGAAAGATCATGGTCTTTTTTAAAATCATTTTATTGAGGGCCTGTACAATCCATCCATCCATCCATCCATTGTGTCGAGCACATTTATACAGATGTTGCCATCGTCATTCTCAAAACATTTGCTTTCTACTTGAGCCCTTGGCATCAGCTCCTCATTTTTCCCCCTTCCTTGTTGCTCCCTCCCTCTTGATAATTTATAAATTATTATTATTTTGTCATGTCTTATACCATCCAACGTCTCCTTTCACCCACTTTTTTGTTGTCTGTCCCCCAGGGAGGGGTTATATGGAGATCCTTGTGATCGGTTCCCCCTTTTGACTCCACCCTCCCGGTATCGCCACTCTCACCAATGGTCCTGAGGGGCTCATCTGTCCCGGATGATCATGGACTTTTTCCACAAGCTTTTTGGGGACCCTGGAACAACAGCAGTTTAAACGGCCTGGGCCCACTTGCCAGCAGACAGCTGTTTCCTGAGGGCATTACAGTGTACTCAGGAGTCGCGAGTATCCCCTTAAACTATCATCCCTGTCTCCGCATGAGCCCTTCGTCTCCGTGAGGCCTGACTCAGAGACAAGCGGCTCCCATGGCATGATTAATGGCGTTTTAAACAGATGCTCAGCACACCGGCTCTCACATGAGCAACAACAGAAAAAACACCTGCCTAGGACTGGGGTGCTGGGGAAGGCTATGACCTGCCAGAAGAACGCACATCTGTCTTGGAAGAAGTACAACCAGAATGCTCCTTAGAAGTAAGGACGGTGAGACTTTGTCTCCCTGGCTTTGGACGCGTGGTCGAGAGACCAGTACCCGGCAAAGGGCATCGTGCTTGGTAAAGTAGAGGAGCAGCGAAGAACAAGACCCTCAATGCGACAAACTGGCATAATGGCCACCACACTGGGCTCATTACAGTGATCACAGATGGTGAGGAGGGCGCAGGGCCGGGCAGTGTTTTGTTCAATGGTACGGTGGGGATGCTATACGGTGGGGATGCTATACGGTGGGGATGCTATACGGTGAGGATGCTATATGGTGGGGATGCTATACGGTGAGGATGCTATACGGTGAGGATGCTATGTGTCAGAGCCAACATGAGGGCGTCTAACAACAGATCATCAATGGGCGTGTGCTGCTCAAATCCGTGTTGTTCACAGGCCAATTGTAAATTACACATGGGTTTTCAATCCCACAGGAGCACGACACTCCTAAGCTCAGCTTGTTCAGGTGTCGGCTGGATAAAGGTACACATGCCTGTGTACACATGTTGTCTAAATGAGTGGCCAGGCTCCGACTTACCTCTGATGGCTTCGTGGTGCATTTGCCTTTCCCGGAGCACTCCACCTCATTTGCAGGGCTTCCCCCGGGGACACAGGTGCTGAGCTTCACCACCAGGGTTAGGCGCAGGGCCTCGATTCTCTTAGTCACAGAATCGTTCACAAAACCTACAGAAAACACGGTGATCGGAAACGTGAAGTAACAGTTTACCAGCCATCTTCCAAAAGAAGTACAGCATTTAGGGACTAAGCAGCACTCAAATCTGGGAGGCACAACAAAAAGCACTCGAGCAAAGGAATACTATTGGTGTCCATTTGGATCGAAGGCCATAAAATAGGCCAGTCTTCCCAAGCGGCTGGGGGAACATCCCAGGCCCAGAGAAAGGATTCCAGAGTCTTCTGCCATCATCTTGTCGCCTTTCGCTTTGCCTCTGCCCTTGCCTGCTACCTCTCAGTTCTATCCTTGGACACATATCTGAGGGTCCGATTTCTCTGCTTTTGAACCGCATCATCTCCTGCATCCTCCAACTCGTCCTTGCCCTGCCTGCTTGGATAGCTACACGCACTGGACACGGCAGCCAGCCTGCCCGCCTCTCTGTTCCCTCACAAGTGGGCATCCCCAAAATAGGATGTGAACTTGAACAAAGTTAAGTTTATTGATATCTCTTTTAATACATCTGTGTGTGTGTGTGTGTGTGGCTTGTTTAAGAAACCTCACATGCCCATCTCAATGAAGCAGCCTCCCATGCTTTCCTCTGAAAGTCTTAGGTTTCACATTTAGCTCTTTAAGCCACTTTATCATTTAGTTTTGTATATAGCATGAAGCAGGGCTCACATAATATAGGAGACATATTTTATGTTCCAGTTTTGATGATTATCACAAGATTGGCAGTTCAGACTTGCCAGCCACTCCATGGGAGAAAAAAAAAAAAAAGAAGAAGCTTTCTGCTCCCGTGAACATTTGTAGCATGGAGACCATAAGGAGTAGTTCGCTGCTCTCTAGTGTTGCTGAGACCCAACTGACTTGACAGCACTGGTGCATCTTACCTGATAAGCGAAAGTCCGTTTAGGTCATGTGGTTTTAACTATCTAACACAACTGGACCAATCGGTTGTTTAATATTGATTGTGATACCATTGGTATGTCTTGGTGATTACCAAATGCTCTTTATGCCAAGGGCATCCAGTTGTTCGTACCCCAGCCAAACAGTTGTCACTGAGTCGATTCTGTTGAGCAGAAATCCCATGTGTGACAGAGCAAAACTATGTCCCAAGGGGTCCTCAATGGCTGCAACCTTTCAAAAATAGACCTCAGCCAAACTCACTGCCATTGAGTCAATCCCAACTCACGGTGATCCTATAGGATGGGGTGGAACTGCTCCGTGGGTTTCTAAGAAGTAGCTCTTAACAGGAGGAGCCAGGTCTTTTGTCCAAGGTTCCTCTGGATGGATGAAAGCTGCCAACATTTTCATTGTCAGACAAGTGCTTAACCATGCTCATGGACCAAGGACTCTTGGTAGTAGAAGGAATCAACATATATGAAATAAATTAATGAGTAAATATAGCCTTTAAGTAGAATGAAAAATAGAGAGTTTAAGTGGTTTGCATTAAGTTATTTCACTGAGAATATATCATGTTTTCTAAAAAGAAGAATCTGTAAGGATGGTTCAATATTAGAAAAACAAGACAAAAGAAAAGAATTGTATGATTACATCAATCAATGCAGAAAAGGCATTTGATAAAGTTCAACGTCCATTCTTGACACCAACACTTAATAAAATAAGAACTGAAAGGAAATTCTTCAACATAATAAAGGTCATATATGCAAAACCAATAACTAGCATCTCACTTAATGCAGAGAAATTGAAAACATTCCCCCTTCACATGTGAAACAGAGAGAGTGCCCTTTACCATCACTCTTCTTTAATCTAGCCCTGGAAGGCTTAGCCAGAGCTATAAGACATCAAAAAGATAACAAAGACATCCAAGTTGGCACAGGAGAAACAAGGCTCTCTTTATTTTCAAATGACTTCATCCTATATATAGAAACCCCCAAAGATTAGATTTTTTAAGTTGCTAGAACTAATTGAAATTTTGGCAATGTTGTAGGTGATAAGATAAACATCCAAAAATAATGTGGATACTTGAATATTAAAAAGGAGGACTCTGAAAAGGAAGCTAATACCATTTACAATACCATTTACAATAACTGCCCAAAAGATAAAATGCTTGGAAATAAATCTAACCAGAGAAATGAAAGACTTACACAAAGAAAACTATAAAAATCTTCTACAAGAAACCAAGACACTCACACAAATGGACGAATGTCCCATGTTCATAGATAGGAAAACTCAATATAGTGGAAAATGTAAGTATCACTGAAAGCACTCAGTCAATGCATGTCAAGCCCAGTCCCAGCATAACTCTTCAAATAAATGAAAAAACGAATCACCAACTTTAGATGGAAAGGAAGTAAACCTAGGATAAACAAAACCCTAGTTTAAAAAGCGAAGTGGAAGGCCCTTCACCCCCTGATTTCAAAACCTATTCTAGAGCCACAGTAATCAAAGCAGCTTGGTACTGGTTCCGTGGCAGATATGAAGACCAATAGATTAGAACAGAGAATGCAGAAATTAAAATCGAGGATCAACAGACACCTGGTTTTTAATAAAGGCCTAAAATACATTAAGTGGAGGAAGAGGTTACCTTTTCAATAAATGATGCTGGGGAGGATGGATCTCCACTTGCAAAAAAACCACAAAACAAGAATCATCCCTCATACCATGTACAACTATGAACTCAAGATGGATTCAAGGCCTAAATATAAACCTTAGAGACATAAGGATCATAAATTAAAATAACAGAGACATACTTAAGTGCTCTAATACAAGTGCTCTAATAATATACTAGCAAACATAGTGAAGATCCCCACCTGACAGAAGACAAAATAGAAGACTGGGACCTTTTAAAAATACTACATCCATGTTCATCAAAAGAGTAAAAACAGAATCCACAGATTGGCAAAAATATTTTGCAATGACGTATCAGGTAAAGGGCTAATTTCAAAAACCTATAGAAAACTACAATACCTTACTAAGAAATATACAAACAACTCAGTCCAAAAAATGGCATGAGACATGAATAGACAAGTTACTAAAGATGACAACCGGCAGCCAACAATCATATGAAGAAGTACTCACATTCATTAGCTACAAGAGAAATACAAATTTAAACAACAGTGAGATACCAACTCACATTGGTGCTCTTAGCAAAATTCAAACAGAAAATCATAAATGCTGAAGAGGAGGTGGAGAGGCAGGAACACTCATAAATTTCTGGTAGATTGCAGAATTATACAACCAGAGCGGGAACTGGGGCCCTGACGGCGCAGTTGTTATGAGTTGGGCCAAGTCAGTAGTAGTTGGAAAGCAGAGCTGTTTGTGGGAGAAGATGGGAACTCACGGGGCTGTTCCACCCTGTCCTCCAAGACCTCTGTGAGTGGGCACTGACTCAATGCCAGGGACTTTGTTTTTGTTTTATGGGGAACAGTATGGCACTTCCTTAAGCAAATGACAACACCTTCTGATTGTACAATCTCTCTACTTAGTTTATCCCCTAAAAGAATAAAAGAACAAACACTAACAGATACACAAACTCATGTTTATCACAGCAATTTCCATAATAGCGAAAAAAATGGAAACAATGCCCAAAATGGAATATTATACATTCTTAATAAACAATAATGAGTGTGTCAAATTCCTCAAGACAAAGACAAAGTTGGAGGGCATGCTCGGGAAAGTTACTCAGTCTCGTAAAGATGAAGATTTCATGACAACATTTTAAAGAAAAAGTGTCGTTTTCGCACCAAAGGAGAAGACAGTGAAGACAATGATGAGGCCGGGAGGAGGCTGGAGGGAGGAGGCTGGAGGGAGGAGGCTGGAGGGGTGAGGGGAAGGGGTGAGGGGAAGGGGTGAGGGGAAGGGGTGAGGGGAAGGGGTGAGGGGAAGGTGGGTAGAAACACCACACTGGTGGCGGGGAAGGAGGGTGGGCAGCAGAGTTCCTGGGATACAGTCACTGGGCTCATTCGATGGCCTTTACGACCGCACAGAGTATGCTTTTCATTGTATGTGCTATATTTCACCAAGAAAAGGAAAAAAAGTAATAATAGAATTTTTAATATATATATATATTTTAAGAAAGAGAAGGGTCACAGCCTTTAACACCCTTCAGATTCCTTACCCATCAGACTTAAACTCTGGTCTGGGTGGTTATAAAAGGAGGAGAACTAAAATTGTATCTGACTTAAATCCTTTTGTGACACACCAGTTGTCTCAAAGAAGAAGCATCTTTACTTATGCAAGTATAATTTTTAATTTCAAAATGAAATATACTCCAAAGTTAGTGAAGATGACAAGCTTATTAACACAATTTTCTCAATTTTGTTCAAGAATAATACCAAGTCCAAGAGCCTTAATATTATGAAGTCATATGCCAAGTTCTCTTTAAAACAAAAAAATTAGGATCAAGATAGCACCAGAAATCAGTTTTAAAATATAGACAAATCAATCATTGATTTTGAGTCAATTGGCTATCAAGATGGAATCCTTGCCTCACACTAGATACTAAAGTAAATGATACATAGTTTAAAGAGCTAAATGTGGGACAGAATAATTTAAGAGGAAAGTATGGGAGATTTCATAATCTTAGGGCACAAAGTTTCTTAAACAAGGAACACACAAAATTATCTAAAACCAGATTATCCGAGTTAACTTTATTCAAGTTCGAAATTGTACCTAAAAAGGCTCTCTCAATAAAATCAATAAACCGAAATACTAGAAATTAGACTTACAGTGCATAAAAGAAACAAATAGTTTTAATAATATAGAAGAAATGCTTTCTGTAGCCTGCTCCACCCCCCAGCATTATTTTACTTGATAGTACGTATTTAAATATTAAAAGTGCACCAAGCAATCACAAGCATCGATGTATGTGCACACATGCACAGGGGAAGAACATAGGGATGCATGGGAAGCAACACATCCAACTCGAAGAGAGGGGGAGGGTGTGAGGGGTCCTGTCGCGGTGGATCTGCACTGGCTGAGGACCACGGCGCCCATTCCAACTCACATGTTCAACAGAGGACACACCGCACCATGTTCAACAGAGGACACACCGCACCATGTTCAACAGAGGACACACCGCACCGTGTTCAACAGAGGACACACCGCCCAGTCCTGAACCATCCTGACATTGTTCTTACGTTTGAGCCTATTGCGATCGCCACTGCGTCAACTCATCTCGTCAAGGGTCTCGCTCTTTTTTATGGACATTCTGGTTTACTGAGCACGATTTCCTTTTCAGGGACTGTCCTCTCCTAATCATATGCCCAGCGTACCTGACGCCAACCCAGGACCCTGGCTTCTCAGGAGCATTCTGGCCGTAATTCTTCCAAGACAGGGTTGATTGTTCTTCTGGCAGTCCGCAGTCCTTTCAATCTTCTTCACCAGCACCGTAATTCAAATGCATCGGTTCTTATTCGGTCGTCCATATTCAATGTCCAACTTTCCCATGCATATAAGACGACTGAAAATCCCATGCCTTGGGTCAGGCACGCCTCAGTCCCCAAGGTGATGTCCTTGCTCCTCAACACTGGTCCCTGCTAGTCTGCAAGCACCTCTGAAACCCAGGGGAGCTCGTATCTCAAATACCAGTGACAGAGCTTTCAGCGGCACAGCCACCCACAAGCCACCTCGTATGGCAAACTGACAGATGACAATATATAATATCTTCTTTCTTTAGTGATAATATTTGAAGCAAATATGTTGAAATATTAAGCCCCTTTTATAAATGTCTTAAATGGATTTGCATGTTGTTGTTGTTGTTGTTAGGTGCCATTGAGTCGGTAATGACCCACAGCCACTCTGTACACAACAGAACGAAACAAGGCACGTCCTGCACCATCCTCACAATTGTTCCCTATGCTGCAGCCAGGGTGACTGTCCATCTCCTTGAGGGCCTTCCTCGACTTCCCTGTCTCTCTACTTACCAAGCATGATGGCCTTCCATAGGGACTGGCCAATCCTGACAACATGTCCAAAGTCTGTCAGATGAAGGCTCTCCAACCTTGCCTCTAAGGTGCACTCTGGTCGTAATTCTTCCAAGACAGATTTGTTTGTCCTTTTAGCAGTCCATTGTACTTTTAATATTCTTCATCAGCATCACAATTCAAATGCATTGATTATTCAGTCTTCCATATTCAATGTGCAACTTTCACTTGCATATGAGGCAATTGAAAATACAATGGTTTTTGTCAGGCGTAGCTTAATCTCCAAAGTAACATACTTGATTTTCAATATTCTAAAGAGGTCTTTTTGCAGCATATTTACCTGATGTAACATGTTACATAGTATGGTAGTTACATAATCTGGTGTCAATTTAAGGATTCAGAGAGAAGGGGGAGAATCGAACCTGTCAATCAGGTAGTAGTTTGATGACCTCATTTGGAGATGCTAAGGAGATAAATAGCTCGCTGGAGGCGGGCCATATGCTCACTACCTGTAAGACATCCCTGTGAAGACACATAGAACTATGCTAGCGCCCTGAGCCAGATGCACACTGAGATGCTTACAATACCACTGGATCCACAGGATGTCCCACGCAGTGGCCTGTGATCTTCCTGCATTTGACGTCATTTCATGTGTTCCGTGCATCTGAAGAGGACTTTATAGAGTGGTATCGGACATATGGCTAATATCGGCCTGAAGGACTCTACCTGGACTGGGCTGGGATGTTTTCTCAATATTCAATTGCTCTTGTATGTAAAGCTCTTCTTATACACATATGAGTGTCTATGAATTTGTTTCTCTAGTCTACCCATAACACATACAGTCTTAGAGATATCTTAGATATTATGCAAGTAAATTTTTCATTTAATTTTTTAATTGTAATTCAGGAATCCGCAGAGGCCTATGGTAGGTTAAAAATAGTAAGACAAACTTCAAACACCTAGCCCCAAAATGGCTTTATGATCGCATCTCTGTATGTTTTCAATGGGCTCTTCTTTCCCCTATTTAAAACTCTTCCATGCAATGCACACATGTGTAGGGGGATTCTATATGTTCTCATCAGTACATTTCATTTTTAAAAATACTGGATAAAAAGTAGAAAGCAGCTGTTTCTATTTACCTTCTGCTGACATAGTACCTAGCATCATGTCATTAATTCATGCCCACTTCTGAATGTGTTCATTTGTGTTGATAATAAATTAACAACTCTCCCAGCATTTTCAGGGTTCTCAAGTTAGAACCCCTTGTACACACTGCTGCTGTGTTTTCCCAAGCCCGTTGTCACAGATTTTCCTCACAGTGTGACTTGACAGCCCAGGATTAGCTTCTCACCCCTTTAAAGAGATGATTATTTTGAGAAAGTTTGTTAAGAAAGCTAAAATAGACTTTCTAACACTATTTCCCTTTTCATGCTTCTTTAAAGTCTTTTATATAAAAATAAGACATCTCTCAAGCACTCTCCGCTATTTCTGTTTGTCCTTTGGGCAAGTTATAAAGATAACATCATAAATATTTACAAAGAATGAGAAACTATTCTGGAAACAGATTAGGACTCCTCAAAGAGATTAGAAGGAAGTAATACTATATACATTTATAGCTTACTACACTAAATAAAGTTATGCATGATAAATACATATACATCATATACATATACATATATGTATACCAGAAGCGGCATATATCCAGGAAATTGGAATTAAGAGATACTAGAATTTTCCCCCAAACCTTCAAAGGTCCTTCATATTGTTATTGCTGTTGTTAGGAGCTGCAGTCTGTGGGGGTAAATATGAGACGGGACCACCCCACAGCTCCGGGAAGTTCCTGGAAGTTCTGTCTTGGAAGAAGTCCCTTATAAGAAAGAATGGCCTCCTGTTCTACTTTCAAAAGTTCAGCCACAGAAAACCTTATTGGGCCTAATTCTGCTTGGACATGCATGTGGTCATCCTGAACCGAACCCACCTCCACGGCATCTTGATGACATAGTGCACGTGTACATGACGGCTCGGTGTGAGTGATCGTTACACATACAACACTGAGATCTCCTGGCACGGTGAGGGTTCCGAGAGAGGAATCAGGTGGCTACAGCAATGGGATACAACACAGCAGTTAAGTCTGTGAGAAGGGAACAAACTGGACAGCGTCTTGCCCTGTTGCTGTGAATTGGAACCAACACTATAGGGCTAAAAGCATCAGAAGAGAAAATGGTTCTTAAAAAAATTGTTAAGCAAACATCTACCTTTTGGGAGCTTAAAATGAGCTACTACCTTCAACGATACAGAGAGAAGCTTGTGTATAACAGACAGTTCACTCTAGAAGGGGGTCACTCTGGAAGACCTTGAGCCCTGCGGGTAATCATGAGTCTCTGGAGACAGCACATCTAAAAAGTGCATTAATGCAAGGATTGATTTAACAGGCAGAAGATACATTTTAAGATTTGTATAAAGTGCAATTCAATTGGCAAGCAGGAAGATCATAATGGGAAACTGCTGAAAGCCAGAACATCCCAGAGACACGCCTCAAATTCAAGATTGGCCTTAGGGGACAGAGATCTCTTGATGTCGCTACAAAAACAGGCACGGTGCCCTGACATTGATGGCATCTTAGGTTCACGGAGAATTGCTGGTTTTCTCCCCAGTCAATTGAAAACTGTATTGTCAATTGGCTTTGGGATATGGTATGTTCCCCCCAAAAGATGCGTTGAAATCTTAATCCCCAGTACACCTGGACGAGATCCTGTTTAGAAATAAAGTCTTTCACAATAAGAAAAGGGTGAGTCCTAATCCAATCTGAGGGTATCTTGAGACAGAAAGAGACAAAAAATAGATTGAGGAAGAAATGCCTATGAAGATGCAAATGCACAATTCCAGAAATTAAAAAGGATCTTCCCTGCAAGGCCCTAATGGTGACCTGAATTTGGACTTCCACCCTCCGCGACTGTGAGATTAAATTCTAGGTTGTTGTTGGGTGCGGTAGAGTCATTTCTGACTTAAACACAACAGAGGGAAACAATGCCTGGTCCTACACCATTCTCACAACTCCGGCTATTTGAGGCCAATGTTATTCTCCCATCCAAGTACTAACCAGGCCTGACCCTGCTTAGCTTCCGAGATCAGACGAGATCGGGCGCGGTCAGGGTGGTATGGCCGTAGCCGGGGCCAATATTATTCTAAGTTACCCAAGTGCTGGTATTTTGATGCGGCATCCCTGGAAAACAAACACTGTCTCCAACAATGTTCTGCTTCCATTCATTGGGCTTTCAGTATGTGCCAATGATCCAAAGTTGTGCCTAAGGTTTTCAGCTCCAAAGTAGACGCTGATTCCCTCTTCATAATCTGTTCTCAGTCTGGGAGCTCTGCTGAAACCTGTTCACGTTGAGTGACCTGCTGGCATTTCAAAGACCAGGCACATGACTTGCAGAATCACAGCGACACACAAGTCCCCACAGTACAACAAACTGACAAGCAGGTGGAAACCAAACAAAAGGGGCCTTCAAAAAGTTCTCCAGGAGGACGAGTCAAGAAGGCGTCCAGGCAGACTCACCCGCCCGGCGCTGCTGTTGTTAGACCAGAACATTAAGAAGTAAGGAGGCCGATCCTGGGAGGCTGGGTGCTGAATAGACTCGGTGTACTAGGGTCTGGATCAGACCTCCCCCTGCCATGTTCACCCACGAAGCGAGTCCAGAACTCACTGAAACGCTCTAAGCTAATAACCCCTTGCCAGGTCCAGCAAGACCGAGTCCAGCACCCCTTCCTGTGCCCAAGAACCGAGTCCTGTAGGTAGCAAGCAGTCGTTTTCCCAGGCTGCTGTCTAAAAGGGGTCACAACCCCAGGCTCTCCGAGAATTAGTCACAAGGCCTGACACCCTCTGCTGCTCCTCTCTGCTATCCACCCTGCTCCTGCAGTGTAGGGCTTAACAGCTCCCCTCCCCAGCCAGGAGTGAGTGACTGCACTGGCCACCCACTTTCCTCCTCTCCCCTGCTCCACGCCTGCCAGCATGGTTGCCTCTGCATATTTACCTGTGACAGAACGCAGTTCCCCAGAGCACAACCTGCAGGACTGTGCCGGAAGGCCTAGAGTGATGCAGGAGTGCAGCCGGGGAAGAATTTGGATCCAGTGGGCCCCAAACCCACTCCCCTAAGCTGGGTTCCCTTCCTGAAGGAAGTGCCTAACAGTTCAGATACCAGGGCACCCCACAAGGCCATTAGAAAAAGGAGGGAAATTTTTTTTAATGCTTTCAATTCCTGGTTGTGCTCCTCTGTGTACCTTTGAATGCAGGCCACCAGAACTCTGCCATTAGCGTAGCATTAACATAACAAGACAGCCAGAATTAGAATCCCCAGAGTAAGTCCTAGGATTTTAACATAACAAAACAGGAAGGGCCAATAGGTTCAGATAGACACAGCCCAAGCCAGAACCTGGCTCTACCAGTTTTGCCCTCCAAAGCCCATGGCCATGCTGTAGGCCTGCACCAACAGACGCAGTGGCATACCTACAGTTGCCTGCCTCAACCCAACCTCTGATGCCCCTCTCACAGCTGACCACTGAGTCCCTGGGCAACCAGCCTACATAGCAGTCCAACCCACCAGCATAGTAGATCACAGGTAGTGGTCACCTACTAGACAGTCCCTGTGGTCAAAACAGGGTGGTACTAGAATAAAGGCAGATATTCAGACTGATGGAAAAGAACAGAAAACACAGAAATAAAACCATCAGCATATAGACAACTGATCTTCGACAAGGGCCCCAAAAGCATCCAGTGGGAGGCGGATGCCCTCTTTAAGAAGTGGTGCTGGAAACATGGACAACCACCTGTTGAAAATGAAACCGCACTCTTCCCTCACCCCATGTACAAGAACATACTCCAGGTGGAGGATCACAGACCTAGGAATAAAACCCCAAACTATCGGAACCATCAATAAAGGAACTGGGACAAGCTTAAGAACGTTGGCACAGGAAATACATAGGCTAAGGGAGGGTACCCACACAGATGAAGCTGAAATCGACAAATGGATATACGGGTGGTTGTTGAAAGCCTTCACCAAGTAAGCAACAAAGGAACCCACAGATTGGGAGAGGATTTTTACCAATGACACAACCGACAAAGGATTTATTACTAAAATCTACAATACCCTGCTAGCCTGCAAAAAGAAGAAGACAGTTAACCCCCTGAGGAAGTGGGAAAAAACCTGAACAGAAGTTTCACTAGGGAGGAGACCCGAATGGCCAATAAACATATGAGAAAATTCTCCGGATCATTAGCTATTAGAGAAATGTACATTAAAACAACTATGAGATACCCCCTAGCATCCTTGAGGATAGCCCAAATCAGAGAACGAGTGTTGGAGGGGATGTGGCGAGATAGGAACTCTCCTCCACTGCTGGTGGTCTTGTAGATGCATACAGCCACGGTGGAAAGCCATCTGGCAATATTTAAAGCGAATGGAAATTGAGCTACCTTACGACCCAGCAATACCCCTAATGGGCAAATACCCAGAAGAGGTAAGAAATAAACCACGACCAGCCATCTGTGCTCAAAGTATTTGCCGCACAATCACAATCACAAAGAATTGGAAACAATCTAAATCTCCAGGGACAGAGGTGTGAATAAGAAAACTCGGGCACACACACCCAATGGAGTACTACGCATCACTAAAAAGCACTCAGGATCGCATGAAGCACATTGTCTCCTGTAGAGTTGGAGGAAAGTATGCTAAGCAAGGGTAGCCAGTCACAAAAGGACAAGTACAACATGAGTCCACCAAGTAAGTATAATCAGCACAGTAGGTGTAGAAGAAAAGCCACTTATCTTACACTCTATGGGTTGAGGTACAGGCAATTGAGTGGGGAACAGGCCAAACCCAAGGATGTACATGTCATTCCAACACAAAGAAGGGGAAAGGGGGTGGGGAGAAAGGGGGTTGGAGAGGGAGACAATGGCACTGAGGGAGCAGGGCACTAACCCACCCAGGGGGAGGGTATTGTTTATGTCTCCACAGAAATGGGAGTGTGCATGCAGACCCCACCACGGCCAAGCCTGAGGGCAATGTACTCACATGGAGCAACTCATGCACAGAATGGGCTACAGGGCGGGCCCCAATCAGAGTCAAACTGGCCTCCTCCCCAGAAGTATGTGCTACAGAGGACAATACTAAACCTATAGGTTGGGGAGAAGGGCTGGCCTCCCACACCCACGCAGAAGCAAACCAAGAAGGAAAAAGAGGGAGTATGGGTCTAGACCTCATCTCGGCACACCAAACCTTGAGGACAACATTGCTGCGCGGAGCTGCTAAGGCACAGAGAGGGCTGTAGGGCCGACAACAGCTCAAGACACAATGTCCCCTCGCTGGAGTGTACAGAGGACAAGGGGTGGGGAGTGTGTCTGGTCTGAACCCCTCACAGTAAGGCGAACCAAGAAGGAACCATAACAGATCAGCAATGGGAGCAAAGCAAAGCCACAAAGCCCCTGAGGATCCCACAAAATGGACTGCAGGCTAGGAGAGGCAGTTCCCAGGACACCCCAGGACTGGTGGGGAGATAGTCATAAAGGTCTGTGGACAGACCTGGAACTGTGTATGCTTTTTCGTTCTGGATGGTTTTTTGCTATTTATTGTTATTTTTCCCTTTTATTCAATCTTTTGTTTTCTTTTTGTTCTGTCTTGTTATTGTTGGACTGCCTACTTATACAAGAGAGGCATAGGAAGCAAGCCTGAGGAAAAAGCAACAGGTAGGGACCAATGGTTCTGGAGGGACTTGTGGGCAGAAGGAGACGGGGAAGGGAGGAGTGAGCAAACAATGCCATAGACAAGGGAACAACTAGGGAATTAAAAGAGCAGTAAAGAGGATATCGAGATTCTGGGGGTGTTGGAGCAACAGCAATCTAGCTGAGAAAAATTACTAAGAGGCAGAAGAAGAGCAAGCATGATGGTGGGACAGAAGGGAGGTAAAAGGAAAAAGAGGAAACATCTAGGAAGCAATGCTATGGCTAGAGCTGTAAACATAGGTGTGTACATATAAAAATATATTAATTCCTAAAAATAGAGGTATTTGGCCTATGTACATATATTTATATGGCAATATGTTGAGGTAGTGGATGGACTTCAGGCCTCTGCTCAAGCCCTGCCTAAACACAAGAACGCTTTGTTTTAACAGCCTGGCATTCTGTGATGCTCGCCCCTCCAGCATGATCGCTGAAGACAAAATGAGTGTACAAGCAAATGTGGTGAAGAAAGCTGATGGTGCCTGGCTATCAAAAGATATAGTGTCTGGGGTCTTAAAGGAGAAGCGCACCAGCCTGTGTGATCATGTGGTATCAACAGGTAACAGGCATCAGAAGACTCAAAACAAAAAAAACATATTGTTGAGAACGAGGGGGCCTGGAAAAGACATCCAAAACCCATCTTAGACAATGGGACATCCCTTCACTGAAGGGTCACAAGGAAGGGATGAGTCAACAAGGGTGCAGTGTAGCTCTGATGAAACACGCAGTGCTCCTCTGGTTCCTTAAGGCTTCCTCACCCTCCGCCCATCCCATCCCCACCCCCCTGCCCCCCCCCACACACTATCATGACTCTACTCCTGCCCTTCAGTTCTGGCTAGATTGGAGCATGTACAGTGGTACAGATAAGAGTTTATGACACACAGAAACCAGATCCACACATAACCACACACACCTTTAGGGGCAGAAGCAACAGAAACCGTGGGGGAAGGGAGGCAGCGGTCGGTGTAAGCTATGAAAATAATAATAATTTATAATTTATCAAGGGGTCATGGGTGGGGGAGAGGAACTGATACTAAGGGCTCAAATACAAAGTGAATGTGTAGAAGATAATGAGGGTGCATATGGACAATATGTTTGATACAACTGATGGATGGAATACAATAAGAGCTGTAAGAGCTCTCAATAAAACCATCTTAAAAATAAATAGATAGCTCGATCTTGAATCTTTGTTCTGTGTTTTTTTCTTTGTTGGCATATGTACCCAGGACTGATGAGCCTATAGCTCTGAGACGGTAGGATGAGGATTCCTGGGTGAGGGGGGGCGGTGGTAAAGGAGAGTTGATATCAAGGAATTCAAGAAGGAAGAAAATATTTTGAAACCGCCTGTGGTAGCAATTGTGAAAAAGTGCTTGATGTGACTGAACTATGGGAATAGTGGGACATCTGTCTTAGTTTCCAATAAAGTGGTTTTGGGGAAAAAGGTGAAGGAAAACACTGATTAAAAGATAATAGAATTTCCCCATGAACTTCCCAAATCCCCCTTGAACATAAAGGAAGAAAAAGCATCAGTTAGGCAAAAGCAAACAACCAAGCAAGCAAAAACAATGCTCTGTAGCGTTTTCCACCTCCATTATGACCATATACTGAGTAGTTCCCACACCTTCACCTCTGTACCACATGTGTACTACGTAGTCCCCACACCTTCACGTGTGTACCACATGTGTACTGCGTAGTCCCCACACCTTCACGTGTGTACTACGTAGTCCCCACACCTTCATGTGTGTACATGTGTACTGCATAGTCCCCACGCCTTCACCTGTGTATAACATGTGTGTGCTGCATAGTTCCCACACCTTCACACGTGTGTGCTGCATGTGTACTGAGTAGTCCCCACACCTTCACCTGTGTATACCATGTGTGTACTGCATAGTCCCCACACCTTCACATGTGTGCCACGTGTGTACTGAGTAGTCCCCACACCTTCACACGTGTGTACCATGTGTGTACTGCGTAGTTCTAGCTGCCTTACATGCCCTTCTCACCTTCACTTCTGTAAACCTTCCCACGATGCCTCACTGTCCAGAGATAGTTCTTTTCCCAATCTCACAGTCACCTCCTTCTGGACGCTTGCTCTCAGGATTCCAGGCCACAGTGATCTCTACCATGACTCTGTTCTCAAGTGAATCCCACCAATTCTGCGCCCTGATCACTGCATGTCTTAGGTAGGTATTTGGCATCTTTCCTCTGTCTCCTTGGTAATAGGGGCAGGTCTGAAAGAAGTAAAGGCACCAGACACCTATGGATAGCCAGGGCAGTAAAGGCTGTTCCCAAAATGAATTTCCAGAACATTTTGTCATCCAAAAAGTCTACTCTTTTGAACATGGAAGTTCCGGTTCACCAAAAAATAACCACCTGCCAATAAATGGTTACTCTTTGTTTTTTTACTCTTGATAGATAAATCAAGCCTGATACAATGCTGAGATGCCTCCTGATCCTCCTGTATCCTAATGGCAATTTATGCAAACAACTAAATGATGTTTTAATCAGTCATTATGGTGGTGTTTTGCACACCTGAGCTTTGGTCTCCAGTTTGACATTAAAATAATTTTAAACATCTGCTTTATCTGTCTACTAAAAAAACATTTAGTGAAGCACACCATGCCTAAAACTTTGTAAATGAGGTCTCCAAGGGGTATTTTCAAGTTTCTGTTCAACTGTTAAATTTATTTCCAAAAAAGCAAAACAAAACCCACTACCCTCAAGCTGACTCTGAGTCACAGTACTGTGGTAGGGTTAGCGAGTCTGTAGACCTCTGCAGCCTCCTCTTTCTCCCTGGCAGCAGCTGGTAGTTCTGAAGCAACAGCCTGTGGTTGGCAGCCCAATGTTATGCAATCGTGCCTCCAGCAGTCATTCAAATGAATATGTAACTTAAAATGTAATGTATAGTTTTCAAGAAAAACGTGCTCTCATTGTCCCATGATCCTTTACTGAGCTCAGAGGCAAACCAGGCCACCATATTGTATTCTAAGATTACTAAGATGCATTACCCTTGGTTTCTGCATCTCTAGACTTCCCACCAAGAGCAGTCATTCTTGACTTGTTCCGAAATGAGTCCTTTCAAAATCTTTCAGGTGCTTTTTCAAAGATTATATCCCCAGGGGTCTGAACTCAGCAGTCCGAATGATGGGTCCCGGTAGGCATTGTTTTGAGAAGGACTGTGGCGTGTGCTTTCTCCCAAAGAACCCACTAGCCTGGTAGACATGCTCATTCAAGTCATCTGTCCTATTGTTATGAAGGCAACAACCATCTTGAATCCTAGGTGTCTATGTGACTCCGTAGAGCCCCGGTGTCGTGAGTAAGCCTCTGGCTGTTAACTGAAAGGCCATCTGTCCAAACACCACCAACCACTTCAAGGGAGAAAGATAAAGCAGTCGATTTCCATAGAGATTCCAACTTTGGAAGCCCTAAAAGGCAGCTCAACTCTGTCCAATAGGGTCGCTATGAGTCAGAATCAATGCCAAGGCAGTGGGTTGGGTTTGGTTTTAGGAGTCCATTCATAAATATAAAGATAAATGAACCTGTCTAACACCAGAAAAGCATACAACAACAAAAGCTGGTAGGCGATATTCAGTATTTACATTCCCTAGTTTATGATTGCTTGGCGACAGCTCGGAAAAGGGTTTATGCACTAACTTTACTTGTTCAACAAGGTTATTAGTATTTCAGTTCTAAAATCCCTTAGCTCTTTGAGGTTTTAGCAGTGATCATTTGAGAATCATTAAAAAAAAACCCTTGTAATGTTTTGGACACACAATCAAACTGGCTGACACTTCTAAGACACTGTAACAAGAAGAAATGCAGAGCAAGGCTCACAATGCTCCTATCGTAGAGAGCCTATATATGCAGCATGGCCACTGACACTGGTCAGGAAAGGAAGCCTCCCGTGCTCAGAGGTCCACGATGCACCCAGTGAGTCCACTGATGAACTGGAAGGGAAAGCTGGCAAAGTAGGAGTGAAGGTGGACACTCTGGTTCCATTTGTGGAGCTGCTGCAGAAAGGGCGGGGCTCAGCAGCTGCATTTCCCCTGCTCTTCTCAAAGATGAAGACCCACTGTCCGTCAAATGTTTAATTCATGAACATATCCAAAGCCCTCTAATTTTACATCTAGAAAGGAGAGACTTGTACAAGAAAGAAGGGAAAGAGAAGGAAACAAAGAAGAAAGAAAAAGAGAAAGGAAATAGAAAAAATAGAAAGGAAGGAGGGGTGCAGAAAGTGAGGGTGGATGAAGAAAGGAAAGATAAGAAGAAAGGAAGGGAGGGAGGGAGGGAAGGAGGAAGTAAGGAAGGAGAAAACAGGAAACATGAAGGGGAAGGTGAGAAGCAAGGATGCAGGAAGAAAGGGAAAAAGAATAAGGGAAGAAAGTAAGACAGATGAAGAAGGGGGAAAGGGAGGAAGATAGGAAGGAAGACTGGGCAGAGAAGCGAAGAGCAAATATACAAAGCACTCCGTGAGAGAGAAGACCCTAATCCAGAAATACGAGCTGAAATGGGGACAAGGAATGAAAGCTTCCATCAGAAATTTCAGGGTATCTCACATCTTTTGTTACAAAAAAACCCCCAACATTTAACCATCTCATTTGCATGGCCTCATAGCCCCCATTCCAATCACAACCAATGATGTAAAATTAGAGGGCTTTGGATATGTTCACGAAGTAAACATTTGTTTAACTCCTGATTGGAAACATGCAGCCCAGGTCAGTGATTCTGATAGTGGATTCAAGTCCCTGAATCATCCTGAGGAAGAGCACAGCCACTGCCCCTGAGTGTGTAGTGCAGTGAATTATTTATGGCTCTTCTAGTCATCTTTGGTGTTTTTTATTCCCACCAAGTGACTTCTCCCCTATGGGTCTGGGTCAGAGGTGGAGGAAGATACGATTGTATTATATGATTCAGCTGTGAGTAAATGTCATCTTGCTGGGTATAAAGTGAGCCCTCTCCCAAGCGAATGGTGGATCTCACTACCAGCAAGGGAGGAGAGCCAGCCGTGGAGAGTGTCTTTTGAACCCCACACCGGGCTCACCTTCCTCTGCTGGACCTCCAGTACCTGGGACTTGTGTTGCAGCCTGCTGCCTGACTTGATTTCGCTAACTTCCACAGGCTTGTGGACGAAGAGTCTCTGAACTTTAGATCTGGGACTCACCAGCACCCCTGACTGCATGAATCATTTCATGTTGTGAGTTCCGGGGGGAATTGAAGCAAACTGCAGAGCCATGGCACATAAGGGACGACACTAAGGGGAGGAATGGCAGTCGATATCAGAGATGATGGAGTGGGACATTGGAACGTATTTAACCTCCACTGTCTTGAGATGAATTAGTCTTGTATTCATCTTTCTCAAAAAAAAATTCAGCTCAACAAGACTCGTGTACTATATTCCTTATCAGACACTTTTGAGCTAGTTTCCATCTAAGCCTTGGTGAACCAGGCGAAGTGCTATAGTCTACTGGGACTTTAGCCCCTGTTTTTTCAAGGTGGACAACATCCTTCGTGAGCCACACCAGGACTTGATGAAGAAACCCCCACTGAGTGGACTGGGCTGAACCTCAAACACACCTGCAGCCCTTGGACTTAAAGGCTGAAAGGCCACAGTGTGAGAAGAAGATTGCAATACTGTCAGGGGAGCCAGCCCCTAACAAATCATCACAGGCCCAGCAGGCGCAATTGTACAGTGATAATATGTAACGATTATAGTAAAGTCGCAGAGAATAAGAGAGATCGAAGAGAGAGTAACATAAAGAAGTCAGACACATTCCATGGTAGCATGCTCACTTCCGCCCCACTTGGTGATCCACGTGGGGATATGGAAGGTGGGAATAGCAGAGGAGAGAGAGCAATTTATTTCTAACCAAGGGTTATATATCTTTGAGGGATGTACAGCCCCCTAATTACAGGTAAAAGCATGCGTCACAGGAAGGGGTTGTACTATAGGTAATACAGTAGTAAGAGGGGGAGATCTAAGGGTATACACAAAATAGGAAGGGGAGGGATTGGGGTATACATGTGACAAGAAGGAGGTATCCTAGATTCAGGATGGCAGTCGAACTTTGGATGTCACTGAGCAGGTTTGACCTGTTCTCTGATTCTCCATGGAAACAAGTACTATTCTTATCAGTAGGGTGTGAGCACCATCTACCGTGGACCAGACAGTAGTCTGATGGCTGAATGCCTTCAGGGAGAATATCTCTAAGCATGTGACCTCCCACCGTGTGCTGACAAATGGCCTCTAAGGTTTGGCACATCTTTGGGGGAGACAAAGCTGGGGAAAAGTCTTTTTATAACCTGCAGTTACACCAAGGGTACAGAACTGGAGGCCGCTGGACTTGGGTTCAGATTTCTTGCCTCGATGGTGTCCAATGAATGGTGGCCCTGGCCTACCATATATACTTACTATTTTAATGCTCTCCATGTTTTATTAATCTGACAATCCTATTTCTGTCACTCTCAATGAATATAATTGAAAGTTTTGTCATATTTCCAACCCCGTTGTTTGTGTAATGTCCAGTCATTGAAGAGTTTAATCTGTACAAGTCAATAAATTATGTATTGCAGTTCATAGCCAGTCTGTGTTTGTATAATCTATTCACAACTGTGTTTTAAATTCTATACCATTGGCTGAATTCATGATATTGTCAACAGAAGTATCTCATCCCAAAGGAAGATGATTGATAATGTTCTCTAACATAAAATGACAATGGTGTCTCTAAGGTGAAATGGAGACATATTTAAACCATTGATTTATGAATGGATTTGGGGCTCACACTTAATTCTAGCTCCAATCTAAGATCAATGGCCCTATTTTATACTTGCCCTCATGAAGAGATAACTCCAGATATGGGTGTTATAGCCAAGAGTGGTGAAGAAGCTAGATGGTGCATGGCTATCAGAAAGAATGGTGTCTGGGGTCTTAAAGGCCATCTTCAATCAAGCAGCTATGTAAGTGAGGCATCAACTAAGTCCACATGGAAGAAGCATATCAGCCTGCATGATCTGAACAGGGGAATGAGATCAGGGCTTAAATTGTGAATGTCTATTTTGCAGAAGGCTATAGACGACAGTGGGAGAGCAAAATCCATCTACAGGGTCTACCGGCCTCTGGTGAAACCCCCTGACTATAGTCAAGGATGTGAACAGCCTTGTTATCAAACCAAGAGCCTTATAGAGGCAATTAGAGTAGACATAGTTAAGTTAAAATGTAATCTCGCATTTGATCTTCCTTTTGACCCATTTATAAGTTGTTTTGGTTTAAAAAAAAAGTGAGGGGGAAGTAGACATGGATGAGGCCTCTGGACATAGACCAGAAGTGAACCGCCTTACTTCCCATTCAGAGTGCATTGGAAAGTGGACTACGGAAGATGTAGTTAGGTTAAAATTTAACATGTTATCATTTGATCTCCCTTTCGACTCCTTTTAAAGTTCTAATTTTTAACATTTTCTGCTTTCTTTTTAATTGAGGTTTTTCTCCATTTTGTTATTGTTGCTAGCCTTTGTGTATGTTTTTCAGTATATGAAACCCAGGATGAGTGAATCTATGGAGACAATAAGTGGATTACTGGTTTCTTGAGAGCATGCTGAGGAGGGGGAATGAAAATGGTAAGCTAATAACAATGAGTACAATGAAGAAGGAAATGTCCTGAAATTTATTGTGGCGATGATTGAACAACTCTTCGTGATATGAATGAACTACTGAATTATATAATATGTGGATTACATGCCAATAAAACCGTATTTTTATAAATACTTTGATAGGTAAATCTGTAGACAGTAACTGGATTAATAATTACCTAAGGGCATGGCAGGGGAGGTTGGGGCAAATGGAGAGCTAACGACAATGAGCTCAAGAAGACAATGTTGTGGAATAAATTGTGATTATTGTGCTACTCTTTTTAATATGAGTGAATGATTCAATTGTATGGTCGGTGAAGTATGCCAATAAAAATGTTTAAAATTACACTGAGATGCAAAAATAAATAATAGGTAGATAAATGCATGAAGATAGATGGATAGATGATAGATAAATGTATGAATGAATGAATAAAATTATTTCATCAGAAGGAGTTGGTGTTGAAGACCGGGGAAGATGGAGAGAGCATGGAGGATGAGACAATCATTAAGTTCACTCCGTTAGCCTAGAGCAGAGGCTGACTAGACCAAACTCTGTGGAAAAGGCAGCTTGTAGGTGGAGCCCTGGAGGCGGAGGATGAGCCAGAGAAGAGAACACAGGAGGTTAGTGTGCTGGACAGAGCACCAAGAGTCAGTGACAGAAGATAAAGAGACAGAGAGACAGTAAGGCCAGATCACAAGGGGACTTGAGCAAAAGTCACAGTAAAGGTTTAGAGTCCATGCCAAGAACATTGGAAACCCCTCAAAGGGTCTTAGTTTTTTCCAAAAATCACATTTTGGAAGGTTCTTCTTATTGGTTCTCAAAAAAACTGAAGGATAAACTAGATGTGAGAGATAAGGGAAGGAAAATAAATCATCCATAGATTGGCCTTGTATCAAGATTTCAACTTCGAACATATCAAAGTTGAGATGCTTATGAGACCACCACCACCACCCCTGACCTTGAGCTGCCAGGTTGACATTGGCATAAGACACCGGTAGTTAGAAACATCGAGACTAAAGCTAAAAATGTGGGAATCCCTCTAAAAGTGAATTTACAGAGAGAGCAGGGCCCAGGCTCTACGGCCCGGAATTAGCCTGGCCGAGCGATGGTGTTTTCTGACCACAGAAGAATCCACACATTTGAATTACGGTGCTGCCGAAGAATGGGGAAAACACCGTGAAAAACACATCGGTCTTGGAAGAGCACAACCAGAGTGTTCCTTAGGAGCAAGATAGAGAGACTTGGTCTCCATACCTTGGAAGAGACCAGTACCTGGGAAAGAATGTCATGCTACGGAATGTAGAAGGCGTAGTGACCAGGAAGAGCCTGAAGGAGACAAATGGATACAGTGGCTATGACAATGGGTTCCAATCTCACAGGTGAGGAGGGCATAGGACTGGGCAGGGTTTGGTTCTGTTGTACATTGGGTCTGTCTGAGTTGGCACCAATTCAACTGCCCCTAACCATAAGATTAATCGTGCACTGATGACCGATCACAACAGACACAGAGCAGACCAACCAAAGCATCAATATGCCTATCTATGGCTTTTCCATCATGGGGTTGGTTAAAAACAAAAACCCTGCTATTTCAGCAACATGGAGGCACTTAAAAACACTACATGATGCCAGGGTTTGACAACATGGATGATGAAGTTGGAGACTGGTCCAGAAGATAGAAAAGAGGCTAATGAACTCCACGCGGCTCAATGCAATGATCTGCAGCGAGTCAAGCAGAGGGAGAGAGGGAAGTTAGGAGGGAGGAGAAGCAGGGAGCTGTCTACCTGCTATGTAATGGACTGATTTCCCTGGAGAGTGTTCAAGTCCTAATGGAGGAAAACCTCCTCCAAAGACCACCAAGGGGCCTGTAACACTCTTAAGTAACCAGTGCGCGTGACAAATAGAAGTTGAGTTTCCATTCTTTTGCTCCCTGACATCCTTGCTCCAATACACACACACACACACACACACACACACACACACACCTACACATATACTCCACTCCTGCCCACACACCCCAACCACGCTCCTTAACACAGTCATGAAACATTCTGCGGCTCATCGGTGGTTTTCAAACAGGGCTTGGCCAACCTCACCTCCTCTGAGTCCTCTGAGAAGTGAGAGCAGCTCAGGCGAGGCTCCAGTCCTTCTCTTAGGAGCAGAGGGGCAAGCATCCGTAAAAGGAAAAGAAACATGGAGCTCCAGGTCATTAACTGTTTATGTCACGTCTTGTCTTCTTTAATATCAGTGCTCAGGGGTCTTCAATGGACTTGGTCGTTAGCACCTCATTAGGATTAATAGCAAATGCAATTTGCATTTCTCATTCCAGAAGTTTGGTAAAAGACTCCTTTCTTCCCTGTTAAAGGGAAAGCAGACATTCTGACCATAATCAGTTACTGGTGTGACTGTGATAGTTACATCATCTGTTGTCAATTTGAGATTTAAGAGTGAAGGGGTAGAGTCTAGCCTGTCAATCAGGTCACAGCTTGATGACCTCATTTGGAGGTGCTAAGGAGATAGAGCTCCCTGAAGGTAAGACACACAGACACAGACACTCCCTGCGAGACATTCCTGTTGAGACGAGACATGGAGCTACGCTAGAGCCCAGGAGCTGAGGGGCCACATGGAGACCCCCTGGCAGTGCTGAGATGTTTCTACCACCACTGGATCCACAAGAATTTCCACCAACTGGCCTGTAATCTTCTTATATTCAGCATCATTGCCTGTGTTTTGTGAGTCTGAAGAGGAATTTATAGATTGGTTTTGGACATATGGGCTAATATCGGACTTACGGATTTGATCTGGATTGGGATGTTTTCTCAATATTCGATTGCTCTCGTATAGAAAGTTCTTTCTTATACACATATGAGTGTGTATGAATGTGTTTCTCTAGTCTCCCTGGACTAACACAGTGCTAAGTCCTAGAGCAGTCGAGTTGGCACCAGCCTGTGCCCACTTGTCCTACTCAGAATGTGTTAGGCAAAGTTGTCTAGAGAAGGAAATCCAGTGACACTCATATACCGTATATACTTGAGTATAAACTGAGGCACCTAATTTTACCACAAAAAACTGGGGGACTTTGTCAGCATAAAAATTGTGCTGAAAAAAATTCATCTTATACTAGATTATATATGGTATGTATGAGAACAAACTTTTTTATTGATAATCTTATATCAAAAGAAGCCAGCCCAGCCCAGTCCCACTCCAGTTCACACGTTCAAGGCAAGCCTAGGCCCTCTACAGGCTCACATGGCTGCAAGCTGATGCGGAAGAGCAGAGAGCACTGGGAGCAGAGTTGCAGGGATCCCAAGTTGGTGGGCACATGGCAGAGCACAGACAGAGAGCAGTCGGCATCAGACACCCAGCAAGCAAGAAGGAGAAGGGGTTGAGGGTGGGGGTGGGTTCCCAGGTTCCCTGCTTATAAGAAGGCCACGCCCCAAGGAGGCACCATCCTGCTGTAATCTGATTGGCAGGTTGGACTCCTTGTGTGTCAGAATAGATCGATGCGCTCCCAGGTTTCCAAGGGCCGATTTTCCAGAAGCAGGTCACCAGGCCTTGCTTCTGAGGCACCTCTGGTTGAATTGAAACCTCCAGCCATCAGGGTAGCAGCTGTTTTCCTTATCTAGTGCCGCAGTAACAGAGCACCGGTAAGTGGCAGGCTTTAACAAGCACACGTGTATTCTCTCACGGGCTAGGAGGCCCGGCTTCCCGTGAAGCCGTTCCCTCTGCTGGGGCTCCGGAGGAAAGACCTTCCCATCCATCTGTCCCTGGGTTTCCACACGTCTCAGCACAAGACCCCTGTTCCCAAGGCCACACTCCACTCTCAGCACTTCCTTCTCGGTGACAGAAAGTCCCTTCTTCTCTGTCCTTCGCCCTCCTTTTAGCTCGTGTAAGATAAAGAGTGAGGCAGGTCACACCCCAGGGACATGCCTTTAAATTGGGTCAGGGCAGTGACCTGAATAAGGATTTTGTATCCCACCTTAACCTCCTTACAACAGATTGGCTGGTGAAATAGAATCACATCATGGCTGAGGGGGTTGGGGTGTAAAGGGGAGTAGCCATACCCCTACATAGCTACCAGACCACTGGGAATCAGGGTCCAGGCAGTGTGCCCTGTATTTTGCCGTGGCGAGGTGCCCGCAAGTTGGTTCTGACTCAGGGCGGGGGTAGGTACAACAGAAGGACACAAAGCCTGGTCCTGCCTCATCCTCACAAGCATTGCTATGCTTGAGACCATGGTTCAGCCTTCCATGTGGATTGCAACCCAACAGACAGGTATCCCAGCCAGCACTGGGAGCCCCTGAAATGATGCGCGGTCCTTCTGTGCTAGGCATTATCCCAAAGGCCTGGGAATGGGCCGCCACTTTGGACTCAGAGATGTGTGTTGAGGAAGCAAACCTGCTCGATCAGCAAAGGACCAACTCCTCTAGCCCGTAACCTAACAGAGATCAACTCCTACCTTCCTTAAACATCGTATGTGAGGCCTCTGAATTACAGCATCTTAGACGAGCCGGCACACGAATCACACACAATTCCTGTCCAGGCCCATGTCCGATCACCTCCACGACTCGACTCTGGAGCTACCGCTCAGTCACAAAAACGTGCGATAACCACCATCTCCATCTCTCCTTCCTCTTCCTTCTTATCCACAAGGCAGGGCTGGCCACCAAAGCGGCTCACTTATACCTGCCAGGGGAGAAGTGGAGGAAATTGACAACCAGCTTAGCGAAGATTATCCAATACTACTGCTCCTGTGATATGCCAGTTGTCGACACCTACTCATGGTCCCCCTGGTGCCAGAGTAGAACTATGCTCCAGACTGTTTCCAGTGGCTGAATGTTCTGTATTCATCACCAGGCCTTTCTTTCTAGGCATTTCCAGGTGGACTCAATCCTTTCAGTTAGGAACTGAATGGTTAACTGTTTACACCACCCAGAAATGCCTGTTACTAAATAGGGATGAGTTAAATACTTGAATACACACCTAAAGAGGTATATTCTGTCTTTTCTTCTCTTTCTCCACCTCTTCCTATACCACCTCCTCTCTCTTTCCCTCTTTTTATTGTGACACAGGTGCACATTTAAAGAGCAGATCATGAGTTTTCCATTCACAATTTATACGCATTTTGTTTCAACTCAACTATGTCAGTCCCCTCAATGGACCACCACTCCCCGCACTTCTCCCCGTGTTCCTTGTTCCCATTCCCCATTCTTTCCTGGCCTTCTGACATCGTCCTTGGTAGAGGACACCTTCATGATCTGCCATCGCTGGTGATTCTAACCTTGGGGGCAGGGGGGATTTAGTTCCAGATCTGAAGGGCAACGAGGGAGAATAGTCTCTATCCAACCAATAAGGTTGGTCTCTTTCATCAATCATTTAATATTAGCATTTTATATATTCTGATATCATGTGTGTTTCACATTTCAGAAGTAATGGCTTGAGAAACTCAATCATCAATAAAGTCAGTATGAGGCCCATCTGTGGATGCCAGGATAATGGGAGATTATACCAGGCTCTACCTCCACACAGCTTCCCTCTTGCCACTCTGTGGACTTGGGATAGTTAGCCACATTCTTCATGACTTGGATGCCATTGACGAGCTGGATTGACACAGTGACTGCAACAATGGGCTCAAACATAAGAACAATTGTGAGGATGGACCAGAACCGGGCAGTGTTGCCTTCTGTTATGCATTGGGTTGCTATGAATCAAAACCAACTTGACAGCACCTAACAACAGCAACAACAATTGTTTCATTATATCAGGGCCTTGGTGGCATAGTGGGTTACAGGTTGGGCTGCTAACCTCAAGGTCAGCAGTTCAAAACCACCAGCCACTCCAAGGGAGAAAGGTGAGGCTTTCTACTCCAGTAAAGAGTTGCAATTTGGGAAACCCACATGGGGTGTTCTATTCTCTCTTATAGGGTCTCTATGGATCAGAGTTGACTCACTGACAGTGACTGTTTGGGATTATATCATATGCAAATAAAACCATCAACTCATATGCATGTGAGAGTGGGGGAGAAAGATAAAAAATTGAATAAGGGAGAAAGATGAAAAATTGATGAATTTGATTTATAGTGCTGGCAACAAACGTTGAAAGCACCAGGGACTGCCAAAAGAACAAACAGATCTTTGAAGAAGTGCAGCCGAAATGTTCCTTAAAGCAAAGCTAGGGAGACATGTACTTTGGACATGTTATAAGGAGAGATGAGTCCCTGGAAAAGGACATGATGCTCTGTAGAGGGATAATGAATAAGATGCAGACCGACAAGATGGATTGACACAGTGGCTCCTACAGCGGGCTCAAACACAACAATGGTGAGAATGGTACAGAACTGGATGGCATTTCGTCCTGTCGTGCATAGGGTCACGATGAGTCACAATGGACTCAATGGAATCTACCACCACAACTGTAACTATCTGCTGTTGTAGAGGAGTCCTGATGGTGTAAGGGGTTAGCGCTCATCTGCTAATTGAAAGATCAGTGGTTCGAATCTACCGGCCACTCAGTGGGAGAAAGTTGTAGCCATCTGCTTCCATAAAGATTCACCATCTTGGAAACCCTTTGGGAGCAGTTCTACTCTGTCCTATAGAGTTTCTATTAGTTAGAATTAAGTCAATGATAATTCAATGAGTTTGGGGTTTTTGGTGGGGGTGTAGTTATTAAGATCGAAGCTCTTTGTACAGGCAAAATTTGCAGTATACTCCAAGTACACAAGGGCTCAAAAAAGCAGCAGCAGCAGCATCACCACCCTCATCAACAACATCAACAGCCAGCATCCATTTAAAATGTGTCCTGCTGCAGGCCTCTGCTCAAGCCCTGCCTCAACACAAGAACACTTTGGTCTAACAACCTGGCATTCTGTGATGCTCACCCTCCCAGCACGATTGCTGAAAACAAATGGGTGCATAAGCAAATGTGGTGAAGAAAGCAGATGGTATCCGGTTATCAAAAGATATAGCATCTATGGTCTTAAAGGCTTGAAGGTAAATAAGCAGCCATCTAGCCCAGAAGTAAAAAAACCCACATGGAAAAAGCACAACAGCCTGTGCGATCACGAGGTGTCAAAGGGGTCAGGTATCAGGCATCATCAGAACAGTGCGGAGTGGGGACCCAAAGCCCAGTTGTAGGTCACTGGACATCCCCTTACAGAAGGGTCTCGGGGAGGAGACAAGTTAGTCAGGGTGCAATGTAGCAACGATGAAACATACAACTTTCCTCTAGTTCCTGAATGCTTCCTCCTCCCCCACTATCATGATCCCAATGCTACCTTACAAATCTGGCTAGACCAGAGGATGTACACTGGTACAGATAGGAACTGGAAACACAGGGGATCCAGGGCAGATGATCCTTTTAGGACCAGTAGTGTGAGTAGCGATACTGGGACAGAATCCAGGAACAGAAATGGGAGTAACAATACCAGGAGGGTAGGTGGAGAGAGGAGGGGTGGAAGGAGGAACCAATCACAATGATTGACACATAACCATACACACACACCCCAGGGGACAAACAAGAGAAACCATGGAGGGAAGGAAGTGTAAGATATGAAAATAATAATCCTTTATCAAGGGGACATGGGGGGGGAGCTGATACCGAAGGCTCCATAGAAAGTAAATGTTTAGAACATGATGATGTCAACATAGGCACAAATATGCTTGATACAAATGATGAATGGACTGTTAGAAGAGCTGCAAGAGCCCCCAATAAAATAATCTTTTAATAAAAAATAAAATGTGTCCTAAATTCAACTCAGACTTGTATAAGCCGGGGGCCAAACTCTCTGAAGGTATATTCTTCTGCGAGAACAGTAGTGCCGGGATGCAAGCAACGAAGCCTTTGAGAAGACCCTAACGCCGCAGCCTTGGAAGGAGAGTTCTTACACTTGAAACTTATCGGGAGGAGATATGGAAAATGCTCAAATCCAAGTACATACATATGGCTTGGATTCAGAGGCCTTAAGTGAGATATTTTATTTTTTCACTCTGTAAATTTTCACCCAAATTACACATATATGCATAAGCATGCATTTGTTGTTGTTAGATGCCATCTAGCCAGCTGACTCACAGTGGCCCTATGCATGACAGAACGAAACACTGCCCTGTTCCACGTCATCCCCACAATTGTTCCTTTGTCTCACCCCGTGGCTGCAGCCACCGTATCCATCCATCTTGTCAATGGCCTTGCTCCTTTTTGCTGCCCTTCCAGTTTCCCAAGCATGATGTCCATCAGTGGGTCTCAACCTGTGGGTCACGATCTCTTTGGGGGTTCTAACGATCCTTTCACGGGGGTCGCCAGAAAACACAGATTTCCGATGGTCTTAGGAACCAAGACACCACTCCTCCATCCATCTCCAGGCGGGTCTGCCCACATGCAGATACACCCACCTACCAGTACCTGGAGTGAAGACTGTTACCCATGCTACACCATGCTTCAAGACAAAATTTCATTTATTTGTAATTAGAAATAAATATTTTACAATATAGAATTACATATTGTTTTGTGATTAATCACTATGCTTTAATTATGTTCAATTTGTAACAATGAAAATACATCCTGCATACAGGTATTTACATGGTGATTCATGACATCAGCAAAATTATAGTTATGAAGTAACAATGAAAATAATTTTATGGTTGGGGGGTCACCACAACAGGAGGAACTATATTAAAGGGTCACAGCATTAGGAAGGTTGAGAACCACTGATCTACTGGGACTGGTCTCTCCAGACATGTCCACAGTATGTAGGACGGAGTCTCCCTCTCCCTGTCTCTAAGGAGCACTCTGACCACTCTTCTTCCAAGACAGACTTGTTTGTCCTTTTGGCAGTCCATGATACTTCAACATTCTTCTCCAGCACCTCAATTCAAATGCATCTATCAGTCTATGTTCTTCCTTATTCAATGGCCAACTTTCACACACGAAGAGCAAAAGAGGCTGTCTGCTTCCGTAAGGATGTCCAGACCCCACGCCCTGGAAAAAGTCACTGGGAGTCCAAAGTGACTTGATGGCAGTGGTTTGGGGGAGTTGGTTTTCTGTTTGGTTGTTTTCTGTTTGATAACTAGCTTGTTCTAAAAAATGTAAATAGCTACATACACCTGCAATTCCTGGCTCTTAAATGAGATTTGTAATTCCCTAATACAAGAAAGCTGGCTAGTTAAATAGTCAGGATGATCTAGGAACATTCCAATTATAAAATTCTTTTTTCTGAAGCAAAATTTCCCCCGAGTCCCATCAAATCCCTCCATGTGCCTACTCCTGGCAGTGAATCTCAGTTTATCAAGCGTCTTCTCCGAGCCCGGAAAGAGCTCATCCTAATGAAACACTTCCTTTAACACCACTTCCTGGACACCCATTGGTCGAAGGTGAACCTGCATCTGCGCTTTTCCCTTGAAATACACAGATGACTCGCACAGCCTCTGCATCTGTGCTTTTCCCTTGAAATACACAGATGACTCGCAGCCTGTACGACGGAAATTCTTCTTTCATTTCCTCTCCTTTCCCTGCCTATTGGGTCACCTTTTGATCACTGGTTAGAACTGCAACACTTAATCTGCGTATCAAATACTAGGAAATCGATAGCTAAATTACTGTGGAGCTCACATTCAACTGCCTACGGTGTCCAGTCATTAATGCCCAGTGACTGGTTCCTGAGTAATGGTATCACTATGAATGCCAAACTAATTAATCACTCTTGAGTTTGATGTGAAGCTGCTGGGTGATTATAAATGTGTAGCTAATTGGGCAGTGGACGATTTGATAAATGGTGGGGAATCAGGAAGCCAGGCCTTCAGATGAGCTCAAGTGAAAAGCTGTTAATTGGCATGGTTGCGTGCCTGGCAGTGGTAAGTACCTTCAACATGATCTTTCCATGGTCTTTGGTCTATCACAGCTCTTTGCTCCGCTTTGATTCAAGCTCCCAAATGTCCATGGTCACTGACAAGATGGTCTGGGGACTTCAAGATCACATGAAAGAAGTCACCTACATTTACAAGTGCTTAGTGAGATTTCTAATTTGAGATACATTTCCTTCTTGAATTGTGCAAGGCAACTCTACTTTTCAGTCCGTGCTTGGTTTTATTTCCCCCACAATTATGGAAGTAGTCAATGTACTACAGTGTATCCCAATGGCACTGCCTGATTTGAAAGGAGGGACGAGTTGGCTCTGGTTGGGTTGCTCTTGTCCACAGGAGCAGTAACACATTCAGCCCCAGTTCTCAAGACTCTCCACTTCCTGGTGCTCCAGAGAGATCCCCACCCCCACCCCTCTTCCCTCTGGCTCAAGATTTGCCATGACAAATTACTTAGAGAGTTTCTTAAATCAGCCCTTACCTAGGCACCATCCAGACCCAATGAATCAGAATCTCTGCAGTGGAGGCTCGGGAGCCTAGTGAGTTTACGAAACTACCCAGCCAGGTGTGGGACATGCTGTGTGAGGAATAACTTCTTTTCTGCCAACATGCAGGTATTTCTGTAGGGAATTTAGACCAGAATGAAGATGGCCCTTCCCTTCAAGGGCTCCTCATTGCTACTGAGAGCCAGATGGGAACCTTCAAGTGACCCCGCAGCTTAGGGCTACTCCAACCCACCTTCCCCCAACTCTCCCCCATTCTCCCCTTGGACGCTGAACCCCAGCCTGACGACTCTGGGCCTTGTGTCCCCTCTCTAGCAGCAGAATCTTTGCACGGGAAGCTCTTGTCTTCCTCTGGAAGGTTTTCCTCACTGACTAGCTACTACAGCAACTCTATCATCTTTCTTCAAGGTAGTAATTGCCCACCATCAGAACACAGGGTACCTTTTCCTGACTGCACTTTAGCGCAGCTGTAACCTTCTATTTATTTGTGTAATTATTTTTCCAATACCCATCGCCCCAAGAAGGCTGAGATTTTTTTTCTCTCTTACTTACTGCTCTATTATCTTGCGGTTACTTATTGCTTCTGGGCCTCACCCAGAGCAGGTATGCAATAACTTTTTTAATGGATGGATAGATATATGGATGGATGGATGGATGGATGGATGGATGGATGGATGGATGGATAGATGGATGGACGGATGGAGAGAAACTCCATAAGATGGAGTGGAGCTGTCCCATAGGGTTTCCAAGGCTGTGACTGATGAGTTCGAACTAAGACCTTCTGGTTAGCACACACGAAAAACAAAACCTGTTGCCATCCGGTTGATTTCAACTCATTGAAAAACATCAAACAAACAACTCCCTGCCATCAAGACAATTCTGACTCATAGTGACCCCACTTTAGGGTTTCCAAAACTGTAAATCTTTATGGGAGATGAGAATTTCATCTTTCCCCTCAAGAATGACTAGTGGGTTTGAACCGCCAGCCTTGTCATTGAGAGTCCAAGACCTACCCCACAGCATCACCAGGGCTCCTTTACCCAGTGCCATCAAGTGAATTCCAACACTTCGTGAGCCTATAAAGGGTTTCTGAGGCTGTAAATCTATACAAGAGAAGACCACCTCATTTTCCTCCCAAGAAGCCACTGGTAGGTTTGAACCACTGACTTTCAGGGTGACTCAGGGCCCCTTAAAGCTGTGACTGTATAGCTACATGAGTGCAAAGTCCCTGTAATGTCAGGATGGCAAAGACAAGATTAGAAGAGAGACCCATCTCGGTAGCAGGGAAAAACACGCGGTACAGAAAGTCACGGAAACCAACTTCCAGGACCTGCTCTGGCGAACAGCTTCCACGGAAGCGGGCATCCATAGCAGCTCTACCAGTGCAGAGCCTCACCCAGGAGACACCCAGAACACAGCGCCCCAAACCAATTTAGGTGAAAACCCCTGCTTAACCGTGAACAATACAGCCGCCAGTCCTGCTTCAGGGGCTTACCAAGAGAGGGTGGATTTCAGGCGGACGGTCCATTCCCAATCAGCTCTCTCCTGTAATGAATTTCTTTAATTCAGTGCGACTGTGGGCTCGGTGGGCTGAAAAGCGTCTTCCTTATCTGCCTAGAACACACTGATTTATACCTCAGCCTGGACGGAAGTCCAGGGCCTCCGATCTGACCATCGATTCTTTCTGCAAGAGCCCGTGCAACACATTACAGGTTCACCCCCTCCCCCTTACAGCCCCAGTCTGCCTTTGTTTGAAGAGACTGCTGCTGCTGGACCTTTGGGAATTTCACAGGAATCAGAGTGCATAAGGTGGAGGCCAACACACACACACACACACACACACACACACACATGCATGCGCAAACCTAGCCGCTGTTAACGTTCCAGTGAGAAACATCATCAACTGCCTTAAGAAGGTCTCTTTCTTTGCTGATTTCCATTTCCCATGTGACCCATGGGCTGGTTTCCATAGAGGCTCCAGTTTGCCACCACCGGGAACAAGAGGCAAAGGTCGCCCCGGGAAATGAGGCGTTTGGAATCTAGCTTATGTGTAAAAGCCAATCAATCACACTGTAATAGTCCAAGGGAAATGCTCCTTTATGGGCAACCATGATTGTAGCAGAAAATCCATTCATGGATTCATGGGTACCTCATGAATATTAGTTACTCACATTTCACCTCCATCTAAGGAACACCATCACTTCCAACTCTGAAGCCTCTGTGTTTCTTTCTAAACCAAATGCCTTCACACACATCCCTGCCAGCCTGTAAGCTTACTCTCCCACATAACAAGCTATGGCCTGTTTGGAGAATTCACCATTCAAATCTCACAAACCACATATAGTGTGCATGTGCGTGTGTGTGCATCTGTGTGTGCGATCTGCGCATGCATGAGTCTTTGTGTGAATGTGCATCTCTTTGCGATTACGTACATGTGCATCTGTGTCTGGTATGTGCAAGGATCCACATATGATGTATGGATAGGTGCGTGAATACAGGCATGCACATTTATGTATTCCAATAACGTCTATAATATCATGGAGTGCTGGTGGTGCAGCGGTTATGCATTGGTCTGTGATCTGCCAGGTCAGCAGTTCAAAACCACCAGCAGCTCCTCGGGAAAAGATTGAGCTTTCTACTCCCCAAAACAGTCTTGGAAACCTAGTGACAGGGGGTCCCTATGAGTCAGCATTGACTCCACGGCAGTGAGTATAAACTAACATCACACATAAAATCTAAGGCAGTGGGCCCCGACCACACATTTCACTGGGATATCGCTTTCTCTCAGAAGGCCCGTCCGATTCACTCTGGCTGTGACCCTTGGTGACAGCAGGTCCACACCTGGACTTTGAATTACACGCAGCCCACACCCTCCTCCTTTGCCTCCTGATTTGTTGGTTGTTAGGCACAAACAAGTTTGAGTTAAGTTCACATGTGTATAAACGAAACAATCCCCTTTATCCACTGCCAGTAGTTCAGTCTTACTTTAAGTAATCCATTCTTGTCGAAGGGAATCTTGCTGAAGGGAATCTCTGCACAATGTGTCGCTGTAACCCGTTACTTTCTACTGCCACCCCCACCATTCCATTTCTCATCCTCCATTTTGACCAGCAGGAGGCCCCCCTCACTTGACTTTAAGCTGTGCTGACAGCTTAAAGTACCAAACAGTTTATAGGGCTGGTATAAATTGGATCTACTCTATGACACACAACAACAACAACTAGCAGGTTTTCGGGCACACTGTAGATAGTAGATTCTCTTGGTTGAACTGTGTCCCTACAGGTAGGATGCCCCATCTCTCCGGAGGTCACAGCCCTGATCCCAGGGAAGGTGAGTTTCCTCAGGGTGTGCTCTGCATCACTTTTCCTCTTACAAGAGAGAAAAGGAGAGCGAAGTGAGAAGAGAAGAAGAGACTTCACTCCACCAAGAAAGAAAAGCCAAGAGCTAGGCACATATTTTGGACTCAGGGTCCCCATGCTGAGAACCTCCTAGACCCAGGGAAAGACACATGGAGCTCTCCAAGGAACCCTGGACCCCCAGATGCTGAAAGGAGACAAGGACCTTCATCCAGAACATCAAAGAGAAAAAGCCTTCCGCTAGATCTGGTGCCATGAATTTGGACTTCTGGTTTCCTAAGTTGTGAAAGAGAGAGAGAGAGAGAAATCTATTTCTTGAAGCCAAAAAGAGCCACTGCACACTACTGACTATATTATCCCCACACCAAGGCTCTCATCCCCTTACCTTGCACACAGTGCCTGCATGAGACATAAACTCCAGAGCACAGGTAGCAGTGGCCTTAGCAGTCTGCCTCGTCCAGCTGATCCCGTTCCTATTGTGCCACGACTTCCTGGTTGACACCCATTATGCCAGCCAAACTGATCTATTATTTTGAAATGATGGTACGTGCCCATGAACATTAGACTTTGAGTTGGAAAGGTGGAAGAAGAATAGATACATTTGAATATTGGTGCTAGAGAAGAATGTTGACAGTATCTTCTGTGAAAAGAACCAGCAAATTTGTCTTGGAAGAAGTTTAGCCAGAATGCTCCAGGAGGCAAGAAAAGCAAGACTGTGTCTCATGTCAGAAGAGACCACTCCCTGGAGAAGCACATCATGCTTGGTAACGTACAGGAGCAGGGAAGAAGAGGAAGACCTTCAACAAGACTGAGTGACACAGGGGCTGCGACATTGAGCTCAACATTAACAACAATTGTGAGGATGGCGCAGGGCAGGCAAGGTTTCATTCCATTGTACAAAGGGTCACTAGGAGTTGGAACGGACCCAACGGCACCTAACAATGTGGTAAGGGCAGTCACGTGTTTGCTGGCCCGTCTCTTACCTGGAACGTCCTTCCTTCTCATTGTACCAGCACCAGCTCACAAGGGACCTCAGGCCCTACCATCCCCTTCCCACGCCCACCTTAATTTCCCTTCAATTCAGAGTTCACAGATCCTTCACGCGGATGGTATCGGTTATCTGATGTTCAATGTGAAGTCCTGTATTTTCTCAGTAGGAACTCTAATGGCACAGTGATTCTGGTCCTAGGGAAAAAGACAGAGCTTTCCACACCCATAATGCATTACAGTCTCAGAAACCCACGAGGGCAGCCTACCCTGTCCTATAGGGCAGCTATGAGTCCCCATCAACTCAGTGGCACTGAGTTTGAGTTTTTGATGGTTCAGAAACATGGGCTGGTGCTCAGCTGTGAGCCAAAGTGTCAGCAGTGGGAACCCGAAATCCCTCTGCAGGATGCAGATGGCAGTCAGCTTCCCTAAATCTGCGAGCCCCAGAAGCCCTGTGGGGCAGACTCTCCTGTCCAGTAGGGTCCTACTAAGTTGGATCTGACTCAACAGCCCCACGTGTCATCTGTCTCCGTGTTTTGTTTTGAGGAGATTTGTTTTTAGTGTTCCAGAGCCTGTCATCTATTACTATTTTTTTGGCAGTGTGTTAGTTTAAGGAGCTTTTTCATTTGTCTACCAAGCAAATACAACTTTTGTAGGTCAAACCCCCAATTACAACATGAAAACAGGACAGCCATGAGAGCACTGCTTGTTAAGGATGCATGCGGATTCCCAAAATACCATGGCATTCAAACCCGAAATGTCAGCGAGAGCATTAGCAATGAGAAGCCAGGGAAGTCTTGGAGAAGCACAGTTGTAAGCATTTCTGTCCCTCACCCAAACCCAGACCATGCGCTCTCACCGGCTTGCCCTCCTTCCATCCACTCCCTCGCTCCTCTGAGTCTCAAAGTAAGACCCCTGCCGAAGACAATCCGAAGGATCCTGGTTCTGCGTGAAAATCACACCTCCCTCTTCAAAGTCAGTCTGGGGGGGTTCACAAGATTGTGTCTCCCCTGGGAAAACACGCCGGCCCTATTTGCGTGGAATCCTTCATCTCTCCTTGAGAAGCCTGTGATAAAGGAGTTCAATCTCTACCATCAGGAGCATCTCATGGGAAAGCAAAGGAAGTTCGTACATGGAGGTGGACATGGAATCGAGGGTCCGGTTTCCAGAATCAGAAAGCTCTCTGCAGGACGGGAAAAGAGCGGCATCCATGGAATCCACCAGTGCAACGGCTGTGGGAGCCAAACACCAACCAGAAGTCCCAGTCAACTCCAACCCCGACAACTGCGAGAGGACAGAGGGGAGCAGTGCACCAAGGGGTTTCTGGGGCTGGTAATGTGGAAGTGAGTCTCCAGGCCTTACTGCTGCGAACGAGGCCTTGGATCCGCTTGACTCTCCAACCTTTTCATTAGCAGTGGATTCGAGGAGCCTGGTGGTGTGATGATGACAAGTTGGGCTGCCAAGCACAGGGTCACCGGTTTGAAAACACCAGAAACTCACGGAAACTGCTTTTTCCTGTCCTATAGGGTCACCAAAAGCCAGCATTGACTCAATGGAAATCACTTTGGTTTCATTTGGTTGGTGTGTGTGTGTGTGTTCACGCGCATGTGTGTAACTCAGGAGTCCTGGTGGCATTGTGGTTAAGTGTTGGGCTGCTAACCATGAGGTCAGCAGTTCAAAACCACTTGCCACTCCTTAGGAGAAATACATGGCTTTCAACTCCTGTGAAGAGTTACAGTCTCAGAAACATACAGGGCAGTTCTACCCTGTCCTATCGGATCAGTATGAATCAGAATCGACTCAATGTCAGTGCGTTTAGTTTTTGTTTGTTTTTTGGGGGGGTGTCGTTTATATATGTGTTTGCTTGCTTTGCTTTAGTGTTTCCCAAAATGGATGATACCACCTATCGTGGGGCTGCAATAGCAGACACCTACACTTTATCCTGGCTAATGTGCTGAAGTGCAAATGTTTTCATTGCCGGGGGGCAGATGTGTGTGGGAATCTATAGTGTAATGCTTCATACCACCCAGGGATCCCACCGTGAAAGCAGCGACCACTTGTCCACTCCGTATCCTCCTTTTGCCACTTCACATTTTCTCCGATATCTAAGCAATACTGGGATGAAAGCCCTGGTGGCGTGGGGACTACTCACTGGGCTGCTAAGTGAAAGGTCATCAGCTCGAAACCACCAGCTGCTCGGTGGGAGAAAGATGGGCCTTTCTCTTCTCATGAAGAGCTACAGTCTTGGAAAGCAATTGGGGCAGTTCTACCCTGTCCTAGAGGGTCACGGTGAGTCGGAGTCAACTCAATGGCAGTGAGTTTGGGTAGTGAAACATGGCAACCAGCTGATACCTGTTTACAGATAAGTGTACTGCCTTTTCTCTGAAAACTGTTACTGACCACATCTCCCTCTGAGGAGATGCCTCAAACTTTCTGGTTGCTAAGGAAATTGCTAAGAAGAATATGTAAATTTCAAGTTGCATCAAACTAATCACATTCGCGCTATAAGATAATGGAAGAAGGGGGGGAACAAGCAGGATCTCAAAGACACATTAGCTATCATGAGTAAAACGGAGAATAAAGAAGGACACTTTGATAATGTGTATCCAATTTGCCTAATGATTGCATAAGCTCTTTGACCCAGAAAATTCCACATCCGGGAATTTAACCCAAATAATTCATCCGAGAAGTCACAAAGATGTGCTTATACTGATACATCTAAAAAGGCAGGGAGGAAGGAAGGCTAAAGGGAGAGAGGGAGGGAAAAAGTCACTTGGTTAAAAATAGCTCACAGAGGAGACAGCAGGTGAGTGCTGGCTGCTAGCCCAACGGCTGGCATTTCATACCCACTAGCTGCTCTGCTGGAGGAAATGGGGGGCACTGTCTGCTCCCGGGAAGATATACAGCCCCGGGAACCCTTGAGTCAGATTCGACGCCAGGGCAGTGGGTTTGATTTTGGTTTAGTCAATGGAATGCTAGACAGCCATTAGGAATCATGGTGCCGATCTGTATTCGTTAAACATGGAAGAATTTCCATGATACAGTACATGAAGAAAGCAAATAATGCACAATCTCAGTCCTGGGCGGGTGGGGAAACAACTAAGCGTAGGCAAGGTATAGGTTGGCACACAAAGAGGGATCTGCTGGGAAATGGCCCACAATGTGTGTAAAGGCTGGTTCTCGGTGGAGGAGTGGGGGGATCGAAGGAATGTTTTGAAGGTCTTATGCTTCATGAGAAACCAGAGTCAGTCTCTCTTAAATCAGAGTCAGTCTCTCTCTCTCTCTCTCTCTCTCTCTCTCTCTCTCTCTCTCTCTCTCTCTCTCTCTCTCTCTCTCTCTCTCTCTCTCTCTCTTCTTCTCCCTCTCTTTTCCTCCCATGCTTCTCCCTCTCTTCCATCTCTCTCTACCTCTTTGGAAAGAAACAGAAGAGCTGATGTCCCGAAACAAGCAAAAACAAACTCACTGCCACTGAGTCGATTCTGACTGCGAGCCACCCTATAGGAGAGAGATCTGTCCCTGTGGATCTCTTAGTCTGTTCCTGTCCACCAGGACGGAAAGCCTCATCTTTCTCCCAGGGAGCAGCTGGCGGCTAATGGTGTCAAACTGCCGACCTTGTGGTTAGCAGTTCAATGTGTAACCCACGATGCCAACTAGTTGTAGAGCAGCAAAATCCAGCTTGCCAATAAGGCAACTGAAGGCACAGCTTTCTGCGCCGCGGTGTGCACTGCCAGAGAGCAAGTGAGCTAAGCGGGGAGTACAGGGCCCTGCCGTCTGTCTCTGTGTGGCACGAGATCAAGGAAGGTTCGAAGGAGCATTTCCATCCAGTTCTGTGCCTAAGATTTAGATCTGGATACACTCATGGTCCTTCAGTCATGAGGCCTTTCCGGGAAGATCAAAATGTTTTTTTTTAAGATCAAATTAATTTTCTCTATTATGCAATATTTTCCCAAATTAATCTGTGAATAAAATATACTCACAGTCTTCTTCCTTGAATGTGTTTACATTCAAAGGAAGTCCGGAGTGAGAAGCAGAGACAATGAGGCAAATGGGGAAGAAGAGGAAAATGGTAGGATTATCTCGGTCCAGCTTGAGGTCCTCTGGTGACACAGTAGTTAAAGCACTCAATGACTATCCAAGCCACCAGCTGCTCCGCAGGTGAGCAGTGATGTAGTGGGCTCCCATAGAGACTTACAGCCTGGGAGCCCTACAGGGCAGCTCTACTCTGCCTTCTATGGCTGTCTGTGAGTCAGAAGCAACTTGATGGCCCTGGATTACCTTCCGTTTGCTTTTTGAGCCCCGAGCAAAGCCCTCTCTCTGCCCTCTGCATCGGGCCCAGATCAGAGAATGCACCTGCAGCTGCTGTCCTCTCTGACACGCTAAAACTGACTCTTGCAAGCTGCAGGCGCATGTTGGTAACATGCCACCAGGCAGTTGTATTATATGTGGGCTTTGGTTGGTGTTGCTCCATCATGGGGTGACTCTTGATGAGCCCCTAGAGTATGCACAGGGTTCATTTAATATGCAAAAGAATCATCTGAGGACCTAGTCGGAGATTCTCCTGAGACTGATGGTGTCTGTACATGGACCATGCTCCTGCCTTCCTAACAGGGCCTACACCTGGTCTCAGGGACTGGCACAGAGGAGATGTCCTTCCTCTGTGGTCATCCCCACCCCCCACTGCAGCCTGGGTCACCAAAGAGTCTTAAGGAGCCCTGCTGAGACATGATGAAGATTGAAAAGTGATTGCAATTAAGTGCTAACCAAGAAGCCAAGGGTTCAAACTCACCAGCTGCGGTCATCTGTCTGCATAAAAACTGATGGCCTTGCAGACCCAGTGGGTCATTTCTACTCTGTCCTATAGACTCACTGTGAATTAGAATCAACTTGAGGACAGTAGGGTTGGAATTTGGTTTAATTTTGAGGCACTGGTGGGTCAGTGGTCGAGTTCTCACCATGTGGGAGGCCCAGGTTCAATTCCTGGCCAATGCCATCTCAGGTGTACCCACGACACGTATAACGGAAGTGTGCATATCGCTATGAAATCTACTGCACGAGACCTCCTCAGAGTACTGGAAAGAAAGGATGTTACTTCGAGGACTAAGGGGAACCCCAAGGCATGTGACCACACATCACCGCACATGCATGTGAAAATGTGACTTTGAAAAAGGAAGACTAATGAGGAATTGATGTGTTTGGTTTGTGGTGCTGGCAACGAAAATTGAAAATACCACGGGTTCACAAAAAGCTAAACAAATCTGTCTTGCTGTACGACCAGAGTGCTTCTGAGAGGCAGGGATGATAAGACTTCATCTTACATACTTTGGATATATCATCAGGAAAGAGCAATCCCTGCAGAAGGACTTCATGCTTAGTAAAGTACAGGGGAGTAAATAAGAAGAAGGCCCTCCACTAAACCCACATGAAGGCCGAACATGATGGTGGGACAAGAGGAAAGTAAAAGGAAATAGAGGAAAGAACCAGGAGGCAAAGGACATTTATGCAGACCTAAATACAGGCATGCACATATGTAAATACATACATAATGAGAGGGGAATAGATCTCATATCTATATGTACTCATATCTATATGTTAAGAATTAAGGTTGCAGATGGACATTGGGCCACGACTCAAGCACTCCTTTAACACAAGAATATTTTATTCTAACAATCCAACATTCTATGATGCTCACCTTCCCAACACAATCAATTAAGACAAAATGGGTACGTAAGAAAATGTGAAGAAAGCTGATGGTACCCAGCTATCAAAAGATATAGTGTCCGGGGTCGTAAAGGCTTGAAGATAACTAAGCAGCCATCTAGCTCAAAAGCAACAACCCCCCACATGGAAGATGCACACCAGGCTGCGTGATCATAAGGTGTCAGTGGGATCAGATATCAGGCATCTAAGACCCAGAACAGAATCATACCCAAGGTGAATGGGGAGATTGGGGGGAGATGGAGTAAAGACCCAATGCCCATCTGTAGACAATTGGACTTCCCCTCACAGAGGGGTCACAGGGAAGAGATGAGCCAGTCAGAGTGCAGTATAGCACCAATGAAACACACAACTTTCCTCTAGTTCTTTGGTGCTTCCTTCACCCCATTAGCATGACCTCAATTCTACCTTACAAATCAGATTAGACCAGAGCATGCGCACTGCTACAGATAAGAGCCAGAAACACAGGGAATCCAGGGTAGATAAACCCCTCAGGGCCAACAAGGAGAATAGAGATACCAATAAGATTAAGGGATGGTGGAGTAAGAAAGGGAGAATTGATCACAAAGATCAACCTAGAAATCCCTCCCAGGGGGCTTATAGTGGAAAAGTGGATGAGGGGTGACAGAAGATGATGTAAGATATGGAATTAATGATCTATAACTTATCAGGGGTTCACAAGGGAGGGAGGGCGAGGGAGGGAGGGGGAAGAAATGGAGAGCTCATATCAGGTGCTAAAGTGGGAAGAGAATGCTTTGAAAATGATGATGGCGACACATGTGTAAATGTGCTTGACACACTGGATGCATGTATGGATTGTGATAAGAGATGTAAGAGCCCCCAATAAAAGTATTTAAAAAAAAGAAAGAATAAAGTGAATTAAAAAAAATTTTTTTTAAAAAGAAGAAGACCCTCAACTAGATGGCTTGATACATTGCCTACAACAATGGGCCCAAGAATAGGAGCAATTGTGAGCAACTGCAGGCGTGGGCAGTTGTTCGTTACGGGTCGGAGCCAACTCAACGGCACCTAGCAAGAGCAGCAACATGAAGCTAAACAGGTTTCAGTGGAGCTTCATGACTAAGATGGACTAGGAGGTAAGGCTTGGTGAACTACTTTGGAAAATCCATCAATATAAAGTATGTGGATCACAGTGGACTGATGCATGTCTGATTATAAGGACCGCTCAGGACCCAGCAGCATTTCCTTCTGGGGTTCCCACGAATTGGGGACGAAACCAACAGCGGCTGACATCAACAAAACAGTGACCTTGGGCCTGTCAGCTCTAGCGGATCCTAGGTGTCTACAATGGAATACCTTCCTTAAATGCCTCTGGGTTTGTCACCACAATCAACAGATGCTAAGAATTGGTGCCAGTCAGGAGGATCCTTAGGAACACAGAGGCACTGCATGGTCATGATACGTGATCTTGACATTCATTTCCACTAGGAAAAAGTCAGTGAGGGTAATCCTGCTTGCTAACGATATTTGAAATGGAAAATGTCGTTTCAATCTAGGCAAAATGTAAACTTAATCGGAATCTTCCCAGAAGGTGAGGGCAGAAGCCTTCCAAAAAGACTGCCCAGGGAAGGAGGCTTTCGGTTTCCTCTGCTTTGTTCTCCTCCCAGGCTGCTTCCTTTCACAGCTCCCAGGTCTTTGTTCTTCTCCTGGAGGGAGCTCAGTGGCCGGCATTTGCATGTGCTTTTCTGATGACCAAGGAAAGGGGAAATCCATTGCCATTTTCCTTTGTGAAATCCTGAAAGTTTTCAGCAAAGGGAAGCGTCACCATGCTGCTGCTTCGGGTGGAGTTCTTTCCAAACTTTCTGGAACTCTTTTACCCACCCCCACCCCCAACAGCGAGATCTTACGATGGAGCATTCCCAAAAGAAGGGTGAAAGAAATGTTTTCTTTTTTTAAATTGACCCTCAAAAATAGTGTGACTGTAACATTAATAGAAGGGGGAATGAGAGTTTAAATGTCACCACGGTGGGATACGACGATCTAGAAGGAGCTCTTCGGGTTGGCACTTTGTAGTAGGAAATGGCCTTTGTGTGGCACGTGTTGAGGAGGAGAATTTCTATATGAGCAAAGTCTAATCAAACCAGCAGGTAAAAGGCCCCTTCTCTTGAGACACTCACAGGCTAATGAAAGGTCTACAACCAACGCTGAAATCAAGGATGGCAGACACTCCGGTGCTGACCTAGGTGATGGTGGTTAGAAATACATTGACCACCATGACTGCCATGTGGATGCACGGCACCTCGACAGGACAGGGTCGGACTGCCTCCTGGGGGAGGCTGCACCTGCAGCTCTTTACAGAAGTACAAAGCCTGGTCTTTCTCACTCAGGGCTCCTGGTAGTTTCGAACTGCCTCATGGTTTTGAACTGCAAGCTGGTATTGCAGTCGGTATTGAAAAGTGAGATGTTCCTTTGAGGACTAAGGGGTACCTGACCCAAGGTGTGTTATGTTCTGCTGACCCTGTAGTTAGCAACCCGGTGCATAACTGCATAACCACTAAGCTGCCAGGGCTCCAACTACCAGATGGCAAAATCTAAAAAAAAAAAAAGTGTTTTTTAATTGTTCTCTACGGTTTCCCACATTATAAATCTTTATGGGAACAGGAAGCCTCATCTTCTTCCCATGGAGTGGCTGGTGGGTTTGAACTGCCAACCTTGGTAACAGCCCAACCCTTAACCCACTGGTATTTCAAACATCAGCCAGGTGTCCCAGGATGTGCAGATGGAAGCAGACTAAGACCTGAGTATCACCCTCAGAAAATCAACTTAATCAAAACCCTGCAAATCCCAATCAAATAGGGTCTGAAACCACACTGAAAAACAAGCCCTGCAGGTGGCAAACACTCCAGGGACCCAGTGAGCCTAACAACAGACTCCAGCCTACCTGTGAACATGAAAGTGGTGCAGGACCAAGCAGCGATTCATTCTGTCATTTGTGAGGCTGCTACGTAGCAGGGTCAATTCGTTGCCATTTGCAAACAGCCACAAAAGAAAACTGTAGGTCAGACACACTCTACAAACAAAAAGTCACTGCCATCAGGTTTCGGAGACTGCCAGTCTTCACAGGAGTAGAACACCCTGCCTTTCTCCTGAGGTGCAACTACTGGTTTCGAACTGCTGACCTTTGGGTTAGCAACTCAACACGTAACCACTATGCCACCAGGGCCCCCTTGAAATAGCAGGTCGGCACCCTGTCATCACCTAGCACCCATGGGACATTAGACCTTCCGCAATAAGCTTTGAAAGGGTGTTTTTTTTTTTTAGGTTAACCAGCCTGGTTCCTGAAGACACAGAAGGAGCACTCTGCTCTCTTCACTACAAACTGTCAACCAGAGTCTGCCATCAGTGAGTCTAGAGAAACACCTGAGGCCAGAGGGTTGGGGGGGGGGGGGGTGCAGGTGAAGTGGTCAGTCCTAGAAGTGCCTCACAATCTAGTTCAGGGAAAGGATCCAACCCAAACCAAGCAATTGGTCACCCAGTCAATTCCGACTCATGGCGGCCTCAGGGGTGCTGAGAACGGCACTCCAGGGAATCTGCAAAGCTGTGCCCTTTCTTGGAAAAGATCGCCAGGTCTTTCTTAGGTGGTGCCTCTCAGTGGTCTTGGCGCTTAACCACTGGCACACGACGGAGACCCACAACAATGGGGCGTGGTGGGGGTTCTCTCCCTCTGGGATGGTAGTTTTCTGCCCGTTGTACAGGCAGCAGTGCGCCTGGCTGTCAGATGGTCCCTAGAGAGACAACCCGTTTGTGTCTAGAGAGCCCCGAGTTGTCAACGCAGGTTATTTTAAGAAGCTGCTTCTTGAAAAATAAAACAGAAGAGAATGCAAAGCACGTGTCAAGGGGGTTCGCAAGAGGCTTGTGCTGTGATTGCCGAAGATAAACCTTGTTTCCTTAGGAGAAAAGATAACCCTACCAAGTAGCTGGCGGTCGGCAGGCAGGTGTCGCCAATTGATCCCTGGCAGGAAGCTGTTGGTCTTCTCTGGGAGTCTGTGACAAGACTGCCTACTCCCTTTAAAGAGAAGAGCCTGCCAAGATTAGCATCTCTGTTTCAAAGCCACCCCCAGGAAATGTTGAACCATAAACAGCAACCCAACCAAACCCCCTTAATGCTGTCAAGTCGACAGCAACTCACAGCAACCGGATAGGACGGCACAGAACAGCCACCATGGGCTCCCAAGGTGGTGAGGCTTCAAGGGAAGAGAAAGTCTCACCTGTGTCCCTAGGGGCGGCTGGTGGGTTTGAACTGCTGACCTTGTAGTTCGTAGCCAACTCATAACCCACTATACCACCAGGGCATCTTTTTAGTAGTAGGACATCAAATATTCAAAAAGGGGGGGTGAGAAATGGCTTATAGAAATAAATGATCTTACTCAAAATCACCATCTTCTCATCAGTAGCTAATATCTAATTCCAATGATTGAGAAAGCATTCCTTAATGCCGTTATTATTCTTTCAAATAAAATTTCTTTCAAAGTTATCTCTCTGGGGAGCACTACATGCCAACCAAAGATAACACTGTTTTGTGACCGAAATCTCCCAACTAGTGCAAGGAACACAAATTTGTGTGGGAGTCCCCAGAATCCCTCCAGTCTGAAAGTAATACAAATATACTGACATCTTTCCCTTGTTTATCACTTCCGTGTCAGCCTAAGCTTATAGTTAAGCCACAACCAGAAGTCATTCTCTGGCATAGAATTGTGCGCCCCCAAACGATGTGTCCACTTGAACTGGGGCATGAATCTCATTGCTCTGGCAGTTAGGAAATGATGTCATCACTCCCCGTGATGTGACCTGCTGTGACCAGCACTTCCGTTGTAAGGGGACTAGGATGGGCTTCAAGACCCCCACTCAGGTCAAAGCCTTGATCCAATGTAAGGGGAAATTTCCCCCGGGTGTGGCCTGCCTCAACGTTCTTCTCTTACAATAGATTGAAAAGAGGGGAGGGGGGTGAGTGAGAAAGAAGAGCCAGGAACGGAGGGCATCCTTTGGACCTGGGGTCCCAGAGCTTGGAACCTCCTAGACCCTGGTGAACATTGATGCCTGGATACATGGAGCCCTCCCACAAACGCCAGGCCACAGATGTTACAAGAAACAAGAACCTTCCCTCAGAGGCCACAGAGGAAGAATGCCTTCCCCTGAGGCTGGAGCCCGGAATTCAAACTTCTAGCCCCCTCACAAATGCCTGGTTCTTAAAGCCACTCACCTGTAGTCTTTTTGATATAGCACCCCTAGATAACAAAGACAGCCACATACAGGATCAGCTAATGTTCTGAATGGCTATATTTATTATTTATCTATCTATTTATTTATTTAAACATTTTATTAGGGACTCATACAACTCTTATCACAATCCATACATACATCAATTGTATAAAGCACATCTGTACATTCTTTGCCCTCATCATTTTCAAAGCATTTGCTCTCCACTTAAGCCCTTTGCGTCAAGTCCTCTTTTTCCCCTCCCTCCCCGCTCCCCACTCCCTCATGAGCCCTTGATAATTTATAAATTTTTATTTTGTCATATCTTGCCTTGTCTGACATCTCCCTTCACCCCCTTTTCTGTTGTCCTTCCCCCAGGGAGAAGTTCACATGTAGATCCTTGTAATTGGTTCCCTCTTTCCAACCCACTCACCCTCTACCCTCCCAGTATCGCTGCTCACACCCCTGGTCCTGAAGGGATCATCCACCCTGGATTCCCTGTGTCTCCAGCTCCTATCTGCACCAGTGTCCGTTCTCTGCTCTGTCTAGACTTGCAAGGTAGAATTCGGATGATGATAGTTTGGGGGGAGGAAGCATTTAGGAACTGGAGGAAAGCTGCATTCTTCATCGGTGCTAAATCACACCCTGACTGACTCATCTCCTCCCCTAGGCCCCTCTGCAAGGGGATCTCCAGCGGCTGACAAATGGGCTTTGGGTCTCCACTCTGTACTTCCCCCTTCATTCACTATGGAAAGTTTTTTTTCCTGATGATGCCTTATTCGGCAGCATTTTTAAAGAGTTATGCAATCTCGGCCATTTTCTTGAAATCTTAGCTCTAGTTCAGAGAATGGTACATGAATCCACTACAGAGTATAACTTCAAAGGCCAGTATGCAGTAAATGGAGACAACTTATCAAAACCTACCATCTATTTCCTTCTAGACACATGGATAGCATCCATATGGCGTTTCATTGGAATGTACTTGGGGAATCAAATACGGGGCATCTACACAATTCCAAACACAAACAAGGGTATGAAGTCCGACTCCCACTCGCTATGGCAGCCACACCCCCTCCCAGCTGAGGCTCCTTTGGTCTCTCCACCCAACAAAACCCTAGTTGGCTTCTCAGCCATCATACCTTCTCCATCAGAGGACAGGCCATCAAATTCACCTTCCGATAGAAATTACAAGGAGGAGAGCATTTCATTTTATCAGCTGATCTTCACTGCGTGTCAAGAGTTGCATCAACCATTGATCTATGTTATCATTTCCATTTAGTTTAGCACAATATTTCATGTGTGTGCACATGTGGGTGAGTATATAACAAAGTACCCCAGGATCAGGGTTAACATGTGTCATGTATACTCTCACTGCTGTTGCCTCATTGAGGCCTGAGAGAGGGAGCTGTTGGAATAAAAGCTTAGACAAGAGAAGGCAATCCAAAAAGGTGCGTGGGTGACTTGACCTGGGATGCACAGAGGCTAAGCTTGAGCGGTGTCCCTGCGTTGAGACTGCCCATCACTGGAATAAGCCCCAATAAAGTTAACAGATGAGATCAGCAATAAAGTAACACATGAGATGGGCTACCGTCGCCCACCCTAACTCCAAAGGAACACTGTACTGGGGGAGGGGTGGCTTCCACGCAGGGACTACAGCATGCTGCACCCGTGTGGAGGTAGAGAGGCCAGCTGAACGGAAAACTGCTCACGTGTGCACCCTAAGACATACGGGTGGCGGGGCTAGGCTTGGAGAACATTGAGTTGCTGGTGGGTCAAGGAAAGATGGGTGGGCAGGACAATAGAGAGGACTCAGAGGGAGCTGTAACTCCGCCAATTCCTTCAGAGCTGCTGGTTCAGAAGAGAACAATCGTTTTTCTTTTCTAAGTCCTTCTTCTCAAGGTCATCAATGCCAACTCACCGTGATCCTTTAGGACAAAGCAGAACTACCCCTGTGGATTTCCAAGACTGCAAACCTTTCTCCCTCCAAGCTTGACCTTGAGGTTAGCAGCCCAATGCACACCCCACTCTGCCACTGGAGGCTCCTGGAGGACCTCTTAGCTAAGCCCAAGTCAAGTGATAACAACGGCGGGGTTTTGTTTGTTTGTTTTTGAGACATCAACAATCAATCTGCCTCCAGTTGCCCACAGTCCCTGGAGTGTGTGGGCCAAAGGGTCCGGAGGCAAAGAGAGGCACAGAAGACTTGCGTTTGTGGCCTGAGCTTCCAGCCCTGTTCAACTCAGGCTGGGACTGGGATAGTCTTTGGATTCTGTAGCCTATGCTTTGTCCATTTTGAAGCCACGCTGGACATCCCAAAGGGCTTCAAAGAGTTCCAGGGAAATTTCCCTTTATCTCCTCATTCCATTTCCCCCATGGATGTGCTGGAGCCTCCTGGTATTATCTTGGAAGCCAGTTGAGGTTATAAGCAAAGCCTTATGAAAAGAGGAGAGCAGGGTTTGATGACCAGAATCCCAATGAGGTGAACCAAACGCCCTGTCCCTTGTCTCTACCGCTAACCCGACGTTGGGTGTTGAAAGCATGCCGTGGGCAGAGACGCCCTAACTCACCGATGAAGTAGTTGGGCCCCAGGGCCAGCATCTCCTCAAGGAGGACCAGGCCCCCGGGAGCCTGGAGGAGGGTCACACTGCGCCCGTCGATGAGGGAGCACTGCTGGAAGCCGGGGGCCGTGACTTTCCACAGCAGAATCAGGGAGGCAGTGGTATCCTGCCGAATTCTGAAAGCACGAAACAGAACATCAACAGCTTGGCGCATGCAGAAAACTCGTCTGAGAACCCAGCTCCTCGAATTCTAACTGAAAATAAGAAGGGGTGCGTGGACGTCCAAAGGAGCCCCCGAGAAGTCGATGCCGTGACCTGGGGAGCAAGCCTGAGGCTTAACGAGGTGCACTCACCGTGATAACGCCCCCTTGTTGGTTGGAAAGACCCTCGGTATTTCTACAAACTCGCTGCCGTCGAGTTCATGCAGGGTAGACCTGTCCCCGCGGGCTGCTGAACCCCCACTCTTTACAGGGGCAGAGCGCCTCACCTGAGGAGCAGCTGGTGGTTTTGAACTGCTGGCCTTTGGGGTTTTCTTGATATTGTTTTGGTTTTCTAGTTTTGTTTTGAGTTCTTTGACAGATGTAATCCTTCTACAGCCAAACAATATCATTCACTGCCCTCAAGTCCATTCTGACTCACAGTAACCCTCTGGACAGAGTCGAACTGCCCCTGCGGGTTCCGGAGCTGGAATAGAAAGTCTCGTCTTTCACCTAAAATGTGACTGGTGGGTTCACACTGTTGACCCACTACCCCACCAGGGATCCCCAAATATCAAACTCACTGCCACCGAGTCAACGCTGACTCATAGCAATCCCACAGGACACAATAGAATGGCCTCTGTGAGTTTCTGAGACAGTAGCTCTTGATGAGAATAGAAAACTCTGGTTTATTCCCCCTTGGAGCGGTTTTTGGTTTCAAACTGTTGACCTAGCAGCCTAACAAGTAACCTCGACACTACAAGCGCTCCAGTCACACCATCTAGATTCCTGCTGGCACACGTGACAAATGTACACTGTTGCTCCACACAGACAGCTGAGATCACCCTGGACCCCAGCTCCCTACCAGGCTCAACTCCCCACCCTTCCAACCTAATGCAGCAGTGACAAGTGTGTGTGTGTGTGTGTGTGAATGAATGAAGTGCAGGTGCCCTGGTGGCATAGTAGTTATGCACTGGGCTGTGATCCACAAGGTCAGTAGTTCAAAACCACCAGCTGCTCCGGGGGCTAGGGGGGGGGGATAGGACTTTCTCCTCCTATGAATGTGGCAGTCTCAGAAACCCACAGGGGCAGTTTACCCTGTCCTATAGGGTTGCTGTGTGTTGGCATTGACTCAACGGTAGTGGGTTCATTTTTCGTTTTGTTTTGTTTGGTCCACCTAGTGTAAACAGTTTTCAGAGATGGATACTAACCAAAAGGTCCACCCAGGGGTGCCTCGTGTATGTACAAATGTGCTTGATACAATGGATGTATGGATTGTTATAAGAGCTGTAAGAGCCCCCAATAAAATGATTTATTAAAAAAATAAGCATAAATCTTAAAAAAGAGAGAAGGGTCTGGTGATTCACTTCTGAACACCCAGACATGGACAACCCTATGGAGTCAGGTCGACTGGGACACACCTGGGGTTGGCTCCATGGCTGCTGGGTTTCTCTCCCACTGAAAGATGTCGCTGCCCTCCAAGCTCCAAGGCGTGGCCCACATCTCAGCCCAGCCCTGGGATCCTCCCTTCCTCTGTTGTAGCCCCCACCCCCGCCTGCTAGAGGGCACAGTCAGGTGAATCTTATCAGAGAAGAGCTGGGAACTTTGATAAACAACTGAGGGGGTGAGTAAGTCAGAGAGTGAGGGGACAGTTGCCCACAAGTAGAGTCCCAGCACTCCGGGATCATCCATCATCCCATTCTATTCAGCCTGGGTCCAATCTGCAGGACCACCCCTGTGGTGGGGGTTGGGGGGTGTCTTAGAGGACCCCAGGTTGTGGAGAGGAAAGATGTTAAACACGTATTTTCAAACGCCAGTTTCAGTCCATTGGGCTGCTAACCTCAAGGTCCGAAGCTCAAAACCACCAGCCGCTCCTCGAGAGAAAGGCTAAGTTTTCTACTCCAGTAAGGAGGTACAGTCTCCGACATCCACTATAGGGTCGCTATGAGTTGGCACTGGCTGGCAGGCAGGGAGTGTAGGTGGTTTATTTGAGCAGGTGTGGAGAAGATAAGGATTAGTAGAAATGGCTGGCGCGAGTAAGGTAATACGATTTGGAGAGAGGGCTGGGAGACGGTTCCAGAGAAGTTGCAGAAAGAAGAGATCCCCTGTTTCCTTAAAACCAGCCAGCCAGTGGGGTGTGAGCAGCAGCCGGGAAACACTGGGGGCAGGTCGCCCCCTGCTGCCGAAACACAATGCTGCCTCGGACTCTCCACCCCTCTCCCCTGGGGACAGTCCCTCCCTGAGTCCGTGGAATTCACTCTCCATCCTGAGTGGGTCCAGGGTTTGTGGGGGAGAAGGGGAAACAGATGAAATACAATGGAGTCCCTCTTCTAAACATCGTTGGCCATACCACTGTGACCACAACACCCTGGGAAAGTGCCCACTGACCACCCTCTGTTCTTTCCTATGGTGCCCACTGCCCCTCTTTACATGGAGCTGGTTACCCCAGCCCACAAGTCCCCCATTCTCCCAAAGTCTCCAATGGCTAGACAGTGCCCCCTCACCCAGTGGGCCTGGGAGGCTGGGGAGAGACCATTAAACACCACAACAAAGGATGGACAGTTGGTAGTGGTCCATGGGGTGGGGTGGGGGGCACAGCTGGGGCCCATGGCAGGGCAGAGATACACAGCAGGTGCCCCTCCACCGCCACCCCAGCACACCACCTCATCTGTCTTGTCTTGTCATGGTGGCCATTCTGCCTGGTTCCACCTCAGGGAAAACGCTGCTCTCCCAGCTGCCTGCTTTCCAAGGAGCTACTATGGGAAGGAAAATGGGGAATGGGCAGGTATACCGCCTGGTGTAAAAGTAATTCAGTTCAGTTATTTTACTATGATTACTATTAGATCAAACTAATTAAGAGCTCAAGAGGCCAAACCAAGCGACTGGCCCTGTGGGTTTCCAAGCCTGTAACTCTTTGCAGGAGTAGAAAGTCCTTTCTCCCTGAGCAGCTGGCGGTTTTGAACTGCTGTTAGCACCCTGTGGGATATAAAAAGACTGTTCCCCAGCTCATCTCCCCCAAATATGTATGTCAGACCGAGGACACGGCTTGCTACTAATGGTAGATGATTGTCAGGTTACCTCCCTGAAGGCACCAGCATCCAGAGCAAGCAGACCCTGTTGTCTGGTCCCATCTTAGGTGGGGCTCACTCCCTACTGTTAGGGACAGTGGATTGCTTCCCTGAAAGCTTAGACTAAATCCAGTCTCCAGGTCAAGGACAAGGTTAGGCCGCCACCATGAAGCTAGGATCCGCCCATCTTGTCACATGTGTACCCTTAATCCCTCCTACAGTGCCACCCCTTCCTGTGATACATGTCTTTACCTGTAAATAGTGGGCTTGTACACCCCAAAAGATACACCCCAAAAGGTTAGAAATAAAGCACTCTCTCTCCTGCCCCCTCGGCCCTCGCTGTGCGTGGACCTGACTGGTAAGATCATGGCCGTCCAGGAGGTGAGCACACACCATGAAATGTGTCAGACTACTTTATTTTACCTTCTCTTCTATCTCTCTTATTCTCTGTGACTTTACTATACTCTGTATATATTTTAACCATCCAATTGCACTTATTGAACCCGTGATAGCGTGAGGGGCTGGCTTCCCCCACATCACCCTTCACATGTAACCTCTACCCCAGAGGTCCTCAAACTACAGTCTGCGGGCCACATGTGGTCCGCCGAGGACATTTATCCAGCCCACCAGGTGTTTTTGCCCTGCTTGTATTTTAACTTCAAAATAAGATATGTGCAGTGTGCATAGGAATTTGTTCATAGTTTTTTTTTTAACTATAGTCCGGCCCTCCAACGGGTCTGAGGGACAGTGAACTTGCCCCTTGTTTAAAAAATGTGAGGACCCCTGCTCTACACCACCAGGGCTCTGAATAAAGATCTTAAGAGCATGAATCATTTTGGAAGCTCACGGTGACTCGGGACACCCACTCTGATCCAGTCCCACAATCCCCCATTTCTCCCCCATTTCCAGCCTTCACGTTGACCCTAACTATTCTCACTCCGACCGGGGTGCCCCGGACACTGTTCCAACTGGCTACCGACTCCTTGTGAAAGACGGGCAGCCCGGCAGCGGGGCCACAGTGGCGAGCGGAGCAGAGGTGAGGGCGAGTTGTCTTACTTTACTGAGGTGTTCTGGGGCACGGCGAAGGACACCAGGCGGCCCCCGGAGGAGCCGTTGGAGCTGGCATTCCCACAAGCAATATCCGGGACCACCTGGGAAGAAGAGCAAAACAAACAAGACTGGTTGTCGGAGTTGTTCAACGGTACGCCATACTATCGTCCACAAGTTTCCATGCACAGTGATTAAGCGCCTCCCTGCTAACTGAACGGCTGGAAGTTCAAACCCACCAGCTGCTCCTGAATGGAAAACTGAGGTCATCTGCTTCAGTCAAGATTTACCGCCCTGGGGACCTTGCGGGGCAGTTCTCTGTCCTAAAGGGGCTCGAGGACTGAGTTTGTGTGTGTGTGTTTGTTTGTTTATTTGTGGGGGTCGTGGAACATGCTCTGTTTCTATCCATGAAGCAAGACTGAGAATGGGCAGGGGACACATCCAACTTAGGACTTAGAGAGGCAATGAACATTACAACACTTGAGTCTCTTTTTCTCTTCTTTTTTTCTTTAAGATCGTTTTATTGGGGGCTCTTACGGCTCTTATAACAACCCACCCATCAATTGTATCCAGCATAGCTGTGCATGTTGCCATCATGATTTTCTAAACATTTACTTGCTATATGAGCCCTTGGTATCAGCTCCTCTTTTTACCCTCCCTCCCCACTTCAACCCTCGTGACCCCTTGATAAACTATAAATTATAATTATTTCCATATCTTACACCATCCACTGTCTCCCTTCTCCCATGGGTTCTTCCCCTCCTCTGCCCACCTGCCCACTACCTTCCTGGTATCACTACTCCCTTAATTGCGAAAGGTCTCTGGGAGCTGTTTGGAAATTCCCAAGATTGCACATGGGGAGATTACAGGAAAGGCAGCTGGGTTCTCTCTAAGTCACCTCCCTTTCATTGAGGGAGCAGTCATGGGTCCCTCCTCGACTCTCCAGCTGTTGGGAAGGAGGGAACGGGGTGTTTCGAGAGCAGGGGGGGAGGGGGCGTCAGGGCCAGCATACAAAGGGCAGGTAGGAGCCTTGCTGATTGGAATGTGGGCCTAAGCATCTGGTCCTGGCCACAGTGTGCCTACCCTGGGTGGCCGCCTTCTGTGCTGAGACTGGGTAGGGGGGTAGGGTGCTAGCAAGATGCCCTTTGATACCCCCTTGGGGGTTACACCTTCAGTTATGAAGCGGCGCCTTCTCGAACATTGCCCTGCTGTCGTGTGTGTTCAAAAGGAGCTCATCATAGAACCACTGGGACTCAACAGAAAGCGTGTGGTGAGACCTGGGCAGGGCTCCCCAAAGGGTCCTAATCACCAGTGGACGCATCCTCTCCTCGTGGAGAGCTCACTGCCCCACATACTTAGCTTACATAGCAGGAAGATGAACCTGCTATGTTAAAAAAAACCAACCACTTAGCCTGCCCTCCCACGGCAGGGCTGGACACACACACAGTGAAATGATGGCTGGCCAGGCAAATGCTTCCTTGACAGGACACATCGCTGATAAACTAGGAATCTAATCAGATTCTCACACTGCAACGGGGTATGAAATCCAGAGCTCCAAAGATCAGCGCAAGCCCACAGTTCATTTTGCTTTTGTTTTGTTTCGTTTTAAGGAAGGCTCAGAACCCTATCCTGCAGTCTGAATGCAGCCTTCACAAACTGAGTGTGAATGATGGGGGGAAATGGGTCAACTGACCAAAAGACCCGAGCAATGGAAGAGAGGACCGCTGCCTATCTCCTTGAGACCAAGAAGGCGGGTTCCCGGCACATTCTTTGACTCGATTCATGATACACACAGACCCTCGTGTCTTTCTGCTTCAAGCTCTGAAACCTACAGCAGGCAGTAACACAGCCATGGGACACCATGGCCTAACCTGGAAGCTATGGAATGGGAGGATGCTGTGGACATAATGGACATAAGCCGTGGAATGGGAGGACACAGTGGACATAATGTGGGAGCTTTGGAGTGGGACCACTTTCTGTCAATGAGGCCTCAAACTCAGGCTTCAACTGTTCCCCGTCTGTGTGAACCTGGCACATTTACATTTTAGATCAACTTCCAGCTGATGGCTGAAAACTCTCCCAAAGGCTTTCAGGGCTCTGGGAGCCCCTCCACACCCAGAAGCAACCTGTTTCCATGGCTTTCTCTACCGCCCCAAATCAATAACATTCTGAAATGCCATTCTGAAAAAGAAAAGGGTTTTAAATCAACAATAGCGACTCTTTCCTAAATCCCACTGAAGCCCTGCGAGGCATGTCGCTAGGGCCAAAGCATGTAAAACCAGAAATAAAAGTTCGGTATAATATTCCGTGAAGGGAAACCAGGTCAACCCTTGAAGGCCCAGCTCAGCTCCATGCCTCCACCATGAGCGGCCTCTGCCTGTAAAAGCTGGCATGGGGCGCAGGCTAAAGATCGCCTCCCGACAATGCATGTGGGACCCTTTCTGGAAAACAAGGTCGTTCCTTCACTTTCTCTCTTTATCCCCAAACCATTTTAACCGCAAAGCGTTCTTTGTGTAACCAAGAGTGTGTGCTAGACCCTCGTGTGGGGACAGAAGGAGGTTGTCAGGGTAGCAGCCCTCAAATCTGTGACCCCGTGTACAAGGAAATAAAACATGGGCCCCTATGATCCGAAGGATTTTTCAGAGGGAATCTCCATGTCTTTATTCCTAGTCCCTCTTAGTCGGGAACTCCCTTGAAACCTGTTCAACATCCTATCCAGCTGCCAACCTCCCCTGGCAGATGGGCAATATCTGCCCATGAAGTGCCCTGCCAGGGAATCGAACCTGGGTCTCCCCACACGGAAGACAAAAAGCTTACCACGGAACCACGAGGACCTCATAAAGAAAAAAAAAATCTGGAACCTTCGTGTGGTTCTCTTGAACTTAACATAAAGGCCTCCCCGTGCATTTTCATTATCTGGTTGCTGGAGGTGAAAGAGATATAAGCACCCGTCCTCACCTCCACTTCATCCCACTTCATTTCGACAACTTTCTGTCCCGTTTTCGGCTGCCACGTGGGCAGGGTCGCAGTGGCTGGAGAGCGGGGCAGGCTGATGTCGGGCTCACGGGTGGCAGGGGCTGGCTGGAGCTGCCTGGGGGCTGTGGCCTCGGTCCAGCCAGAGGCAGGGAGGCTGGGAAGTGCCTGGTCACAGTCGGCCCCTCCGAAGCCTTCGCTGCAAACGCAGACATAGCCACCAGCGCTGCTGCTGCTGCAGTCACCATGGGAACAGGGGTTGCTGGCGCAAGGATCCGCAAGGAGCTGCAAAGAGACCATAAATGGGTCAGTTCTTTCCTCGTAATTAGACCACCCCGTAAACCATGTGGATCCCCAGAGGGCTTTAATAGAGGCGTTTTCAGGAGTCCAGGTGGCGCTGTGGGTTACACGCTGCGCTAACCTAAAGGTCAGCGGTTCAAACCCACCAACAATTCTTTGAAAAAAATGATCTGACAGTCTCCCTCCATCACGATTTACAGCCTTGGAAACCCAATGTACCCCGCTGTGGGTTGGGTGGGGTTTCCTAAGGCAACCCTGGGTGAAAATAAGACTCCTTAGGGGGCACTAACTCTATCTTTTTGGCTGCCATCCTGAGGATACCAGAGTCTCAACTGAAATCTCATTTCTCACACACCGAGCCTTTGTCCAGGGATCCCTGGTGGCGTAGTAGTTATGCATGGGTTGCTAACCGAAAGGGCAGAAGTTCGGAACCACCAGCCACTCCACAGGAGAAAGATGAGGCTTTCTACTCCCGCAGAGAGTTCCAGCCTGGGAAACCCGCAGGGGCAGGGTTCGGGACTCGATGGCAGTGCGACCTTTGCACAGATTCCTTGCTTATTTCCCCTATAGGTGCACTGGCCTATGTCAACCAACTTCCACTTGACCTACAACCCTTGGGGTGGCGCATGTATTCACCCAAAGGTCTGTGTTTAATGTGAGGCGGCCAGCTAGCACGGGCACTGTTCCGTCCTCGTGAGCTTGTTGCTGCCGCTGTGGTTGTTAGATAGCCAGGGGTGGATTCTGACTCAGAGACCCCGGGTGACCAAATAGAACAGCCCCACAGGGTGTGCGAGGCTGCTATCTTCCTAGAAGCCGATCGCCAGGCCTTTCTTCCTCGTGCCAATGGCTGGGGTTGGACTGCCGACCTTTACAGAGCAGCACTGAAGCATTGCACCGCCGGGCTCCTTAGAAACAAGACGGAGTTCCAGTGGGGGCAGGGAGGGTGTGCGACTGGAGTTACCAAGTTGGAAGGTTGATTACAAAGAGAAGAGATAAAAACTTCAGCTGGCTCACTTTCAAAGGTGGCCGGGCTTTAAGTTCTTAATGCATGTGTCCAAGTCCCGGGCTGGTGCCGGCCTCGCGCCCGTGCCCCCCCCTCCCCCCAGATAGTCTTCAGAGACCCTCCATGCATCAACATGGAGAGAGCCTGGCTTCTCCAGAGACACCCCAGCGTTCAAAGCTTACTCTATTCAATTACAATTTCTTTCTGGGCTAACAGAGACTTTGACTGCTGCCAGTACACTCCCTGGCTGCTCAGGGGCGCTGGGAACAGAACTGAAATCGGGGAAGAAGAGGCTTCAGGCAAATGGGACCCTGGATCTCTGGGGCAGACATGCTCACACACAAAGTCGAGCACACAGATAGAATGCTGCCTGGTGAAAATGTGCTCATTCTGCTACGCCATCCTCGTAAAACTAAGCCCAACTAACTCCTAACGGAATACGAAGGGATTGGGAAGTGAATAAAATGAAGTTCCCCCCCAAAAAAGCACTGCTTATTCAGTGCTATCGCCTGGCAAAGCCTCCAGCGAAGACCAGCCGGCTCCGCATTTCATGAGAATGTTTAAACGGGATATTTACACCACACGTTTGCAACTTGAAATAAAATCAAAGCTGCTTCACCACAGTCCTGCCCTCTGACTTCTTCTCCTTCTACAGGCCCACCACCCGCTCCTCCCCTGCTTTCTGACCCCCCCCCCCACCTTGACAACTCCATCCCCACTTCAGGGCCTTTGCACCTGCAGGGCACTCTGCTTGGCTTGCTTTGCCTTTCACTTGTCAGGGCGCTTAGCGCATGTCAACATTCCATCCTCAAATGTTACCTCCTTCAAGAGAACTCAGGAGCCCTGGTGGTGTAGTGGGTATGAGTTGGGCTGCTAACAGACAGATTAGCAGTTCAAAGCCAGCAGCTCTGCTGGGAAAAGATAAGGTTTTCTACTCCCCCAAAAAGTTAGTCTCAGAAACACACAAGGGCAGATCTACCCTTTCCTAACAGGTCACCATGAGTCAGAATTGATTCTACGGTAGTGAACAAGTCAAGAAGTCATCCTTCGACAGGGATGGACCCAAGCTAAGCTGTGCGGACCCCTCCCTAGAAGAATGCCACAGAGGCAGCCCTGAAGATGTCGCCCAGGGGGGGTGGCGGGTCTTATAGACCGCACAAGAGCAAACTAAGAGGAAGAGAGAAAGAGAGAGTGGGCCTCATCATGGCCCACCAAGCCCCGAGGACGACATCCCTGCTTGGAGCAGCCAATGCACATAGAGGACCCTAGGGCCAGGCCCACCATGAGACATGACATCCCCTCCCTGACCCACAAGGCTACAGGGGACAACACTGGAAACATACTACGGAACGTGTGCCCAGTCTGACCCACACATAGTGGGGAGAAACGCGAAGGAACCACAACAGGGCAGCAAGGAGGGCAAAGTCACGAAGTCCCCGAGGAATCCTGAAAATAGACGTCTGCCTCGGGGGACAGAGCTTGACACCTTGGGAAACATTCATAAGGGTCAACAGACAGATTGGAACCACTTTAGGCTTAAAATATTTTTCATGTCTATCTATATAAGACAGGTAGGATTAATAATACTGAGGAGAAAACAACAGGACTGACAGTTCCAGACGGGACAAGGAAGAAGAGGAGGCGGGGAAAACGGAGAGGGAAGCCAACAAACTCAGGGGCAAGGGAGCAACAATGGATCTAAACTTTATGGGGAGGAGGGCATAGAATGCCTGGTGGGGTTTGATCAAGTGCAGTGTAGCTGAGAGGAATTACTGAGAGCCACATGGAAGGCATGCATGATAGTGAGACAGGAGGAAGGTGAAAAGAAATATAGAAAAGAACTAGAAGGCAAAAGCTATTTATAGAGTTATAGATATAGGCATATGTATATGTAAATATATTAATTTATAATGATAGAGGTTGATTTACATATATTTAAATGTTAAGTATTAAGATAACAGATGGACTTTGGGCCTCTACTCAAGGCCTCCCTAGACACAAGAACACTTTGTTCTAATAACCTGGCACTTTGTGATACCTTCCCAACACAATCGTTGAAGACAAAATGGGTGCATCAGCAAATGTGGGAAAGAAAGCAGATGGTACCTGGCTATCAAAAGATATAGCATCTGAGATCATAAAGGTTTGAAGTTAGACAAACAGCCATCTAACAGGGAAGCAACAGAGCCCACATGGAAGAAGCACAACAGCCTGTGTGATCACGAGGTGTTGACAGGATCAGGTATCAGGTATCAAAAGATCCAAAACAAACAAGTATATCAATGCAAACAAGGAGGGTTGGAGTAGAGACACAAAGCCCATCTGTAGACAACTGGACACCTCACAGAAGGGTCACAAGAAAAGAATGATTTAGCCAGGGTGTAGTATAGCACCAATGAAACACATAATATTCCTCTAGTTCCTTAATGCTTCCCATCCCCCATGACCCAGTTTTATTTTACAAATCTGGGTAGACCAGAGCTCTTGACACATGGAATCCAGGGCAGATAAACCCTTCAGGGGCAGTAGTGAGAGTAGCAATATCATGACAGTAGTGGGAGTGAAGGGGAGGTGGGTGGGGAGAAAGGTGGAACTCATCACAGGTTGGATCTATAAGACACACACCCCATCTGAGAGAGGCGAATAACAGAAACGTGGGTGAAGGGAGACAATGGATGGTGTAAAGTACAAAATAACAATAATAGTATATAACTGATCAAGGAGTCCCAGGGTGGAAGGGTGGGGGAGGGAGGGGGGAAAGATGAGCTGATACCAAGGGATCAAGGCAGAAGAAAATGTTTGGAAACTATGATGGCAACATATGTACAAGTGTGTTTGACACGATTGAATCATGGATTGTTATAAGATCTGTAAAAACCCCAATAAAGTGATTAATAATAAAAAAGAGAAGCCCCAACAAAAATATAAATTTTAAGTACTATTATATATTTTTTTAAATAAATTGTCCTTGCTTCCCAACTCTAAAATATCGTTTGTTTCTCTCTCCCGTAAAAGTGTGAGTCCCAGGAGTGCAGGGGCTTGTCCACTGTTCTGTCTCCAGCTGCTCCAATACCCAGAACCGCGTGGCTGTGTTTTTATAGCATGGTCAGAAACACAAGGCACGGAGAGGGGGGATGGAGAGTGTTGCCGGGAAAGCAATGGGTGGTGACGGAAGGATGTGAATTGTCTATTTAGTCGTGATATTGTCCTTTTGATTCTGATCTATTTTGAGGAAAACTCCACAGTATGGGTGTCCACCCAAGAATTCTTTGATAATGGAGGAGAAAGAATGGAAAGAGCAGTCCTTGGAGAAGTACATCGCACTTGGTAAAGTGGAGGCGCAACAAAAGAGGGAGGCCCTTAATGAGACGGATCGACGTGGTAGCTGCAACAATGGGCTCGGTCTTAGGAACCATTGTGAGGAAGGCACAGGACTGTGCAGGGTTCGTTCTGCTGTGCACGGGTCTCTATGGATGGCAACTGACTTGAAGGCATAGACAACCCGAACGACAACCCAGGTAACCGGCATAGTCAAAGCCATGCTGCTCACATACACGTTTGGAAGGTTCAGGTAGGCCTCGTCGCAAAATAAGGATCTTCATGCCTGTGTACCGTTGTTGTAAGGGGGGGCTGTGACAATGGGCTCAATCGTCACAACCCTTGTGATGGGGACACAGGTGTGGGCAGCGTCTCCTTCTGCTATGTGTGTGGGTTGGGGAAGGGGGATCTATGAGTCAGAATTGACTCCATGACACCTCGCAGCATCAGCAGCAGCAAATATGAGCATGGAGCTACATTTCAGTCCCAGGGAACAATATTGTTGTTGTCTTGTTGTTATCATTGCACAGAAAGCCGTGCACTGCGGAACTCAGAGCTGCTCACGCCTGCTCCATGCCACCATTGCTTACAGATGGAACCGCTGTGATTGAACCACAGGGTTTTCATGGGCTGCTTGTCACAAGTAGATTGCCAGGTCTTTCTTCCTAGTCTGCCTTGATCTGAAAGGCCCTTACACCTGCTCAACACCACACTCAAGGCACCACGGACAGTTGGGCAGTTGTGTGCATGAAGCACACAAGCTGGGAATCCAACCTGGTCTCCTCCCATGAAGGAGAAGAAGTCTACTGTGGGGCTGTGGCTACCCCTGAGGGGTGGATACAAACATGAACTCTGGAACTTTAAATCTCCTCAGTGCAGCTACCGGATGTTCAGGGGGCCCGTGGTTCTAGTCCATCCCCACAGTCCCCTGCTGCAGCAGGGATGGCACGCATCCTCTCCAGAGGACAGTCTGGAGTCCAGGCATCCATCCTTCTCCCGGCAAAGACCACCAGGCCTGACCCCTGAGCTCACCATCAGATGGCATCTAAGAGCATCCCATGCCAGACCTCACCTGCCCTCCCAGCACCCCGGGACAGACAAGGGGTCTTCTGAGCCCACCTCACTGCTGGGCGGGCTGAGGAGTGAAAGGACCCCTTTTCATTCCCACAACCCCCACCAAAGGAAGCAGGACTGCAGCCATGCCCAGCCAAGGGACCTTTCTGCAACAGTTTCCCTAACTAACAATGATCGATCCAAACAAGACATTCTGCAGGAGGCAAAAGGCAATTTTCTGTTTCTATGAGCCATGGGAAATAAATCAGGATTACATGTCAGCCAATTAAGGCCGCTTTAAATACTTTTTGAGAAAGAAAGCTATGATCATAATACTAGTCAACCAATATCGCTCAAGCATTTGCTGCTTCAGTTGTTTGGGTTTGAGAATAAAATGCTAAGGCAAACCCCAGGTCTGCCCCGTGGAGTTGACAGTTGACCAAGCAGTCATGCTAAGAACAACAGTACCAGCAGACCTCACTTCATTGTGCTTCACTTTATTGCACTTCATTTTTATGAAGTAGACTGCTAACCACAAGGTCAGCAGTTCAAATCCACCAGCCATTCTGAGGGAGGGAGATGAGGCTATCTGCTCCCTGAAAGATTTACAGTCTCAGAAACCCACAGGGACAGTTCTGCCCTGTCCTAGAGGGTCACTGAGTCAGAATAGACTGGGAGGTGGTGAGTTTGGTTGGTTTGGTTTGGTTTAGTTTGGTATAGTCTGGATAGGTTGGGCTGGACTGGGTTAGACTGGTAGACTGGGCTGGGCTGGGTGGGGTTGATTTCATTAGGGGTTGGGTTGGGTTACAAATTCAGGGTTTGTGGTACCCCTGCATCAATCGTGCATCAGCACCATTTCCCTAACACACTGTGCTTCCTTCATGTCTCTGAGCCTCACTCTGGTCATTCTCTCAGCATTTTCAACGTTTTCATCATGCTCTTATTGCACACATCATAAACAACAGTAAAGAATAACTGTTCTATGCACTGAGAAAGCCAAAAATAAAAGAATCCATGTGACCCTCTTTTCTCCAATATTTTACTGCGTTGGCCTGGAATCGAACCTGCAAAGTGTTACCAGTCTTGGTGTACCATCTATCACTGGTCCTTAGACACCAAATGCTCATGCCGCTGCCTGAAGTCCATCACCTGGGTGGACAGTGCCAGGACTCTGGTAGAACTGGTGGGCAAAGCTGAGGTGGGAAAGGCAAGTTGCTTAATTTGCCGTGTCTAACAGTCAGTTGGCCAAGCAAGGGAACCACAAGCCATCTTCACAGCTGTTCTTATGTTTGAATCCACTGTTGCAGCCACTGTGTTAATCCATCTTTTTCACTGTTCCTTCACATTACCAAGCATGTCTTTCTCCAAGGACTGGCCTCTCCTGCGAACATGTCCGAAGTACGTGAGATGAATTCTTGTCTCTAAGGGTTATTCTGGCCATACTTCTTCCAAGATAGATTTGTTTGTTCTTTGGCAGACAGTGAGTGGTACTTTGAATATCCTTTGTGAATACCATAATTCAAATGTATTGATTCTTCTTGTCTTCCCTATTTAACATCCATCTATACACACACGAGATAATGGAAAATACCATGGCTTGGGACAAGCACAACTTAGTCTTCAAAGTAACATCCTTGCTTTTCAACATTTTACAGAGGTCTGTGCAGCAGATGTGCCCAATGCCCTGTGTCCTTTGATTTCTTGACTGCTGCTTCCATGAGCACTGATTGTGGATCCAAGCAAGGCAAAATCCTTGGCAACTTCAACCTCCTCTTCATTTATCATGTTACCTCTTGGTGCCAGGAACCCCTGTGGCATAGAGGATTATGCATTGGGCTGCTAACATCAAGGTCAGCAGTATGAAACCACCAGGTACTCCTCAGGAGAACAATGAGGCTTTCTACTCCCATAAAGAGTTACTATCTAGGAAACCTACAGGTGCAGTTTTACCCTGCCCTAAAGGGTCGCTGCTATGGAATCGAATTGATGGCAATGAATTGAGGTGACTGGGTTTCATAGGTAAGAGGAATTCACAACGGGCATAAAAATTAGGCCCAACCCACTGCTGCGGAGTCAATGGCAAAATGCAATCTGAGGAAGCATGCCGGAAGTGAAGGCCAGGCATACTCAGTAAAGAAAGGAAGAAAAAGGATAAAATGACATTGTCTGGATTTCTACACAAATCCCAAGCCCTGAACAATCTGACCTCCCCCACAGGAACTCTGGGACACAAAGCAAGGGAATGCTTGCACTGGGGTCACTGACAGCTTCTTTTCACTGTTGGCATAGTAAAGCCACTGCCTTGGGTTGTACATGGTTATTCCTTGAACAATGGCAGGTGCCTGCTGTCATGTTCCCAAAGGCTTCAGACGAGTCTCAGGAAAGTGAGACATGGAATCGAGTTCAAAAGCTAAGTGCCGAGTTTTAAGCGAAACCAACATCCTAAATATTGAGTCCAAGCCCTATTTTCCTCTAGCAACGTACTGAGTGGCTTTAAGGCTCGTTGGGGTTATTTTTGTTTTCAGTTTGCATTTGTATTTTATCTCACAGGAGCAGAGTACTGTTGAATGGGTCGCTACAGCTCTTAAATCCATTAAGTTTGAGCTGTAAGCGGGAAATAAGCCTACTGCCCAAATGCATAATGAGACAAAAATATAATTAATAGAACTGACTTTTGGGACACACCAAATTGAACAGAGAACATTATTTTCTCAGTTGTAATTCCTCGCTCCTAATGATGGGTAAAAAATGATTAAGCCTTTATAATACCAGCTATTAAAAAAAAGTATAAAAAAGAGGGCCATGGGTTAATGCTGTACTGCTTCCTGCTTATTAATGGGCTCATTTATCAAATGCTGTATGTCTGTTAAGGAGTACTGGTGATACAGTGGGTTACGGGTTAAGCTGCTACCCGAAAGTTTGGCGGTTCGAACCCATCAGCCGCTCTGGGGGTGAAAGATGTCGCAGTCCCGTTCTGTAAACATTTGCATCCGCATGTCTTAAAATAAGCAGCCGTCTATGTGAGGGGTCGATTAGGTGTACATGGAAGAAGCATACCAGCCTATGTGAGTTGAGGATTGGAAGTAATAAAATTCCAATCCAAAGGAGAGCATGGTATCGGAGCTTAAATTGTGAACGCTTGGTGTGCAGAAGGTTGTGGATGACAGTGGTAGCCCCAAATCCACTTGCAGGGTCCCCAGATGGGTTGAGTCCTCTGGCCACAGTCCAGGGACGTGAACCGTCTTGTTATCCAACAGAGAACAAGATAATGCCGATGACGGCAGACATAGCCAGGTTCAAATGCAATACTTTAACATTTGCTCTCCCTTAGACCCACTTAAACATTATTTCAGATTTTAACATTTTCTGCTTTCTTTTTGGTGTTCTGTCTAGTCCATGTTGTTGAGGGATTTTTTTGTTTGTTTGGTGGTGTTTGATTCTGTTTGTGTTTTGTATGATTTTCTGTATATGAAATCTAGGCCAGGTAGATCTACAGAGACAGTGACTGGATTGATCATTGCCAAGGGGCGTGGCCGAGAAGGAGGGGGGGGGTGGGGAGCGGACAACACTGAGTAAGAGAAGAAAATGTTCTGAAATTGGTCATGGTGGTGATGGAACAGCTCTTCCTAATATGACTGAGTGTGAAGTATGCGCTAATAAAACTATTCTAAAATAATGTTTGTAAGGATTTATAGCCTCAGAAACCCACAGAGACGGTTTCTTCTGTCCCAGTGTGTTCACCTGTGAATTGAAAGTGATTCAATAGCTGCGCGTTTGGGTAAAAAATACTGTTATTGAATTAATGGGGACTCATAGTGGATTTGGTCGGGTGACATTAATTCATCTATTTCAGACACGTATTTTCACCTGAAATTGTTCTTTCACATTTTATTTTACACATTTTTTTAATGTGGAAAAGAAAAGCAGTTGCCTTTCAGTCGATTCTGATTCCTGGTGCCTTCATGCTTATGGGAGCAGGGCTGTATTTTCGAGATCTGGATTTTCAGGTGAAGATCACCAGACCTTGCTTCCAAGGCACCTCCAGGTAGACTTGAATCTCTAACCTTTAGGGAATCAGCGAACATGCTAACCTTAGACTTTTGACTAATATCAAATCATCCATCCTACACTCCAGACTCTTACGGGATGTGAGTCTGATCAGGAGACCGGATGCAAATGAGGATTCTGTCCATTTACAGGACCGGGGAAATCCCAGGGAGGGCCTGTTTGCCTTCCCTCCCCAGTCAACCCCTGCGCCTTCTGAGTTGCAACACTAACAAAACGCAAAAAGTCGAGCGGATAGAAGGGACAGTCAGAAGCGCTGGAGTTTCTTAGAAGCTTAGGGTGAGCACTGTGTTGACGTCACCTGGTGCTGCGGGGCTCTTCTCAGATGGTCCTGCTCCACCACTCTGCGCATTCACGTGAGGTAATTCACGGGGCGGTTCCTCAGCCTGTCTAATGTGCAGAGGCTTCAGGAAGATGAAGGAGCCCTGGAGGCGCGCTAGTTCAAAGGCTCAGCTGCGCACCGAAAAGTTGGAAGCGACAGCTGCCCCAGACTCCTGCCAATCTGCTCCTGAAAAGATGTGCGGTCTTGGAAACGCACAGGGTTTCTAGAACTGCGGAGCGGTTCCGCTCTGCCTTCTTGGGTGGCTATGAGCTAGAATCCACTCCAGAGAACCCCCACAGAGTTCTCAAAGAATGTGATGTCATGTGACATCAGAGGGCCAGACAGAGCAGGGGCTCTGCTCAGACATGCGCTGACAAGGGGGATCAACTGTAATGCTGAGAGAATGGTGGAGGATGGTCAGGCCACTACAGAGGCCAAATTTGGGGATCCCCGGAGCAGTGTTGGTGGGGAGGGTCATACTCACAAAAGGTCCTTGCCAGTAGCAAGAGAAGGTCTAAGTCAGCCAACTGGGAGAAGGAATCATGACAAAGGTACTCCAGGATGTAAAGCTTAGGGTGACCTTGAAAATGACAGAGCACAACTGTCAACTTGAAAGCCTATGAGGTAGCTGAGGCTCTACTCTCATTTCTGGGTGATCTTGCATGAATCTTAGGGTTCACTTTCCTCACTGTAAAAGGAAGACATGGGGCGGTGTAGTTCTCAAGCCCTTTCCTTTCTTCACAGTGATGTTTGTGGTAGTTACAAAATTTCCTGTCAACTCGAGCAAAGGGGTGGAGTCTAGCCTCTCAGTCAGGTCACAGCCAATCATGCCTGTGTGGGCATGGCCTTCTCCTGAGGATTCTGGGAACTCCTTCCTGGAGATGGGACACACACACACTCTCTCTCTGCTTCCTGGAGGTGGGACACACACACACACACACACACACACACACACACACACACACACACACACACACACACACACCCTCTGCTTTGTCTTCTGGTTGACAAGACACAAGTAGCTACACTGATGGAGCCAGAGCCCTGTAGCTGAGGAACCATGTGGATACCCCTGACAGTGCTGAGATGCTTCTACTGCTACTGGAGCCACAAGACTTTCCACCCACTGGCCTATGATCTTCTTGAATTTGGTGTCATTACATGTGTTGTGTGAGTCTGAAGAGAGATTTATGGACTACTTTCAGACATATGGGCTAATATCAGCCTTATGGACCTGAACTAGACTAGGCTGGGATGTTTTCTCAATATACAATTGCTCTTTTACATAAAGCTCTTTCTTATACATACATGAGTGTCTCTGGATTGGTTTTTTCTAGTCAACCCAGACTAACACAGTATTTCTCTACCAGAAACGGAAATGGCACTGGTGGGAAATGTCACCTTCATGTTGGAAGGCAAATGAACAATGTTGGGGCCCAACTGTCACAGTATTTTGGTCAGAGGAGAGGCAATTTTCTCACTTGGTTCAAGAAAGATCTCAACTATCATTCAACACCAACTGCTTATCCACTAGGAATAAAAAATATGGGGGGAATTACTACAATGTCTATGCCAGTTATAGACCTAGCCAAGAAACACAGCCCATGAATATTTTACAGATTCAAAGAATAGAAATTCTCACTCACATTCTGCGGTGAAGAGGTACATATCTGAGGATCTCAGTTACAGACACATATCCCCCGTCTTAGTATTTCTTTACTTCTGCCTCAGTGGGCTCCAAAACTAGTACGGAAATCATGCGGAGACAAATTTAGGAAGTCAATGTTTTTCCTCTTAATCTAGGTCCAACTCTCTTGGAACCATCTTATCCTGATTTTTGCATGTGGGTTGAGGCACATTTGAAAGAAGGCTAAAAAGAGATTGCAAACTGAATTCAACCCGGTGGCTGTGAGCTGGCTCCATTAAAAATAAGCTACTACATGTCTAAAGGTTGTCCTACCTCATTAGGGTATAAAGTATCCCTTTGATTGTGTCTACAGAAACAGCATAGTGCAGGGACTGGTAAACTTGAAGACCCTATAGGACATCAGGGCATGACATGGGAAGACTAGTGAAACCCAGTGGATCAACAGACAGGATAGCAGAACCATTGTAGAATGACGGGTGACTGGCCTTGGAGTGGATGTGGTCTCTAGGGGTTCTGCCAATGAGACACTGCCGGGAAAGGGTCAGGTGGAGTTCAACCTATCAATGGTGTCGCAGCCTTTGTGTATCTGAGAGAGACCTAGGAGAGTTGAATCCTTTATGTGTTCCATTTCATTTCTGATGACTTCCAATTTTCCTACTTCGCACATTCCCAGTTCCAATTATTAATAGCTGTTCCTCCTAATTTTGAGTCAAGTCCCATCAGCAAATGAAGGTCCTGCAGGCTTTACTCCATCCATCCGTGTCATTGTTTGGCTCTGCTTTGAGGAGGCAGCTCTTCCTCAGTCGTATTTCGAGTATCTTCCACCCTGAGAGGCTCATCTTCAGGCACTATATCTGACAATGTTCTGGTGCTGATTTTCAGGAGTTTTTCAGTATCCGACACTGTAGACATTGCCGTCTACAAGGTCTTCAGTAGCTGATTCACCTAACGCGGACAGCCCACTCCCTCTATGTAGTCCCATTCCCTCTATGTAGTCCGTTGTAGGTCTCCGAGCTCCGCTGAAACCTGTTCTCTTTTGGTGACCCTGCTGGCTTTTGAAATACCATGGACAGAGCTTCCAGCATCACAGCTATGAAGAACAAATTGACAGACAAGTGGAGGTGAGTTTCAGTGGTCAGTGCTCGTGACATGATCCACTGTCTTCTCCGCGCATGTGAAATCCTTTGTACTAAACATCTCCAATAAAAATAGCATCTTCAACATTTCACAAGTACCAGCGCGTGTTGATGGCCAGCAGTCAGTAAGTGTGGCCCATGGGTCCCATGCAGCCAGCTGCCTGGGAGATAAACATGATTTTTACACATCTTAATCACAAGAGGGCGAAGGGAACAAAAGGACAAAAAACAGTTCCGGTCATGTGGAGATTATGTAAGAGCCCAGAGTCCATCAGTAAGGTGCCAGGGGAAGTTGGCCACGTTCATTTGTTTATACATCGTCCAAGGCTGGCTTGATGCAGAGTAACGTCAGCAGGGTCCCAATGAAATGGGGAATATGTACTACTTGGTCCTTTACAGGAAGCATTTGCCCAGCCCTACAATGGACCCAGCCAGTAAACCAGTTGACCTTGAGTTGTCTCTGACTCCTAGTGACCCTGTTTGTGTCCGGGTAGAACTGTGCTCCATAAAGTTTTTTGATGGAAGAGTCCTCAGAACGAGGTCACCAGGCCTCTCTTCCAAAGAAGTCCTGAGTGGCCTTGAACTCCCAGTCTTCTGGTTATTGGCTGAGTGTTTAAACATTTACACTGCCCAGGGACTCCTATGCTCTGGGTACATGGAATGCAAATGCTATAAATACTATCCTGTATCTTGATTTCGTGGGCTAGGCTGCAGGCTGCTAAAGGCAAGGTTGTCGGTTCAAACCCACCAGCCACCCCTTGAGAGAACGATGTGGCTGGCAGGTTCTGTCAAGATCTATAGTTTCAGATAATTCCATACAGGGTTGCTATGGATGGGAAACGACTCCATGGCAGTGGGCTCAGTTAACGCAGGTAAAGATAATAACTGTATTCCCTGCATTGATAATACCAATGCAAGGACTTGCCTCAGCTTTCATACAGAATGCTAAATAATTGAAGAGCTCCCCCAGTGAGGCAGAAATATTATGACTAGCTTCTTATTCTCCGGGATGAACATCATGGATTCAGTGCAGCAGCTGGAAATTACTCAGCACATGAAATTGTATCCCCTAAGAGACTGCATGAGGAAATCAGTACTTCCTGTAAAAACTCTAATAGGAATTAAAACTCCTGTGATTTCTTAGATGACTCTTTTAATGCTGAACATGCGCAGTTATGTGCAGAGTGAGCTACTAAGAATGGGGAGGTACCTTTTGTCTGGATGGTGAAAAGGCTTTAGATATTGGAATGAGCCACACCAATCACCCCAAGTTCAAGCTCAGAAAATCAGCACGGGAGACAAGACCCCTTGATCAATAAAGAGGGCACTTGCTGTAGAGAAAAATCAGTATTTTTGGTCCAAATGCAGTAGCCCTAGTGCTGTAGTGATTATGCATTGGGCTGCTAACCCAAGGTCAGCAGTTCAAAACCACCAGCCAGCTCTGCTGGAGAAACATGAGGCTTTCTACTCCCGTGAAGAGGTACACTCTCCGAAACTCAAAGGGACAGTTCTACCCTGTCCTATGGGGTCGCTGTGAGTCTGCCTTGACTCGATGGCAGTGGGTTTATTTGGGATTTTAGTGGACCAACCACTGCAGTAGCTGTTGGGTGTCATCAAGTCAGTTCCAGCTCAGAGAGGGAGCACACACGACCCCAGGTAACAGAGTAGAACTTGCAGAAACTGAGAACCGGGAAGAGATTGTAGGTGGACAAATTCCCTATGCTCATATTTAAGTTGTCTGAGAGGCGGATTCTGGGGGAGGGAGGCCTTCGTGCTCGTGAGTCCGAGATGCATCCCAGTCACTTCTCCTAAATAAAAATTAATGCCCACAATGACCCCCCCCCATAATAATGCCAATTGTAAGGTGCTGCTTATGGGCACATGGTTGCTTACTATGCTCTTGAAGGTCAACTGCTAAAGGCTATCTGCCTGAAGGTGGTCAGCCATCAAAAGCAATCTGACCATCTAACCCCAAGTCCAGCCCACTCCCTTCTTATCAGGATCATAGATTGTTCCCCTGGAAAAGAACTCAGGGACACTTAAGGTCAAGCCAGCTCAGAGACGATCCGTGTTAGGCTGCCAGCTTAACTCTAGAACCCGCCCATCTTGTTATATATGTATGTGCCTTCCTGCCACAAGGATGCCCTTTTCCTCTTATGTTATGCCCTTAGCACATCCCCTTCCTGCTATGTATGTCTATGACGTGGCTTGTGGGCCCCAGTTATATAAGCCTATTAAGAGAATACATCACCCCCTCTCTGGTTCCAGTCACCATGGATGCCTTGTCTGATGTCTCCTTAATTTACCCTCCAATTATACAACTGACCCATTTGGTTGTAGAGGCTGGTCCCCCACATGAACTGCCCCAGAGGGTTCCTAAGGCTCTCATCCCAGGGGAAGGCACTGCTACGTCTTCTCTCACAGAGCAGCCGGTGGGTTCAAATAGCCAAACTTTCAGTCAGCAGCCCAACCGTTAGCAGCTGAGCGCTTCATTCTTGTGCCACCTGGGCTTCTCCAACTCCCCTGAAGAGCCTCACAGTCTGTGAATTAGAGAAGGGTCTCTGCGAAAGCAGTCGATGCTCTCAGGAGAATGTCCTCCAGGAAAATGGCCCATCCCCGTCATAGCTGAGGTCCCCATTAGGATGCCCAGCTCTGCACTGACGGGTTGGAGGGCGGCATTTCAGTGAGGAGCGAGGTTTGCTCACGCCTGTAGCTAGAGAGCCTGTGGGTCTGGGTTTGTGGCAGAGGGAACACTGTGGACACTGATCAGCGGCATTGAAAAGCTCTGTAACATAGCCCGAGCAGGGCAGAGCCTGAGGAGACGTGTGGCTGAGAAGCCCAGGACCAGTGAGGGCTGTACCTGTGGGCATGGTGGAGAAGAGGCTGTCTTGACTGGAAGTACTTTGCTCTATACATGTCTGACTCTGAACTATATAACCTGTTGCATTCCCTACTTAGGCCCATAAGGATCGGCATGGTCTGTGAGTTCTGTGCGGCCCTGACAATAAGTAATCAAACCCAGTTGGGAAGCAGAGTGTCCTGTGGGAGGGATGGTTGGTGTCAGAAGTGGTCAAGAAGGTGAGAGGGAGGAGACATGTCTGACCTTAGCCTCATAGCAATGGCCCTGGGCCGATGCAGAACGGATGTGCTCATAGCTGGGGCAGGAGGACCCCATGAGGACTGGACTTGGGAGCAGAGTGAACCATCAGAGCTTCTGGGAGGCAGGATTTGTAGTACCAAGGGGCTGGAGTGCCTCTAGGGACCCCTGGGAAGATGTGAGTGGCTTGTCTGTGTGACTCTACAGTCTGGCAGGGTGCTGTGCCTGGTCCCCTTGATAAAGAGACTTGTTTGGCTGGGGACCTAATCCACAGAAGCACAAGGGGTAAGGGACCCACCGTTAGGGCATACGAGGTCCTCCTGGTTGCTCCAACATCAAGATGCTACACAACCCTGGCCTTCCACTTGAGGCTCTGAGCCATACTTGGCCCTGGGAGCTAGCACTTGGAGAGGCTCCGTTGCTCTAGCTTCCTACTGCAGTCTGTGAGCAGCTCTTTGAGGCCGGAGGCACTGGCCAGCTTCCAAGCTGGGCCTCAAGCCTCCAGGTGTTAGAAGCAAGAATGGTGAGACTTCGTCTCCCATACTTTGAACGTGTTGGCAGGAGAGGCCAGTTCCTGGAGAAGGACATCATGAGGGAGCCAAAAAGAGGAAGGCCCTCAAAGAGACAGATCGACACAGTGGCTGAACCTGAGCACAACTGTGATCATGAGGCAGGACCAGGCAGTGTTTCCCTCTGCTGTCCGCAGGGTCGCTATGTGTTAGAGTCCATTCAAGGCCACGTAACAACCTTGGAGGCCCAGTCCTCCCCTCACCTTAGTCCTGAGGCTCTGTCTCTTCTTACTCATCCAGCAGTGGCTGGCCTCGCCTGGTGAGCACTATCCCATGGGTAATGAAATGCAATAGCTCATGATCAGAATATAGCTCACCCTCATGTCCCCAGATGAACAAAGACTGAGAGAATGGACACCAAGCCAGTTAGATTTGGTCTTCCTTAGGCCCTGTGACTCGTACCATTAGGGACCCGGGGGACTTCATTATGGCATGATGCATACATGCAGGGAGGGCCAGGCCTTAAAGTGACCCAAACCATGTGGCCATGTGGCCATTGTACAAAGCAGAGTTAGGCCAAAACAGATATCTGCCTATTGAAGGCACCAACACAAGTCTCTTGCTACATAAACGAATGTCTCAGCTCTGTTTAAAATTCCATCTCATCTGTGCCCCCATTAAAGCATTTGCAATGCAAAATATCTGCCACCAGATAAGCCAACTACTGGCATCTCCCACTGTCTACAACTCTGTAATGAAGGTTTGCAGCAAAGAAACCACTTCAGACTCCATTTCTGCTGAAAATCAGAGATCCGTGGCCAGTTCATGCTCTGAAGGTCTCTTCCAGCTACAGAAGTTTTGCTGGGAAAAGAAAGAAAGGAACTCCAAATAGTAGCTTCCCACCCCTCCCCCCAAAATTGGGCAATCGCATGAACTATAAAATATAAAAGCCTGTGGTCTTCAAGTTCAGGTCCAACATGTAGTGACAAAGAACCACAAGGTTTCCAAGGCTGTAGATCTTTCCAGAAGCAGACTGCCACCTCTTCCTTCCGTGGTGAGTTTGAAAGACTGACTTTCAGTTTAACCACTGTGCCAACTGGTCTCCAACCTGAAGTAGAGCCACACCAGAGTTAACTCGGGGCCCTGGTGGTGTGGTGGTGAAATGCTCAGCTGCTAATAGAAAGATTTGGGGGGAAACAAACCCACTCTCATCAAGTTGATGCCGATTCCTAGTGACCCAATGGGATGGGACAACTGTCCCTGTGGGTTTCTGAGACTATAACTCTTCGTGAGAGTACAAAGCCCCATCTTTCTCTCACAGAGAGGTTGGTGGTTTTGATCTTGGAGTTAGCAGCCCGACACATGACCGCTCTGCCACCAGGGCTTGAGCAGAAAGACAGGCCGCATGTACGTATATTGATATGGCAATACACTGAGTGGTGGACGGACTTCAGACCTCTGCTCAGGCCCTCCCTCAATGCAAGAACACTTTGTTCTAACAAACTGGTGAAGAAAGCTGATGGTGCCCAGCTATCAAAAGATATGGCCTCTGGGGTCTTAAAGGCTTGAAGGTAAACAAGCAGCCATCTAGCTCAGAAGACATGGAAGAAGCACAGCAATCTATGTGATCATGAAGTGTCACTGGGACCAGGTAACTGGCATCAGAAGACCCAAAACAAACAAACAAAAACCCATATTGTTGAGAATGAGGGAGGTGGGAACAGAGACCCAGAGCCCATCTGTAGACAATAGGACATCCCCTCCTAGAGGGGTCACAGGAAAGGGATGAGTCAACCAGGGCGAAGTAAAACACTGATGAAACACACAATATTCCTCTGGTTCCTTGCGGCTTCATCACCCCCCACTCTTATGCCCCCCAGTACTGCCTTTCACTGCGGGCTAGACCAGAGCATGTGGACAGGTACCGATAAAACATAAGAGCTTACCACACACGGTATCCAGGAACAGGAATGGGAGTAGTGATACCAGGAGGGCAGGAGGAAAGTGGGGAAAGGAGGGGAGGAAGGGGGAACTGATCAGAAACCGTGGGGGAAGGGAGAAAGCAGTCAGTGCACGATATTAAAATAATAATAATTTATAATTTATTAAGGGGCCATAGGGTGGAAATGGGTGGAGGGGGTTAAAAGAGGAGGGCTCAATCGAAAATAAATGTCTGGAAAATAATGATGACAACATATGTACAAATGTGCTCGATATAACTGATGCATGGATTGTTACAAGAGCTGTAAGAGCCCTCAACAAAATGTTAACAAAGAAAGAAAGGTAGGCAGGCAGTTCACACCGACCAGCTGCCCCTCAGAAGGAGGAGCATGAACAAGCCTCTGGAGCCCGGTGGGGCAGTTCGACTTGGTCCTGAGGGTCGCTTTGAATCAAAACTGACCCATCAGTGATAAGCTCAGGTTTGGGTTGGCTTTGTGGGTTTTCATCTCTACCTATATACGCTGATGCATTGTGTAGAAAACAACATGGACGATGAAAGGTTTTAATAACAACAAGTTCTGCAGCAGTTTCCTAAATAGTATAAACATTGTCTCTAAACCTAAACAGAACTCGGCCACACAATTATTATCATTGTCCACTCTATTTTCCGGGTACAACTTCTGAGGTTCAAGTACATTTACCAAAACCATTGCCATGAGTTGATTCTAAATCACAGTGACCCGAGATAGGATTTCTGAGACAGTGAATCTTGACAAGAATAAACAACCTCATCTCTCAAAGACAAGCAGGTGGGTTTGAACTGCCAGCCTTGCAGTTAGCAGCCCAACAACCTAAACCACAAAAATGCCAGGGCCCCCCAAAGAAGGTAACACACACTGCAGAACAAATATAAAAAATCACAAAAAGCCACACCAGCCCCTTGCTCCATTCTGCCTTTCTGAAACACGGAGTTGCTGTTGGAGGGGTGTCTCATTCTTTTAACCCTCCCTTTTCCAGAAAGACCAGCTTGAGCCTGGTGAACCTGAGCAAGATTCCAAAGCCAATGACTACCAGGGTGCTCCTCGGACACAAAGATGATGGGACTTCACTTCATCTTCCATACTTTGGACATATTGTCAGGAGAGCCCAGTCCCTGAAGAAGGACCTCATCTTTGGTGAAGCAGAGGGGCAGCGAGGGAGACGGAGGCCCACAGGGGGATGGATGGACACCGTGGCTGCACGGGGACACTGGCTCAAGCATGGGGACAGTGGTGAGGATGGCGCAGGACCGGGCAGTGTTTCCTTGTGTGGTGCATCAGATCTCTCTGGCACCGAAGAACAGCCACTCAGAATGCTGAGCCTGAAATCACCAGTCTTCATTTCAATTGCCCTCCACAACGGCTGTGCCTTCATTTCCTAATTGTGCATGTCACTCGAAGGACTTTGGGCCCAGACAAAGCAAGATGGAGGAGTACAGCCAACCTAAGTTTGCCTTGGGTGTTGAAAGGAGTGTGAGGTACATGGAAGGGCGAGTGTCTGGGAGAAGGGCCTCTGAGGACCCAAACTGAATGCTGGCAGTGAGTTTGGTTGTTGTTATTGTTGTTGTTGTTGTCCCTGCTGTTTTTGAGTTATCTTGGAGATAGACAGAAAGCCAAACAAACTAACATGAAACACAACTAGATCAGACACTTCCCTTCTTCTTCACCCAACCCACCCACTCTTGATCCTACATTCTCCCCCAGCTGAGAGGACCCTCTTGGGCTGAGCTCCCAGTCCAGTCTCCACGCCCTAACTCTGTCCTCCCACCTACCTCCCTGCTTTCTGCAGGACACTGTCAGCAGCTGGGTCACAATCTCCTGGGCCAGGAGATTACCTCCATGTCCCCAAATGCCTTTCTTGAGTGTGTGTGTGTGTGTGTGTGTGTGTGTGTGTACGTGTGTGTGTACGTGTGTGTGTTTAATCATTTTATTAGGGGCTCATACAACTCTTATCACAATCCATACATCCATCAATTGTGTAAATCACATTTGTACTTTCATTGTCCTCATCATTCTCAAAACATTTGCTCTCCACTTAAGCCCCTGGCCTCAGCTCCTCATCCCCCCTCCTTCCTGCCCAAATGCCTTTCTTTTAGAGCTCACCACTCAACTTCATGTCCGACTCGTGGCGCTCCCATGTGTCAGAGTAGAGCTGTGTACCAGAGGGCTTTCAGCAGCTGACTGTGACTAGGACTTGGGGGGGGGGGGAGAGACTGTGGGAATTGTTATATTAACAAGGGACAACAGAATGGGTCCTAAACCTAATCACTTGTAAGTGGCATCACACAGAAAGAGCAGAGAACACACAGGGCAGCCGGGCTCCAGGTGAGGGACTGTCTAGGAACAAAGAAACATCCTGAATTGCCAGTAGATAACAGAAACTGGATGAGAGACCCACAAAAGGACTTGCCATCAACATGGCAGAGATTGGTTTGCCAGACTAGGAGGACAAGCATTTCCATTCAGTGACGCCACCCTCGTGTTATACTTTTTGTGATGGCTCACTAGGTCACCAGGACACCTCCTGTTAACGTGGTACTGTTCCTGGAAGTCCACCCTTCTCGATACTGCACTGAGACATGGCTGGCTGAGCCCCAGACCACCACGACAAAGCAACAATCTCCAACCAAGGGAGCTTTGGTTTTCCCGGTGCAGAGGGAAGTTATGTTTCATGACACGGCCATCCATTAGGCATGCTACGGGGTCATGAAAAAGGCATGAAATATTGTGAGAATGATCAAAGCATGATCCACAACCAAAGTTGTTGGGAAAATGGCGCCAACGGCTTGGCCCAACACAGGGTGGCTACAGACATGCAATTCGTACAAACAGGTGCAATATCATGAAGCACAATAAAACAAGCGGTACCTGGACAGCTGTTTAAGACTTCCCATTTCTCTACTAGGATTAGGAGCATCATTTGCATTGATCAACAAGCCTTATTTGCTCTGTTATCAGAAAGCACACACGAGTGTCCACAAACCGTGTACAGGCCATCTCATTCACTGCCATGGAGTTGATGCTGGCTCACAGCGACCCTATCGGGTAGGGTAGAACTGCCTCTGTGGGTTTCCAAGACTGTAGGGTTTTACAGGAGTAGAAAGCCCTATCTTTATCCCACAGAACAGCTGGTGGTTTTGAACTGCTGACCTTGAGGTTAGCAGCCCAACTGGTAAGCACTATTCCATCAGCGTTCCAGGGGCCATCTAACGAAGCCTATGACAATGATCCCACTACCATTCACTCCCAACAGCACTTCCTCTTCCACCTGAACACTCAACAACTTTTCCTCAGTCCTTGTCTTTTGTGTGTGTTTTTCCTTCTTATCCTAGAAACCCCCAGAACTCTGGTGCTCTGAAGGCTTCCAAGCTAAGAATTTACTGAAATTGTATGGAAATGTTTACACTGATCCACACAGATGCATGTTTCTGGGAAGAGTGGCTCGTGCTTTGTATCAGATTTGCAAAAATCCTGAATTCTGGATAAACAGTAATGACTGAGAAATCTCCCACCCTTTTGTGGCCCCAGGAAATGGCTTACTACACAAAGTAACCACCCTTCTCCTGGTGACCCCTTCTGTGCCCATGATGCAGCCAGACCCCCCCCCACACACACAAAAAAACAGACCAATGCACCTCCATTGACTCCATTAGGCCCAAATTGCACTTGGCCGATCAAAACAAAATGCTTGCTCGCTTGACTTGACCAAGGTCTAGTGAGACCTTTCCACCCTATGGGCCTTGGAGCTTTGATCCAGCCTCTGGCTGAGCGAGCATCGGAATGGCAACAGCCTCCTTGAGAGCACCTGCCTACGGTCAACCACAGGAAGCCATCTGCTCAAATGTCTCGTGGCATCACCTGCAGACCCATAGACCACACTGGGTCCTTTCTAGCTCATTGGTTCCCCCTGCAAGGGCCCTCCCTGCACCAGCAGCTCTTCTGGAGGGAGCTCAGGGCCATTGTCCCAGCGTCTTCTCTCACTACACCAGTCCTCCTCCAGCCACACTGCTGAAGTGAGCCGCCATGGCACTGATTCCAACTCCTCCCCTAGGTGCAGACTTGTTTTTATTTGACAAGCTTATGAGTCAGAGTGCATTCCAAGGCAGTGACTATACTTCATGAAAGGGGGTGCAGTAAAGAGGGGCCTTGGTGACATACTGAGATATGCCTTCAGCTGCTAGTGGTCAGCAGTTCTAAACTACCAGACGCCCCTCGGGGAGAGATGAGGTTTTCTACTCCCGAAAAGAATTACTGTCTCGAACACCACAGATGCAATTCTGCACTGTCCTATAGGATCATGTTGAGTCAACATAGACTCCTGGCAGTGAGTTTGCTTTGGGTGAGGTGGGGGACTCAATGGATTGGGGGCACTAACTGAAAGGTCAGTGGTTTAATCCTATCAGCTGCTCCTTGGGGTGAAGACAAGGCAATCGGCTTCAATAAAGTGAACCTCTGGGACAGAAATCCACAGAGGCAGATCTACTCTTTCCTAGAGGGTCGCTATGAGCTAGAGCAAACCTGATGGCAGTGGGTTTGGCTTGGGTTTTGAAGATGAATAAGAGAAGCAGGGCAGATTACCCACTAGGCAAGGTAAAGTACAGGCTGACCTACCTGTGCATACTCACTGTGGTAGTTACACCTTCTGGTGTCCATTACATAATCTGGTGTCAATTTGGGACTTGAGAGGATTAAGAGTGAAGGGGTGGAGTCTAGTCTGTCAATCAGGTTATAGCCAATGAAGCCGCTATGTGGGCATGGCCTTCCCTGGGGGATTCTGGGAATTCTTGTATTTTTTTTTTTTCTTCCTTGCAGTCGGGAGAGACTCTCTCTCTGCTCACTCCCTGAGATGATGTTCTCTGACAAGACACATGGAGCTACGCTGACAGACCCCACGTCCTGGGAACTGGAGAAGCCATGTGGAGACCCCACCAGTGCTGAGATGCTTACACCACCACTAAATCCAAAGACCTTCCACCCACTGGCTTATGATCGTCCTACATTCGGTGTCATTGAATGTGTTTCAAGAGTCAGAAAGAGGGCTTTATAGATTGATCTTGGACATATGGGTTAATAATAGACTTATGGGCTTGGACTGGACTGGGTTGGGATGCTTTCTTAATGTACAAATGCCCTTTATTTAAAACTCTCTCTTATACACGTGAATTTCTATGGATTTGTTTCTCTAGTCTACCCGGACTAACACACTCACTCTCAACTGTAATGGGAACACTTGAATTCTTTGCTACAGAGTGGACGAGCACAGATCAGCCTGGGCTGGCACTGCATCCTGGGTCCTCCATGCCTGTAGGGGATTGTAAACCTGAGAAGAGGTTTGGAGCCTGGACTGTGGGGTGAGGAGAAAGATCAGTGCTGGAGGCAAGATCTGTGATGGGGTGAAAAACTGTGCCATCTGTTCACAAGTCAGCCTGTGCTTATTTCACTTGTGGGTAACCTGGCCCTCCAGAGGAGTTTGAGTGCTAACAGAAAGGTTGGTGGTTCGAAGCCAAGCCTCTCGGTGGAAGCAAAGACCTAGTGAGCTGCTCCTATTTCTATATACAAAACCATACGGAAAAGTTCTGCTCTGAACTTGGTGGTTGCCATGAGTTAGAGTTGAACTGGCAGCCCCCAACAACAACAATAACAATACAATCCAAAGATGGTTGGGAACCAAAGCTCTTCACGGACGAATTTCCAACCAGTCTGAATCCTACCACCCCGCCAGGCTGCTGCTCTGTCCCCACTGAACAGAAAACCAATTTGGGGATCCTCTGAGCTTCCAGCTATTAAGAACTTCACCTTCACCTGAATACAATGCTGTTGACATTTGCTGTCCCGAATATACCAACCCTTCAACCTTGTATGGCCAATTTCCCACTTCTGTTTTCAATGTGAATTTTTTTCCTTCCATGTATTTGTCACCAGTATTTACTTGGTATGGCCATCAATCTTCGAGTTGCCCACTGGACTGGGGTAAGGACTTGCACAGGGCAGAGGCGGAGACAGCTGGCTCCCAGTGGCTCCTCTTCCTACCAGGGCACCCACCATTGGGGCAGGATGCTCCCGGGCTCAAAGACCCCAAACAGGAAAAGTTAGCACATTACCAAGGAGAATCAGGCTTCTTTGAGAAACTAGTTGTGGAATCACAAAGGTTCAGGTTGGAAAAGACTTCAAGTCCAACTCCCTGCCATTCTAGCAGCTCTGAACATGATCTTCAGACAGCTGTAGAGGTCTCCCGTGGGAAACTTTGTTGCAGAAACCTGGTTTTCAGCCGGGTCTTCCTCCTGAGCACCTGGTTTAAAGGTATGTCGGGGAAAGTCAATGGCAGAGACCATGTAAGGATCCAACTGGATGTTGCCCAAGGAGACATATTGAAGTCCCAAGCCCTGGTATACCCAAGAATGTAACCTTGTTTGGAAATAGGGTCTGTCCTAATGTAACTATTATATTTTTACAAAATAAAGCTCGCATTCTGTGTTCTACCGCATAACCTCCACATGTCATTTTCACACGTGTGTTACATGTGTGTCTTTCCCCCTCATGCTGGTGGTCTCTCTCATCTGATGATTCATTTTTGTCTTCCTCTTGGTTCTGTTGAAGACACAACAAATGGGTGTTCACAAAACACATGTGAACTTAGGCTCTCTTTTTCCCCATGAGAAAGACAAAGTTTTCCACTCCTGTAAAGAGTTCCAGTCTTGGAAACTCCCAGGGACAGTTCGACTCTGTCCTGTAGCGTAGCTAGGAGTCAGCATGGACTCAGTGGCGGCGAGTTCAGCTTTGGGGCTCAGGGATCTTTGCAGAGACAGATTACCAGGTGTTTCTTTCACTGCACCACCAGTGGGCACAAACCTACACCCTGTGGGTAACTAGTCAAGCCCAAGTCACTTGCACCTTAAATGTCCACCGTGCTAAGGTATTAGCTTGAGTCCATCATTAACATATGTAGGAATAGTGCAGGAAGTGAATGTCTTGTCCGGAGTGGAAAGTGAAAACATTCGAAAAAAATAGTACCAAACAAATTCACTGCCATAGATTCAGCTGACTTGCAGTGACCCTGAAGGACAGGGAAGAACTGCCCCTGTGAGTTTTCCAGGCTGTCACTCGTTTTTGGTGGGGTTTTTTAATCATTTTATTGGGGGCTCATACAACTCTTATCACAATCCATACATACACCCGTTGTCTCAAGCACATTTGTACATCTGTTACCATCATCACTTTCAAAGCACTTTTTTCAACTTGAGCCCTTGGTATCAGCTCATTTTCCCCCTCCCTTCCCTACCCTTCCTCGTATACGAACTCTTGATCATTTTTTAAAATTTTTCATATCTTACACTGACTGCTGTCTCTTTTCACCCACTTTTTTGCTGTCTGTCCCCCTGGGAGGGGGGCCATATGTGGATTATTGTGATCGGTTCCCCCTTATTCCCACTACCCCTTCCCTTCCCCTCCTAGTATCTCTGTTCTCCTTATTGGTCCTGAGGGGTTTCTCTGTCCTGGATTCCATTGTTTCCAGCTCTGATCTGTACCAGTGTACATGCTCTGGTCTAGCCAGATTTGTAAGGTAGAATTGGGGTCATGATAGTGGGGGCGGGGGGAGCATTAAAGAACTAGAGGAAAGTGGTGTGTTTCCTGGGTGCTATACTCCTTCGACTTGTAGCCTCAACCAAAAAGTAAGCCCGCTCCTCGTAAGTGCGTGGTCTCACAAACCGCATCTGTCTACTGGGGCACGTTCACAGGAGCGAGCAGTTCTCACTTGTGTATCATCCTGCATCTGCGTGTCATCACTTCCTTCTTCCCGAATAAAATTCCATTTTTATGGACTGACTGGATTCTTCACTATTACAGTACAGAAGAATCACTTGGAAGCCTCAAATCTATCTGCAAGGTTCCCACAGGCAGAAAGCCTCCAGTGAATCCCCCTGCCTATTGACCAGGGATGGGAATAGTCTTCCTAGAGCCAGCGGCCCGGCAAAGTGGGCTAATGCCAATGTAGTTAGGTTTGACCCATTTTAAATTTACTCTAGCTTTTATGACTTTCTGCTTTCTTTTCCATTGAGGTTTTTACGGTTGTTAATGTTTCTTTTCTTGTTGCTGGAGGGCTTGGTTTGGCTTTGCTTTGCTGTGGGTTTTCTTTAGTTTGCTTTTTGTGCCTTTCTTTATCTGAAATCCAGGATAGGTAAATCTGGAGCCACTTAGGTGGATTCATAGTGTCTTAGGGCCATGGCAGGGAGGGTGTGGGTGGGGGGGAATGGGGAGCTCACAATGATGAGCACAAGAGAGAAGGAAACGTTCCACAATTGGTGGGCGTGTTGCACAACTCTGCCTGATACCTTTACACCACTGGCTTGTATTTGTGAAGTATAGGTCAATAAGACTGTGGAGTTTTCTACATAAAATCCATTATAAGTTTTTTTTTTTTTTTTTAAGAAAGAAAAAGAAAAGTCCCCTGGAGATCTTGTTGAAATGCAGATTCTGACTCTGAGTGAGCTGAGCTGGAGAAATGCAAATTCTCAGCAGGGGGTCCAAGCAGAATGAAGCAGGTTCAAGGCCCTGGAGAAAACATTCTAGTTCCATTCGACTGGAAGGAGATGGCAAACTCCTACGTAGGGGCAGCTTGTCTAGTCTATCAGCTAGCAGACAGAGCTGGGACCACAAATCTCTGTCTAATCCAAGGGCAGAGAGGAAACTAGTGGATCTGGAAGGAACACAGTCGCTATGCAAACTAGGATTACAAAACATTGACCAGAAGCCATCCTATTTGGTGAGCCAAGCAAAATATGTAGAGGTCAGTTTTTTCTTTGGTGTTTGTTTTTTTTTTTAATTCTCTGGCCACTCCAGAGAGCTAGACAAAGCAAAAATCTAATCGCTTTTCCTATTTGCCTATGCAGCTTATTTACGACCTTTTAAAAAAAAAGACCTTTTTAAAAAATTCTAGCACATTAACCAAAAACAGTTCCGTAGTATCAAGCAATTACAGAGACTCATTTAGGTTTCCAAGAGGGCTGGGTCCTGATGGGGCCACAAAAGACGCCAGGTTTCCACGGAGCCTGTTTCGGGAGCAATCCCTGCTTCCCTGTGTGAAGGTAAATTGGTGCAATCAACAAGCAGGTACAAAGGGGCACTGGGTTTTTCAAATGTCTTCATCCTAAAATCTGGACTTGTTCCAAGTTATCTTTTTGCTTCAAGTAAAAATCAAGTCATTCAAGCGCTGAAACTGTGTTTTCATAGAATTGGCAGGAAGTCTATTCCCACCTATGGTGGCTCTAGCAGGGCAGGGTTGTACTTCGTTAGTTTTCAGGGCCCCGAGGTTAGGAGGATGATTCCTGGCCTTTCTGCCAAGGGGCATGTGGGTGGACTCAACCCCTACGTTTTCCGGTAGTAGTCAGATATGCCGCTTGCACCGTCTACCAAAACAAAATGAAACTCACTGCCATGGAGTGGAGGCCAACTCCTAACACCAGCTACATTATTCTCAAATCCAGTAAGGTGCACCAAATGTACATTCCACATTAAGAAAGAAGAGATGGTGTAGACATAGCCACATGGTAGCATAGCAGTTAAGCATTAGGCTGCAAACCGCAAAATCTGCCATTTGAAGCCTGTGTCTACTCACTCGAAGACTGACAGTCCTGGAAGCCCACAGGGGCAGTTCTAGGAGTCAGAATCAGCTCAATAGTTGGGAGATTGGGTTTGGGACCCAAATCAAAAACAACACCAAACCCACTACCTTCGAGTCAATTCTAACTCATAATGATCCTACATGACAGATAACTGCTTCTCAGGGTGCCCAAGATGATGTCTTTCTAGAAGCAGACTGTTTAATCTTCCTCCTAAGGAGCAGCTAGTGGGTTTGAACACCAACCAGCTGAACACTTAACCCACAGGACTCATTTCCCAACTCAAGACACCTTTAAAAATGTTAGGGCACTAAAGGTGCTACAGCAAAGTATGGTGAAGAAATCAGATGGTGCCCAGCTAACAGAAAGAATAGCATCTGAGGTCTTAAAATCTTGTCTTAAAACAAGCAGCTCTCATAAGTGAAGTGACAGCCAACCACACAAGGAAGAACCCCATCCGCCTGTGTGATCCTGGGATTGTAAATGACAAAATCCAAGATCAGAGGAGGGAAGTGTATTGGAGCTTAAATCCTGAGCACTGGATTTGCAGAAGGTTGTGCATGACAGTGTAAGCCCCAAATCCATTTACAGAGACCCCAACAGAGAATACCCCTCCCTCCACTGAACACCATTGGACCATTGACCAGAGATGTGAAGAACTCTGGCCACAGACAGAGTACACCAGAAAGAGAATTGCTGCAGATACAGTAAGGGTATATTTGAACATCTTATCATTTGTTTTCCCTGTTAACCATTCTCAATTTGTTCTATTTTTATTATTTTCTGGTTTATTTGGATTGGTAAAAAAAATAACCAATGTCACTCAACAAGTTATATAGAAATTGTTGAATGAAAACCTAATGTGATGTGTTGTATAAACTTTCACTGAAAACAAGAATATATAAATATTTATATATATTTATTTACATATATGGCAGTTAGGAGGTGAAGAAAACCACAAAAAAAATAATGGAAACAAGTCTTATCATTAAGTTCATTGGAAAAACTAAGTCAAAAGAGATTAAATAGCTCATCCAAAATTACAGAGCAAATAATGTCTTTTTCTTTTTACTATAGCATGTCACCCCTTTCCGTCAATTTATCACAATATCTCTTTCTATGTGGAGTGAGTCTTCCACAGACTTCACCTTGTAGTTATTTTTCCCTTCAAATTAGCCACCCAAAGCAAAGCCTGGCCCCAACCTCACGCCGGGAATCTGTATTGTAGCCCTTCCTCTCTACAATGATGTCTAAGAGTGCTCCGTGCGAATATATTTAGTTCAACAGACACGCGTTACTCTGCATTTTATAAATATGCCAGGCTACAAAACAGGTCTTTAAAATCAAATGCCACCATCCCACCCTCCACCTGGCTGGCTGCACCTGGCGGCCATTATTGGCTAAATCCAGACCAAGGGGCTGGCCCCCACTACAGACTGTGTGGGTGGGAGGGGGTGGGGGGGCTGGCTCTTGTGGGGGGACTGCTGGTTCTGTTGTGATTGTGCTCATGCCTCTGAGTGCAAGTAGCTTCTCCGTCCCCTCCCAAAAATCAAACAATCCCTGTTCAGTCCGTATCCCTAGCCATACCTGCCACTGCGGTGCTTCCCTCACTTCACTGCAACCTCACCCCGGCACCCGCCCTTTTGTCTTTCTAGTAGAGCAGCGATTCTGGAGGAAGCAGCAAATCAACAGGGAGTTGAACGTAAGGATCAAGCTGATGAAGCCAGGCCCGGTTCCAAGGCCATGTGGAAGGAGAGAGAGCTGAAGAGCAGGTGCTGCTTTATAAATCTCAGCGTGCTCATTAAATCGTCAAGACACCTGAAGAACAAGTTGTAACCAGGCGGAAGAGACAAGGGGTGAGAAGGAGAGAAGCCGGGAATTAACAGCAGTCAGCAGTGGGGAGAAGCCCTTCGTACCCACTGAAGCAGCAAGTTGTGAGCAGCGTGGCCAGGGATGCGGAGAGAATTTTCCAAAGCAACTATGAGGGAAGAAGGCTGCAGACGGCGAAGTGAGAGGGCAGGAAGGGACACCCATCAGCATCAGCTGTGAGAGGCTAGATATTAAAATCACCTCGACAGCGCCAGAGGCACGGAGTTGGGGTGAGATGAAGCAGTTTGCATCGTCCAAGGTGGCCCCACAGCAGCTCCATCCCACAGGCTCGCCTTCACCGTGGCCTTGCCACTTGCCCCACAGAAGGTGGAGTCTTCGTCTCTGCTTCCTCGAATCCGGATACGCTCCTGGCTGCTTTGACCACCGGAAGAGAGCGGAAGTGACTTCACGTCCATCCCAATAGAAGGTAGTGCTTCCCGCCTCTTAGATTGGCAGCCGTCATGTTAGAAGGGAGTCTACCCAGAAAGCACTCAGCTGTGAGATACTTAAACCACATGAAGAAGCCTTAGAGAATGGGGAGCGGTAAGGGGGGCGAATAGGATGGAGAGGGTAGGGTGAAGGGTGAAGAGGGGAGTAGGCATTCCGGCTCCTCAGCCCCAGTCACCCCAACCACAGACCAGGACCAAACGATAATGGCTGTTTGAAACAGCTCGTGCTGGAGGTAATTTGTTACCTAGAAACAGGTGCCAGAAGCGCGGCTAGCACCATAGGAACAACCTAAGTCTTCGGGAAAAGCCGTTCGCCACTAGTTCTGAAATGCAGGACCTAAAAGGTTCTCAAAGATCAAGCAATAGAAAACAAAACAAAATCGATGGCAGGCGAACTCGGTTCCATGTCCAGGTCTTTGAGAAAGAGAGATGGATTGCGCAGCTCAGTGCCTCAGTTTCCTCATCTGCAAAGTGGGAACAACGCAGCAACTCCCTCAGAGGGCTGCTGTGAGCCTTCATGAGCCAAGAAAAGTAACCAGCACGCACAGTAAGTGTTCATGTATCAATACTCCTTTATTGGCAAGATTCTTATTACAGAATCCATATCAATCAAAAGCCTCTGCTATGATTTTCTTTGGCCCTACAAAATAAGTAAACAATTTTAAACTAATATACATTAGTTTCCCAAAACATGTATCTATAATTAAGCACGATTCTTTGATGGACACATTATCATCCAAGGCAATAGCAAGGGAAAAGAAGATGGCACTTTTAGTTATTAAAAGGGAAAAGTCAAGCATTGTTTCATGTCAATACCAACCTAAGTTTTTAAAAAGCATTTTAACTTCCAAGGGTTTCTGGGAAAGTGTTCCTAAAGTAGGCGTGTGTAAATTAAAAGTTACTCATGTTTTCTATGAACATATTGCAAAAGATTGAGTAGGAGACTGTGACACACACAAGCAACAGCTACATAAACACTAACGCATTATGTAATATAGTATGCTATAGTATAGTATTATATAGTGTATTTGTATGTGTAGTATAGGAGGGACCCGGCCCTGGGGAATGACATCTTGTTTAGTAATTGTGGTAGTTCCATAATTTCATGTCAACTTGATATATAAAAGTGTAGGGGTGGAATCTAGCCTGTCGATCCTGTCACAGCCTGGTGGTGACCCCTTGTGGGTGTGGCCTTCTCTTAAGGAGGGTCCTGGGAACCTCCCCCTCTGTGGCAGTTACATAATCTCCTGTCAACTTGAGCGAAGGGTGGAGTCTAGCCTGTCAGTCAGTTCATAGCCAATCATGCCTCTATGTGGCCATGGCCGCCTCCTAAGGATTCTGGGAATTCCTGACTTCCTCCCTGGAGGCGGGACACACTCCCTCTACTTCACCTTCCTGTGGACAAGCCAGATGGAGCTATACTGATGGAGCTAGAGGAGCCACATGGAGACCCACACACATCAGCACTGAGATGCTTCCACCGCCACTGGATCCACAAGACTTTCCACCCATTGGCTTGTGATCTTCCTGGATTCAGCATTATTGCATGTGTTGCATGAATCTGAAGAGGAATTTATAAACTGGTTTCAGACATATGGGCTAATATTGGACTTATTGGACTTGATCTGGACTGGGCTGGCATGTTTCTTTAATATGTAATTGCTCTTTGACATAAAGTTCTCTCTTACACATGAGTGTCAATGAATTTGTTTCTCTAGTCAACCCAGACTAACACACCCTCTCTCTCTCCCTTCACCTTCCTGCTGTCGAGCCACTCTGAGACCTACCGGACTCATTGCCATTGGATCCGCATGACTCTGCACCACCAGCCTGTTATCTTCCTTCATTCCGCAGCATGATTGCATGTGGCCGTGCGAGTCTAAAGAAAGGGACTTGCGGACTGTTGTCAGACTGACAGACTTGGGCAGGACTGGGCAGGGATGTTTGCACGCCTAACGACTTCCTGACGTAAAGCCCTTTCTACACAGCTGTGTCCCTGGATTTGTTTCTCTCATCATCCCAACCTCACACAGTAAAGCAGAGCGTCTGTGAAAAAGAGAAAGACCCTCCAGAAGATGGCGTGCCAACAACGGGCTCACATGTGGCAACAATTGTGAGAGGGTGCGGTTACAAAAGAAAATAAAATGACTCACAGGATCATGGTTTCTTCTCTCTTCACTCTACCTTGTAAGGAGACAATTGAGAGGCAACATCCCATGTCATGCCTTAAAACATGGCAGAAGGAGCAATCCCCGAGTCCCTTCACACCCATCTATAATTTCTTCTACTTTCAAAGCCGGCTCTGTTGTCAGGAGCTGCTTTGAGTGGGTTCTGACTCACAGAGACCCTGTGCACCACTGAAGAAGACCCGGCCCAGTCCTGTGCCGTCCTCGCAATCATTGCTGTCACAGTGTCACTCCTTCTCATTGAAGGGCTGGCTTTTTGTCTCTGACCTTCTCCTTCACCGAGCATCATGTCCTCCGCTGGGGACTGGTCCCTTCTGATACCATGCCCAAAGTGTGTCCTCCTTCTAAGGAGCATCCTGCTGTACTGCTTCCAACACACTCTACTTGTTGCGGTGCTTATTACTTAAACAAATTTGGAGAACTGCTTCTTCTCAGTGAGCGTTAATTCCAGGTAATTTTGAAGGTATTATGACTTTATTATTGAAAACTAAAAGCACACCACTAAAATGAGAGCAGAGAACTACTTTATTTTTGTATAATTACATCTAGGATCTGTTTTGATGAGTTATTTTCTCTTTAGAATTTATATTGCAGGGTTTGAAAAGACACTACTTTTTTTTCTAGAAGAAAACAGATTGGTATTTACTGCCATTTCACAGTCTGGACAGAAATGGGAACCGGGAGTGGGGCAGTGGGGGGTCGGGTCTGTTTTCTTCTCTGGTGGCTTCAGAAAGCTGTCTGCCCAAAGGAGTCTGTCATCACCATGGCAACATGGCTTAGCATCCTCTGTGAGCCAGGGAGGAGGGATGGACCGCAGGCAGCTGGGTGAGCCTCCTTCATCAGACTCCTGTGGGCCTTTCTGCTCATCTTGGTCCTCTCCTAAGATACCCTTGTGCCCTTCGGCCAGTGGACACCCTCCGGACCCAGCTCAAACCCATCTGCCTCTAGCTTTAGAGACGCGTGGTACCTCTGCTCTTTAAGCTGCACGTTACAGAGCCTGTTTGTTGGTAGAGCTTTCAGCGCACGCTCCAGTGCACAAGAGGCAGTGGCTGTACGGGCAAGGGGTCTGTGCTCGGCTATTCAACTGACCTGTGCAAAGGCAGCTACACAGATTGCTATGGTAGCGAAATACTCCGAGCGCCCAGGGACCCCGGGCAACCGTAGGCTTCCACTCCTCCTCAGCCCCTCCCTGCCCTGTATTCCCTTATCTCCTTCCTGTGCATCCTTTCAGTTGCCCACAAGCCCAGCAATTAGGTTACTGTCTGGCATAGCAGGGTGCCCCTAGCCCTCTGGTTAGGGTTAGGTCTGATGCCCTACCAGATGTTGAATGTTTGGAGTGGAATCCATTTCTATGGAGGTGCTGGGGTTCAGAAGCAAAAGAAGAAGGGGGGGAGGGTAAACTACCCATATTGATTAGTAATGTCTGCCAAGAATGTACAAATGGGAAGACAGAGGTGCTAAATAATGCTGACCTGATTACACATCTGCAGACATCCATCCCTTGGCGGTTCTGCATCTCCACAACCCCCAACATCCTGGCTGCTCTCGGAGGGAAAGGACAAGGAAGGAGGGTGGCGGCAGTCAGGAAAGAAAAGGAAGGCTGCCATCAGCATTGTGGAGGCAGCTGGGACACTTTCCGTGCCGGGACACTTTCCGTGACCAGGCTGTGCTGCACAATTGAGCCAGCTGCGCTTTTTTTTAAAGCGAGATCCTGACCCTTTTACTCCTGTGCCACACTGCCCACATGAGCATCACGCCCTGAAGGGCTCCGAAAACTGCAGACTCGTAACACAAGGAAGGCAAATGCCACATTCTCACAGCATTTGCCACTCACGGGGCACGGATCTGTGCTCTCGCTGTGTACAAAAGGGGCCGTCAAAAAGATCCTCGGAAGCCCGCAGGTAAGAATCTTCACCAGAACGCACCAAGGGCCAGCGAGTGTGAATGATTTTAGGTTATCTATCCATTGAGATCACCTATCCACTTTACATTGTTTTCTTCTCGTTGACTTTTTCCAGGTGAGGAAACGGAGGCACAGAGTGGTCACATCATTTGGCCCCCGTGTGTTGCAAACCTCAGAAAGAGGAGAGTCCAGGATTTGAACCTGGGGAGCTTGCCTCCTGAGGCCACATCCTCCCACACTTGCGTTTTCCCGACACGCTGTTTGCTGGATCAAAATGCCTGTACCGTGCACAAATGCAGGTGGGCGTGTGCGCGATCCGGACTGAAGTACAAGGACAACTGTTTCCAGATGAAGCCCTAACGTTATCGCCAATGTGACAGCTGTGCGCATTCCCCGGAAGCCCTGTGCCAGAAGCGCCCGGCTCCTCCACCCTGGTCCCAAGCTGGACAGTGGGGCAGAGCTGCTGAGTGGTGGGAAAACGACTGTCCCACTGGCATCTCAGGACTGAAGTCCGGCAGACAGAGGCACCCCCGGGAGACCAAGCCGGAGAGGAGAACAAGGGATGCTGATGAAGAGAAACCGGAGCATCGTGAAGGCGTCTCAGAACTGAAGGAGATCTCTATTTCTACACAGGAAACTGGACTCACAGGGGAGTGGGCTGGTTCTAGAGCACCATTAATTGAGGATAAAAACCCAAGTCTCCTGAGCTCAAGGCCAGCACCCCCAAATCATGTTGTTATTGCAAAAGGCTACCAACCGGAGCATCAGCACATGGCGGGAAAGTAGGAAGAAGGCCTGTCCTGAAACGATGAACCATTCCAACTCTGATGGACTACGTCTCCCCAGGCGCCACCGCAGCCATTGGTCACGTGACTGAGCAATCGCCAATGGAGTGGGAAAGGGTTCCCGCCCACACTTTCAGGCGTGTCCATTCCAACCTCCTCTTTCGCTCCTCTGTACTCAATTCTCTTTGCACTTTGCTGGAAATCAAACTCTCAGCGGATCTTGAAAGCCAGTCTTTAAATTTAGTGTAACCTTTCGTCTGTACCTGAATGAGTGAGTGGAGGCAACACTTCCCCTCATCAAAAAAAAAAACAAAACCCACATAAATCCATCACAATCATTCTAGAACTGCCCTTGACTATTATTATGTCATGAGTGAGAAATAAACTTCTGTAAGGAGTCGCTGCATGTCTGGGTTGACTTGTTTCCTCAGCAATCTCACCCTAAGGAAAGTTCCAGCATATCTTCCCTGCCCCAGCACTGCCCCTTGAAAACACCACATACACACACACACACACACACACACACACACACACACACACACAGAGAGAGAGAGAGAGAGAGAGAGAGAGATCATTCATTTATAAAATGGGTAACAATGTCTACCCAGGCCCATGAATTTAGAATTGTTGAATCAAGAATTTAAAGTTGTAAACCATAAAGACTCTTTCTCACTCAGCAAGTTAATTAGCAATGAGTTCAATCTGATAGTGCACATCTGTCCTCTTTACTCTTGGTCCATCACAGTGTACAGAGCCAGCGAATCCCAGCTTGTGAACTACTACATTTTCAGGAGTTTGAGAATCCAGCTGTTAAAAATAAGCATTATTAAAAAGTTAACTTATGCAAACATATAATTAAATAAGCTATATTAAAAGAAAATACCACACCTCATGAAATTGTTTGCATCTATTGTGTCTGTGTGTGGAAATTCCATATAACGGCAAGTAAAGTGCTCATCTCTTGCCAACTCCACCTTCTGAGACATCACCTGGTCCTTGCAAAGCAACGACAGTGGGAGTGTTTACACCACAGAAACTGGCAAAGGCTATAATGCAAGAGTTCCCACCTCCTGCAGAGCCACTTGCTAAATATCATCACTGCTCTGAAGATGAAATACCAAGCGTAAACATCATTTTCTTAATGATCACACAAAGGCACTGGAACTTTCGACTAATGTGGAAATACCATAATTTCTAATTTGTAGATTTTACTTAGTTTCTAAGCTGCTTTGAGAAAATTAATGTTCTTATTACCATGGTATCCATTAGAGTAGATGCCACAGGGATCATATTAGTGGAAATTTAAGGGAGGTATCTGTTTTCGATTGAGAATACACATTTGCTAACCAAAGTTTCACCTCCCTAACCAATGAGCAATGAATGCTTTAAAATCCAAAGAGCTCCCACCAGCTAGAGAGAGTATACCAATCACAATACTATTGGGCTTCTTATAGACATAACATATATAACATAGGGAATCCAGAACTAATTCTAAAGTGTTTATAGATATGTACAGAGGACCCAGGAGAACCAAACACAAATCCTTCACTAATACAGACGGTGCGCATGCACGGCTGGTAACCAAAAGGCTGGAGGGATGAGCTCACCTGAATACACCTTGGAAGCAAGACCTGGCAACCTAGCAGGTCTCAGAAGAAAGATGTCCTTTCAAAATACCAACTCGGAAACAACTAACATGCACGGATCTCCTTTGACCTACCAGGAGGTCACCCTGAGGATCTATCAACTAAACAATAATTGATTTTTTTTTAGGAACAAGAAATTTTGAACTAAAATGAAATTAAAGGGTTGATCCTACCTGGGTTTAGGACTACAGCCCAGACTGCCTACAGAAATGAAGCAGTAGGGTGTTAGCTTAGAGACAGATGACTGTATCAATGGAACCCTGAGCCAAACTCACTGCCACTGAGGTCATAGAGTCAGAGTGAGCCTACAGGGCAGGATAGAACTGCCTCTGTGGGTTTCTGAGACTGTAGCTTCATGGGAGTGGAAAGCCTCATCTTTCTCTCTGAGTGGCTTAGTGATTTTGAACTGCTAACTTTGCATCTCATAGGCCAAGGTGCACCCACTATCCCACCAGGAGCTAGTCATCCAGAAATATATACAAATGTTCAATCAATTGATTATTTTATGGTTGAGAATATGCACAGCAAAATACACACCAATTCAACCATTTCTACTTGTACAAGGTACAGTGATGCTGATGACATTTTTGAGTTGTACAATCATTGACATCTCCTTCATCAACATCAACTCACTACCTCCACCCTACCCCCACCGCCCGCCCCGAGGTTCCTGTCTCCTCTTTCAAGTCACTGTTTGTCCTTTGGATCCTTAGAGCGAGATCTTAAAAGAAACATTAAGCTCAAGGGCGACAGAGCACTAAATGTGTTATCAGGTCAATTATCTGCCATGTTCCATGAAGTCAAGACCTCCAAACCAAGGAATCGATCCCACGAGGCTTTTGGTTAGACACAAGCAGCCTCAGCAATTGCTCTTTTTTCCCGCTGTTGCAAACACGTCTATCACACAGCGTTGGCCAGTTCAACTTTTTATAGGCGTACAACTGATTGTCAGCAATGATAATAACCAGCTGTCAATGTGATGTTTGTCATCACTATGGATCCTCTTCTTGATCTCGCCCTCCCATTCCTGTCAGCCAGTAACAAAAACTTCCATCTGTTTGCCTTTTCTTGTCTTTTTGTATAAAAATCTTTGCATACAGTATTTTGCTTTGGAGGGGCTGACTAAAGATGCCCGTGGTGGCAGAACGTGTTACTTGATGGACTGCTAGCCACAAGGTCAGCAGTCTAAGACCACTAGCCACTCCTTGGGAGAAAGATGAAGCTTTCTACTATAAAGAAGTACAGTCTCAGAAATCCACAGGTGCCTTTCCATCCTGACCTATACGGTGACTATGCGTTTTAAGCACCCACAGGGGCAGTTCTACCCTGCCCTATAGAGTCAAGATAAGTTGGAATCAACTCAAGTTTTATTTTTTAATGCTTTCCAGGTTCATGCTATGGTGCAGCATGTATCAAGACTTCATTTCTTTGCCTGGCTGAATAGTATTCCATCATACAAACATAACACATTTTGTTTCTCCATTCATCTGTTGGTAGCATTTATGTTGTTTCCACTGTTGAGCTATTGTGAACACAGCTGCAGTAAACATGGGTGTACAAGTTTCTTTTTTAATCTCTGGTCTCAAGTCTTGGAGGCACATGCCCAGGAGTGGGACTGGTGAGTCATAAGGGAGGGGCATTGCCAGTTTCTTGAGGAACAGCGACACGACATGGGATTTCCTAAGGAAGGTATTGTGGTGTGTTCCTACCAGAAAGGAACAAGGATTTGGATTTCCCCAAGTCATTGCCAACGGTTGTTACTCTCTCTGGTCCTTGTTGATTTCTTGTTTTTTATCTTAGTCATCTTAGTGGGAGTGAAATGATATTTCATTATGGTTATGGTTTGCATCTCTCTGATAACTAATTGTTCAGCATCTTTTCATGTATTTCAAATGGCTTCTCGGGTGAAATGTCTGTCCAAGTCCTTGGTCCATTTTATGATGGTTGTTTTTGTTCTGTGGTCAATGTTTTATAGAGACCAGAAGGCCCAAACCCACAGCCATGGAGTCAATTCTGACCCATAGCAACCCTCCAGGACAGAAACTTCACTGCTCTGTAGTTTCCAAGGCTGTGAATCTTTGCAGGGCAGACTGCCTTGTCCTTTTCTCACAGAGGAGCTGGTTTGAACTGTCAGCCTCTGGTTAGCGGTCCAGCACTTCAACCACCACCCCAATGTATTTTTACTATGAGATTCTTATCAGATAGAAGGTTTCCAAAGATATTCTCCCAGTTAGTAGCTGGTATTTTCCTGCTTGTGCTTTTGCTTTGGTATTAGTTGGTAAAAGCTAGGCATTTTCTTCTAAGAATATTATGATTTTAGTTTGCACCTCTACATTCTTAATCCATTTTGTCTTTTTTATGATATGGATCATGAATCCTGTTTCATTTTCCTGTATATAATTTTCCCAAGTGTTTCTTGAACAGACTCTCCTTTCCTCCATTGGATGGACTTAGCACTCTGGTCATCAGTTGACCCTACATGTGTGGGTTTATTTCTGAACTCTCAATCCCACTCTCTATCCGTCGATGTGTCTGCTCTAATATTAGCTTTGACTACTGTAGCTGGATAAGAAGCTCTGCAATCACAAATTGTGAGTCTCCCTACTTGCTCTATTTCTGCATTCCTTCAGCTCTTCAGGAACTCTGCTAAGTCCACACAGCATCGAGGAGAGGTTTTTCTATTTCTGTAAGAAGGGTAGAGGGATTTTGATCCAGATTGTATGGAGTTGTACAGATCAACTTGGGTAGTATTGACATTATCAGAATATTAAGTCTTCAATCCAAGAACACAAAACAACTTTCCAATTATTTAAACCTTCTTTAATCTCTTTCAACAATACTTCATAATTTTCATTGCTTAAGTCCTTCATACTCCTAGTTAGATAAGCACTGGCTGCTAACTACAAAGTCGGCAGTTCAAATCTGCCAGACCCTTAGTGGGAGAAAGATGAGACTGCTTAATCCCATAAAGATTTATAGCACCTGAAAACCCTAAGGAGCAGTTCTACTCTTTCCTGTAAGGTTGATATGCTTCAAAATGAGTATTGAAGGTAATGAGTATTTTATTCTTTTGGATGCTATTGTAAATGGAATTATTTCCCTAATTTCCCTTTCACGTTCTCATCATTGTTTCATCATTACATTTTGTTTGTTGGCCTTGTTGACCCAGCAACTTTGCTAACTTCCTCTATTAGCTCTAGATGTCCTATCATCAACTGATTTTCAACACAGGTGCTAAAGTAATTTAAAAGAGGGGGGAGGTATTTCTTTATCCAAAAAGTTACTCAAGACAACTGGATCTCCATAATAAAAATAAAAATATTTAAAAACTCCCTCCATGCTCAGCTCCTAACTGAACTGAGTCTGCATACTTTGAAATGCCAGGAGCCTAAGTAGGAGGGCAGAAAGGGACTTAGAAATGCATATCTTTTTGCTTCTCGTATTACATGGATTTAATGTCAATCAGAATGTGCAGGGATATCTTCTGTTCTAATTATTTAAGTAATTTCATTTAAATAGATTAGATGTTGGGACGTACTTGTGTCCAAAAGTCTAAACTAAAAAGACGAGTAAGAATTAGATCCTTTCACAATGAAATCATGGGGTCATCTCTTTGGAATAGAAGTCAGTTGGTGGAATAATCTAATCAAACCCACTTTACCAATTAAGAAAATAACTTGCAAAGAGGTTCTCCATTCCAATGGGTTTCTCCAAACTGTCTGAGATCATCTTGTCCCAACAGCAGCAGAGCCACCTGGAGCATCCCTATAAGGTGTTGACACCTGGGGTCCACCCTAGTCTTTAGAATGACTTCCTTGGGGAGTGGGACTACGTTTACAACTTGAACGCCCTCTCTAAGTGGTCCAGGTCATCTCCGTGACCATACCACAGGAACTCACAAACACAGAGGGTTGTAAACAGGCAGACACACTGCAGGGAAACAGCTCTGGATGTGAGAAAATAGGACTCCCTATCACAGCTCAAGTTAGCTTAAACTGTTCTCTCTCTGGCCATTCTAAGCCTTTTGAAGTGTCTTGTTTGAACACTCCAGGACTTCAATAAAGAATAAGGTTGCCGAAGTTAATCCCTAATTGCATTATAAAACTAAAAATAAGTGTCTGAAGGTTTATACTCAATCTGGGACTTGGCTAAGGGCTAAACTCTAATTGGACTGGAGCGACTCACTCCGCATGAAAATCACGGAGTTGGTCACTGATGGATGGACCCAGAAAGCCAAGGTGAGGGCTTAAGTCCCCCCGAACTATGGGCAAGGGGTTTGAAATGCAAGCTAATTGAGGATGTTTACATGTAAGGCTCAAGTGTTCCCAGAACTTGAACTAAGTAACCTGGGTTTTAAACACCTAGACTGCAAGCTCTGACTCCCTCCTCCAAGGAGAGCTCTTCCATTTGAACTCAGCCCTGGTCACCAACATATATTTACACAGAAAGAACCCTTCAAGAAAGATCGCATCACAGGCACCTAAATGCCACTCAACAGATGAATGGACCCACCAAATGTGGTTCTTCCGGGCAATGGAATATCACTCAGTGTGTTTATCTGGGTAGACTAGAGAAACAAATCCACAGAAACTCATGTAGAAACTCATATAAGAAAGAGTTTTATATAAAAGGAAAGTGTACATTGAGAAAGCATCCCAACCTAGTGATATCTAAACCCATAAGTCCAACATTAGCCCATATGTCCAACCCCAATCTATAAAGTACTCCTCAATCTCACGAAGCACTCACAATAAAGCCAACTGCAGAAGGAAAGCTGAATCAGTGAGCGCAGAGGCATCTCAGCGCTGGCAGGGGTCTCCACGCGGCTGCTCCAGCACCCAGGGCTGCCTCAGGGTAGGTCCATGTGGCTTCTCCTCAGGGATGTCTCGCAGGAAATGAGCCTTGCCAGCTGAAGCAGGGGACTGGCTATGGAAGCTGCACCCTGGTCCAACCATCAGAGAATAAGAGACCTAAGGACTAGAAAGTCTAGGCTCATGAACCATTTATCTCTCCGCCCTTCAATTAATCCCACATGTGTTTATTGGCCAGGTTGGCACAATAAACCTTAACTATCTCACTCAGTAAGAAAGAGGCATGTAGTCCTGATGCCTGTCACCACAGGGGAGGGCCTATAGATTCACATGCTGGGTGAAATAAATCAGCCACAAAGGACAATATTCTTTGAACTCACTTATATGGAATATATTACTGGTTACTAGGTCAGGGTTGGTAGAAAAGTGAGGTAGTGCCAACCTGGCTGATAAACACATGTGGAGTTAACTGACGGGTGGAGGGATAAATGGCTCGGTGAGCCTCGCCTTTCTAATTCTTGGGTCTCTTGTTTTGTGATGGTCAGACCAGTGTGCAGCTACTTTAGCCAGTTCCCTGCTTCAGCTGGCAAGACTCACTTCCTGCAAGACATCCCTGAGGAGAAGCCACATGGACCTACTCCAATGCAGCCCTGGTGCTCGAACAGCCGTGTGGAGACCCCTGGCAACACTGAGATGCTTACACATTCACTGATTCGGCTTTCCTCTTGTTGTCGGCATCATTGCGTGTTTTTTGTGAGATGGAGGAGGACTTTGTGGATTGGTGTCGGACATATGGGTTCATGGTAGACTTGTGGGCTTGGGCAGCACTGGGTTGGGATAGTTTCTTGATGCACACTTAACCTTTATAGAAAACTCTCTCTTACACATGAGTTTCTGGGGATTTGTTTGTCTAAAGTACCCAGACTAGCACAAAGGGTCATTGCTTAGAAGGCACTGGGCTTCTTTGAAAAGTGATGGAAAAAATGGGGACAAGCAACCGTGATAGTTGTACCATATGAGGAACACAATAAATGTCACTGGACAGTCCACGTCCAAAATGTAAAGGCCAGTGTTTCATGACACATACATTGAACACACTAGAGAAAGAGGGAGAGAACCATCCACAGAGCCTCTTCCTTTTGGGTACCATTATCGCTTCTTACAATGTACACGCATCCGCTGCCCATGCGCCTCTTAAACGATAGCACAGTGAGGAGGAAATTTCAAAAGGTTACACAGTCGGGTGGGTGGGGGCTATGCAAGGATAATACCAGCGCAGGTGTGCTTTCTCGCAGGAAGGTCAACACAGCTTGAATTCCATTGTGGCAGCTCTTTGCCAACCTCCGTGCTGTGCTTGCGTTTGTGCGTTTCAGGGTTACGCTACAATGCGCTACCTCCCACTCACGAAGTCAGAGCTTTGCTGAAAAGATTAATATAGAAATGTGCCAAAGTATTTAAAGATAGATGAATAGTGAGCAAAAACATTGTCATCAGCCGATGCCTGAAGAGAGAAGTCGCTCAGTGCGTCCTAGCTGAGAGCCTTCTTCAGAGAAGCACCGTGGAAGAGCTAGCGACGCACCCTGCACGCAAGATGTGCCCAGCCGAGGCAATTTCAAACATCTGCTAAAATGGCTGGAATCGAGGGACTTTGCAGATCAGCAAACGTGGCTGCACTTCTTTACAATCGTGGTCAGCGTGGGCAGAGAAAGGGACATCAAAGCATGCCTTCGGGGACTGAGAGGGCAGTTTTCTTCTTTTTTTTTTAAATCATTTTATTGGGGCTCATATAACTCTTATCACAATCCATAGATACATCAATTGAGTAAAGCACCCTTATACATTCGTTGCCCTCATCGTTCTCAAAATTTGCCTTCACTTGGATTCTTGGAATCAGCTCATTTTCCTTTTTACCTCCCCCTCCCTTCCCACTCCCCCGTCCCTCATGAACCCTTAATAATTTATAAATTATTGTTTTATCTTATCTTACACTGCCCGGCATCTCCATTCACCCACTTTCCTGTTGCCCACCCCCCAGAGAGGAGGTTATATGTAGATCCCCGAGATCAGTTCCCCCTTTCTACACCCCCTTCCCACCCGGTATGGCCACTCTCACCGTTGGTCCTGAGGGGTTCATCTGTCCGAAATTCCCTGTGTTTTCAGATCCCAACTGTACCGCTGTGCATTCTCTGGTCTAACCAGGTTTGCAAGATAGAATTGGGATCACGATAGTTGGAGGGGAAACGTTTAAGAACTAGAGAAAGGTTGTGAGTTTCATTATTGCTACACTGAACCTTGAATGACTCATCTCCTCCTCACTACCCCTCTGCAAGGGATGTCCAGTTGTCTACAGATGGGCATTAGGTCCCCATCATGCACTCCCCTCATTCACGATATGCTTTTTTATTCCCGCAAAAGGGAAGTTTTCTTGGAGCACGGCGTGCACCCTGGCAAGGAGGCAATGGCAGAAGCCATTCCAGAAGAGGTCTTGGAAGTGTGGATCTCAGGGCTTTTTAAGGCAAACAACCCCACCAGACAAGGAAGCAGGGGGTGACCTATAATTCACCATAATATGACCTTCATAATGTAGAAAATGGAGCCAACAAAGATACTGTAGATTGACAGTCCTCCAATAAAAGAAAGAAAATCAATCGGAGGAAACATAAGGATATTCTCCTGGGACACTTAACATTTTCTTTTTGTGGAGATTGGAAAATCATGTAAATTTCTGCATTTCAGTAAGCAAGCAAATTGGCCTCTTCACGAATGGCGCCCTCTGGTGGAATATTGATTTTTATGGACCAACCCAGGTGAAGGGAGACATCGGATGGTGTAAGATATGACAAAATAATAATAAATTCTAAATTATCAAGGGCTCATGGGGGAGGAGGCAGTAGGGCGGGAGGTTTAAAAATGAGGAGCTGATACCAAGGGCTCAAGTAGAAAGCAAATGTTTTGAGAATGATGATGGTAACAGATGTGCTTGACACAATGAATGGATGGATGGATTGTGATAATAGTTATATGAGCCCCCAATAAAATGATTTTTTTATGTTGAAAAGCCAAGAGGTTACTTTGAGGATTAAAGTGCATCTATCTGACTCAAGCCATGGCATTTTCAATCGTCCCATATGCATGCGGATTGGACACTGAATTAAGAAGACTGAAGAAGAATCAATGCACCTGAATTACGGTGCTGGCAAAGAACACTGAAGGCACCACAGGCTGCCAAAAGAACAAACAAAGCTGTCCTGGAAGAAGTACAGCCAGAATGCTTCTTAGAGGCAAGGATGGCGAGACTTCGGCTCACTTACTTTGGACATGTTGTCAGAAGAGACCAGGCTCTGGGTGGTCCTGGCAGGACAGCATGCTTGGTAAAGTAGAGGGGCAGTGAAAACGAGGATGGCCCTGGACAAGCTGGATTGACACCGTGCCTGCAACAAGGGACTCTGGGATAATCACATAATTTCATGTCATCTTGAAGATTATAAAAGTGTAAGGGTGATAGTCAGCCTGTCAATGAGGCCACAGCCTGATGGTGCCTCCTAGTGGGCGTGGCCTTCTCATAAGGAGGGTCCTGGGACCCACCCCGCCCCCTCTCTTTACCTTCCTGCTGGCTGATCCCAGTTGCTGCCAGAACCCAGAAGCTGTGTTCACCACCACTGGATCCACAAGACTGCACCCACCGGCCTGTGATCTTCTTCCTGCATTCTGCATCCTTGCATGTGCCTGAGTAAGGCTGAAGAGAGACTTACAGACTAGCATCGGACTTATGGACTGAGCTGGGCTGTGCTTGGATGTTTTCGCCATATGTAATTCATTCTTGACATAAAGAATTATGTGTCTTTTTTGCACACAGATGAGTGTCACTGAGTTCATTTCTCTAGTCCAGCGGCCTAACCCAGACTCAAACGTAAGAACAATTTTGAGGATGATGCGGGACAGAGAACTATTTTGTGCTGTTGTACGCAAGGTCTCTAGGAGTGGGGCAGTCCCAATGGACTCCGTGGAATCTAACAATAACAACCCGGTGAAATCACCCGCCTCGAGACACCTGGTCCATCCTGCCCGCAGACAGAGAGAGGATGCAAGCGAGCTAGGATGGGAGAGAGAGAGAAAGCAACCAAGGAAGTGTGAGGCACAAAAGGGGGTAACTGAGGAAGAAACAGCAAAGCCACGAAGAATTCCTAGTGTTAAAATCTCCACGTCAATCGCTGTTTCCGTTTCCCACTTAGCAAGTGCTGTTTATGGAATCCTGACAACATGCTAGCTCATTTTTCATCAATTTTTCTACTCCAAGGGAGAAAGGCCAGAAAGCGCTGGAGACATTTCGCTCTGGCTTTTTAGCGAAATAACTGCCATTTCCTTCAGTTCTGCCTATTTCCAAATCCATGATTATGGACATTTTTCACCTGCTGAGGGGATAGAAGTCTTCTTCCCCAGCCACGAGAAAAGTACATTTCCTGAAGGCGTTGCAATGTTTTACAAAGCGCACAATTGCTCCACGCAGTACCGGTCCCCAACTGAAAATGCTACGGAGACACGTTGGACATGTTATCAGGAGAGAGGAGCCCCTGAAAAAACCGTCATACTTGGTAAAATAGAGGGTCAGCGTCAAAGAGTGGCCACACAGTGTCCGACACAATGGGCTCAAACATAACCTCAGTTGTCATAATGGTGTGGGACGGCATGGTGTTTCTGTTGGGCGTAGGCTCACAATGAGTCGGAACCAATTCAGCAGCAGCTCAGTGACTTCGGAAAATACACACTTTCTGGGAAAAGGGGAAAAATAAACCATGACAAAGGTTGTAGGACTGACCAAAGAAGAATCATGGCATTGTTAAGTCACAAAAGTTTCAGGGGCCCCGAGTGAAGCATTCCCCTCCTGGGAGCAGATGATATCAAAATGACAAACCTGACTCGAACGGTTCACACCTTGTCAGTTGATCCCCGCTCTGATCATTGCTGGGCCTGGACTGGGTTTCGACATTTTCTGTTGGATTTTTTTGGGGGGGGAGACTTTTTTTCATGTTGCGGTTTATCTCTGAAGTATTTTGTCATTGGGGGAGCCCTCTTGAATTTTTGTGATATGTTTTTCTGCTTTGCGGTATATGAAAACCAGGATTGATGACTATAGAGAGACAGCAAGTAGAATAAGGGTTCCTGGGGGGTAAGGTGGGGGTGGGGAGATAAAGGGGATCTGACTTCAAGGCATTCAAGAAGGAAGAGAATGCTTTGAAACTGACTGTGGCAGCAATTGTACAAGACTGCTTGATATGGTTGAACTATGGAATGATATGGTATCTGTATAAGCTCCCAATAAAAATGGTTTTGAAAAAATTAATTAAAATGATCAAATTAACAAGTTTAATGAGATCATGAGGAGCTAATTACATCGTTGGATAACTGCCAAATGGCATTGCTTCCTAACTACCAAACCACTGAGAATCATGACCCAGCGAAATTCATATTTGGGGGCACAAAGTGCAATGATATGCTCTAGGTTAAATCCGGCACAGCCAACACTTCACGCGTATGTGCCCTGAAGTCATGGAGCCTCATGGAAGCATATGGAGTAAGGACATTTACACTGAGTTATAAGGGATTCTGAGAGTGGCCTCAAGAGTGATCAGCTATGTGTCTAGGGCTCACTGCATCCTCCCTGGACCTCAGTTTCCCAGGGAAGAATGTGATGACTCAGGTAGCAGAGGAAATGATCCATTTGGAAAGCATCTCCCACCTCAAATCATCACATGGGCGTAATTGAGTAAGGAACCCTGGTGGTGCTGTGGGTTAGGCACACACACACACACACACACACACACCCCAAAAAACCAACAATGACAACCAAATAAAACACAGGCAAAACTCAATCCAAGAGAAAGCAGAAAATAATAGAAACTAGAACAAATTACAAATGGGTCAAAAGGGAAAACAAATGATAATATATTAAAATTTAACCTAACTATATCATCAATAATCCACTTTCCAATGCGCTATTCACATCTCTGGTCAATGGCCCGATGGATTTGGGACTTTCATTGTCATCCACTGCCTTCGCCAAACTGGGTGCTCAGAATTGAAGTTCTAGTACAATTCCTTCCTCTGATCGGGATTTCATTGTTACAATGCTCGCATCACACATGCTGGCGTGCTCTTTCTGTGAACTGAATGACAACTCACTTAGACGGTTGCTGATTTTAAGACAAGCCTTTTAAGACCCAGACGCTGTGTGTTCTTATAGTTGTGTGCCATCTGATTTCTTCACCACAATCTGCTACAACACCCGTATCTTCAGTGACCGCTTCCTAAGGGTGAGTATTGAACAGGGAACAGGGCCACACCACAAGACTAACTGTTCTTAGATGAGTGCAAGCTCATAATCCATTCAGATTCCTAAAATGTACACATGCCACTAATCCACCTTAGAGGCAGCTTGTTGCGAAACAATTTAAGTAAACGCCATGCAAACCAATCTCTTTTAAGATAAAAAAAGAAGCAGATTGCAGAAGGCAAGATAGGGGAAGAGATGCCTCCCCACATGAAGATCCCAAGGCGGGAAGGCATCGAACTTGAAGAGAGACCAGGATATTCCCCTAACGCCTTCCCCTAGGGCTGGTGCCCTGGATTCGGAATTCTAGCTTCCTAAACTGTGAGACGATACATGTGCTTGGTAAAACACCGACCTGTGGTATTTCTGTTCCAGCAGCACTAGATAAGCAAGATTAATAACCCTTTAGAGTTGTCAGTGTTCCTTTAAGCAGTTACCATTGAGTCTATTCCAACTCACAGTGATGCCATATGTGTCAGAGCAGAACTGCGCTCCATCAGGCTTTCGACGACGGCCAGGCCTTTCCCCAGAGGTGCCTCATTGTGGATTCCCACTTTCAACCTTTCAGTTAGCAGCCTAGTCAGTTAATTGCTTGCACCACCCAGGGACTCAACAGTTAAAAGATGATCTGGGCGGGGGGTGGGGGGGTGGGGGGGAGTTGGGAGTCAATAAATGCTGACTGCATGTTATAATCAATCATGCTTTTGTTTGTTGTTGTTGTTGTTGTTGTTGTTGTTGTTAGGTGCCTTAAAGTCGGTTCCAACCCATAGTGACTCCATGCAACCGAATGAAACGGTGCCTCGTCCTCGCGATCATCGCTGTGTGAGCTCATTGTTGCAGCCACTGTGTGTGGGAAACAGAAAGATTTCTCCCAAGTTGTCTGCCCCAAATATATGCCAAACTTAGCTGCTTCTACACAGGGTAAATGAATACCCTTGGAGGTCAATGAAAAGTAGGTCCCTAAGGGTTTATCAACCATCCAGAGCAATCAGACTGTATAGTCTGTCCCACCCTAAGTAGGGCCCACTCCCTTCTGATAAGGATAGTAGTAGATTGTTTCCCTGACGGAGAGCCCAGGGAGGTCAAGTTCACTCAAGGGTCACCAAGGTTAGGCCGCCATCATGGATGTAGGTCTGCCCATCTTATCACATGTATACCCCTAGTCCCTCCCCATATACCCCTAGCTCATCCCCTTCCTATTACACTTACGCCCATGGTATATCCCCCTCTTATTGCTTGTATTGCCTATTGTACAACCCCTTCCTGTGACGTATGTCTTTACCTGTAATTAGGAGGCATGCATACCCCCAAAGACAGATAAGCCTTGGTTAGCAATAAATCTCTCTCCTGCCCTCTCGTGTCCCATCTCTACATGTACCACAAAGAGGAGCTGAGGTGAGCTTGCTACCATGAAATGTATCTGATTTCTTCATTTTGCTGTCTCTCTCTCCCATTTCTCTATGACTCTACTATAACCTTTATATATCTTAACCGTACAATTGCCCTTACTGAACCCAGGATTAGTTGTGGGGGGCTGGCACAGCTCATACACACACCTCAGTACCTACCACTCATCACAAGCTTTAAGGAAGACCCAGCCGGTACCAACCCCCAAATCACACCCACACTTGTCTCCAACTTTACCAAAAGTCATTGACAACTGTTCTCTCCCTAAATCCGCCCAGTCTGGTGGTTGTCTTGATTTCTGATCACTTATTGTTCACTATAACAAAGTCTGAAGAGAGCTCCAAACTCAAGGTTCATCTGGGCACGCAAGTTTTTGCAGGTCTTGGTCATCACAGCTAAGACTATTACATGGATCATCCAAACTGGTTAAACAAGAACAGAAAGCCTCATCTTTCTCTCTCAGAGTGGCTGGTGGTTTTGAACCGCCCACCTTGTGGTCAGCAGCCCAAAGTAACCCACTATGGCACCTCACTAACATCAAGTCAATTCCAACTCATAGAGATCTTATGGAACAGAGTAGAACAGCCAAATGGGTTTCCAAACTATAGCTCTTAATGGGAGTAGAAAGCCTCATCTTTCTCCTGGGGAGTGGCCAGTGGTTTAGAACTGCTGATCTTGTGGTTAGCAACCCAGTGTGTGACTACTACACCTGTCGCTCTGATATATAAGCCCTCAGAGTGGGCTTAGCTATTATGCACTTTGTACAGATTGAGTTGCACCTTCTTTTACCTATTTCAAACATGTTCGCTGACCTGTCAGTCTATAAAGGTGCACTAAAGGTAAGATGGCTACGTGGTTGAAGACAATAGAATATCATTATAAAGCATCATCAACCAGAATACTTGTTAAGCAAAGGAGGAGCTGATAACCATTCAAATCCATTGCCACCAAGACAATTATGACTCATAATGACCTCGTGTGTGTCCGTGTAGAATTTTGCTCCCTAAGATTCTCAATGGATGGTTTCTCAGAAGTGGATCTCCAGGCTTTTCTCTCGAGGCACCTCTGGGTCAACTCCAAGCTCCAATCTTTCAGTTAGCAGCCCAGCAAGCTAACCATCTGCACCACCCAGTGACTGTTGTAGTTGAGTCTATTCCAAATTCAGGAGATAATTCAAGAACTATTATCGTACCACCTAAAGGTTGATGGAGTGTGAACTTAAGCCGGCCCATTGGGATACTTTTATTTTGAGCTTCGTTCATTCACTCATTCAGTTAACAAATATTTTCTAGGCACTGATGTTTTGTAGAAGTAACGCTCCTGGCCCTGTCAGGTTAAGTGTTGGACTGTGAGCCCCGTTGATGGTTCAAATACACCTGCCACCCTTCAGGCACAAGATGGGGCTGTCTGCTCCAATAGAGATCACCAGCCTCAGAAAGCCCGTATAGAGTGGCTGTGAGGCAGAATCAACTCAGTGGCATGAGTGTGCAGGAAGCACCATCCCAGAGTGTGTGTGACATGATGTGCCCAATGCCTCAGAACCTCACAAACAGCCAAGCGGACACAACTGAAATGAGGAATTGGGGAAAGAACGCTGATGCTTGGCAAGGCAGCCAACAAGAAATAAATGACAGGAGATGGTGTTGGAAGGGGGAAATATATGCTTCTTTCTGCTTCACAGAGAGACAATGTCATCACCCTAAGAAGTCAGCAGGAAGCCCTGTCATAACCCTCCCCCAAACTCCAAACTCACTGCCATCAAGTAATAACCCTGAGTGTCTTTAATCTAGTTACTGTCTAGATAGATTTACCTAACCTTGATTTCACATTAAAAAAAAATCATACAAACACACAAAAAAACCCAATAACTACAACAAAATGAAACAGATAAATTTCAATCGAAAAGAAAGCATTAAATAATAAAACTAGAACAAGTTAAAAATGAGTCAAAAGGGAAAACAAATGATACAATGTTAATTTTTAAGCTAAGGAGCCCAGATGGTGTAGTGAATTACACATTGGACTACTAACATCAAGGTTAATGGTTCAAAACCACCAGCAGCTCCATGGGGAAAAGATGAGGCTTTCTACTCCAGTAAAGAGTTGCAGTCTTGGAAAACCATGGAGATAGTTCTACCCTGCCTATAGGGTCGCTATGAGTTGGAACGGCCACTCAACGGTAGTGAGTCTTCTGTTCGGTTGTATCTGTGGTGATCCATTCTCCAATGCACTCTGAGGATAAGACTATTCATATATCTAGCCAGAGGCAAGAAGGAATTCAATGGAGACTTACCCCATGAGGGGACGCTACAAATGGACTTTGAACTTTCACTGCCACCCATAGCTATCTGCAAACCAGGTTGTGTAAGCCATTTTCTTGATTTATACCTATATATATGGATATATGTATGGGAGGGTGTGTGTGTGTGCGTGTGTTTGGACAGTAGGAGTTGGCATCTACTCAAAGGCAGTGAGTTAGTTGGAGTTTTATATGTATCTGTACATCAAGAATATATGTGTGTGTATAATGTGAGCCATTGCCTTGATAGAAACACATATATCTATATGCATATTCTTGATATAAACTTCTGTATACATATTTGTACATGCATGCATATTTGTGTATATGTATACATACACACATACATAAGTTTCAACTGGTCTTGCTTCTCTAAGACAATGGGCAATATTGGTTTTGATTGAAATCAAAGCATATACTATTGTGAAAGTAACAAGGAAGTTGCTTCATATTTAGGGTTTCTCCCTGCAAAGGCTCAGAGTGCTTGAAATGACTGTCTGTGCTGTGTTTGACCTGCCCTAAGTCACTGGAGCCATGCTTTCTCTCCGTGACTTTTGTCATCACTTCGCCCCAAATGTCAAAATGACCGAGCTCCGTGAGACTTCCCGTTCTCAAGCACTTGTCCTTCATCCCCTACACTTGGACTGCATGTACCTAGCTGCAATTAGGATGTTGCTGTTGGTTGCCAAAGAGCCAACTGAAGGTGACCTTCTGTAGAAACGGAAGTGAGCATCTCCCGGCCCGACTGCCCCGCCTGCTTGATGCTTGCCTCATTGTGGCGGTGACTGAGCCCATCCTTATCCTCCCTGACCCTTCTAACGACCAAACATGGTGTCCATTCCCGGTGACTGGTCTTTCGTGATGATGAGCAGAGTCTCACAGCCATTAAAAGGTAGCCATCTCTACATAAGTGTATGCCCACTGTTGACCTCAGCTCTCTAACTCATTTCCCAAAGCTAATAGAAATGTCTTCGACCAGCAGGAAGCAGCTTTGACATGTTGATGAAAAAATTCCATTATGTTTTCATTCCACATCTCTCTGAAGCCCCCCTCACACACTCGCCCAAGAATAACTCAACCCCTCAATATTCACTGCATCAAACACCTTTCTTTTTTTTTTTTAATTTAGCAAAATCTTCCTCTACTGAACATGTGCTTGCAGTGGGGTAAGCTTCCTCCCTTTCAGAGGCGATGCAGCCCTGCTAGCCCAAACCCCACAGGCAAAGCATCTGACAGCCTACACTCATTAACTCAGGCCTCTGGTGCCTGTCGTGTCTTTCCTGAGTCCAGGAGAGTGGTGGAGGTGAGAAAAGGCTTAAAAAGACAGTGTGGTGGATCGATACTGGTGCAGTGGCTCAAGCGCCCAGCTGCTGGCCAAAGATCAGTTGGTTGAGACTACCACCCCTTTACCAGTCCACGATACAGATGAGAAAAGGAGAGGCACCTCTCCTTGACTCTTCCAATCCAGCATCATTTCAGGATTTATTCCTATAGTAATCAAGAAAATCATCCTTTTCTTTTCTTCTTTCTCTTTCTTTCCGCAGTAAAAAAGCCAATGCCAACCAGCCAACTTGCTTTTGAGTCAGACTCATGATGACCTTGAGTGTATCAGTAGGTAGAACTGTATTTCCCGTGGCTGATTTTTCAGAGGTAGATGGATAGCCCTTTCTCCTGAGTCATCGCCAATGGACTCGAAGCTGCAGCCTTCGGGAGCATTTTAGCTGTCTGCAGCAGCCGGGTCTCTGCTAACCTTGAAGACTGGCTACAGAGAAGCTGGGGACAGTTCACTGCACACAGTCTTCACTTTGTCAAAGGCCTGATCTCTTTCAGGAAGGAGGGCACTTGGGGACGTGACTGCAATGTCGAAAATGCGTTTGACCCAGTGGTAGATGGATAAATGCTTCACGACCAACTCTGGGCAGGGGGCAGGAATCTTACTCTTCAGTGTTTCTGATTTCCATGGTGTAAATGCTCCCATGATGCCTGGTTTCCAGCCAGGGAGATGTCCCTGAGCATGGACAACAGAAACCAGTCCAGGCCGGTTCCAGCACCCCACTGACGTAAAGCCTCATGGAATTATACCAGGGCTCCGGCAGCTGAGCTTATAACAAGCAGTTATATTTATAGCCTCCAACGTGATGACAGGAAACGTCTCACACCTGGGGTCATTATGCCTCCTACACGAGAGCACCCTCCTTAACTCCTTCCCTTCTGCAGCGTTTTGTGAATGTCAGCTCTCAGGTGAGTCCATACACACACGGGCACACACATGAGAAAGAGCCCTGGTTTTGCTTCCTACCATAGTAGAACGATGTAGCAGCTTGCTTCCCTAGAGATGGACATCCTTGGACACCCTTGACTGCACCTCAGAGTGTAATCTGCGGCGTAGGGTCTCAGTGAGTCAGAGAAGACTCAATGGTAGTAGGGCAGTGGGAAGGATCAGGTAAGGACCTTTGGTGAGCATCAAAGAGGGGCAGTGACCCAGGGCCAGGTGCACATGGACATGCAGCAAACAGATACTCCAAATCTCAAAAACACGATGTGAAAGGGAGCCATGAAAGCCAAGAAGAGCAGCCATTGTTTAAAGATGTCATTCAGTGAGGATGGACAAGGTGACCCCACTACTGTCCCTCCAGCAGCTGCCCAGGGAAGAGAAGGGGGTATCTGGCAGGAGGCAGCCGGGTGAGAGGCCGTGGATATTCATGAGCTGAAATGCTCGGAGGAAGGAAGGGGATGGGTGGGGGGTGGTCCATTTTTCCAACCAGCGTCTTGGGTGTTTTAGGTGTGAAAATACAGTAATCAACGCTGAGCTTTCAGCACATCTAAAAATAACTCTTCACCTGCTGCTGCCTCTTTCCATTGGTTATCAAGGCTATTGTGGATTTGGGCAGATGGAAAAGAAGCTGTGAAAAGCTGTTCACATCTCTCGGAAGGGACCTGGAGACGGGGCTGGGGAGTCCGTCAGTGAGCAGGGTCGGGGACCAGGCGCTGCATGGCGAACACATGCCCTTTCTTCTCCCAGAATTGGCGAGGATGCTGATCCAGGGACGCCAATGCCCGCATGCTAATGTGCACTTGGCTTCTCCCCGAGCACAAAAGCATGCATATCCATGAGGCTGGGCTTCTTTCTCTGCGCACCCTGAAAACCCACAGCCGCTTTGCTCTCTGTGTGGAACACAATCTCTTAGAAACCCTTAGACCTTGAGTTCAAGGTGGCGGAGGGAAAAGCACCTGCCAGTTGGGGGCTTTGGGAGGTTGATGCTGCGGCCAGCTGCTAGCCAGTCCCACCGGAGAGGGACAGTGCAGGAGGAGGCCGTGGCTCTCTGGGCTCTCGGTTAGCTCTGAGCACATCACGTCTTTGTTCTGCTGCACGGCTGGGCTTCCTACAGCAGCTGGGGCAGAGGAGGGTCCCTAACGCCGTCACGAGTGTATTTTCCCATGGTTCCAGAGGCTCCACAGCTGCATACAGGGTACAGCTCCTGAAGGAAGTCTTTTCTTCATCCATTTCAGATTCTGTTACATGTTGCCTGAGGCCCCTCTGACTCATAGAGACCCTTTATCCCATTAAACCAACCACCACCCAGTCCTGCCCCAGCCTCACACTTACAGGAGCCCGGGTGGCAAAACAGTTGAGCATTTGGCTGTTCGCCATGGGGTTGGAGGTTCAAACTCAGCCTGGAGTTCCACAAGAACATCTTCTGCAAAGATACCAACCTAGGACACTCTAGGTCGCTTTGAGTCAGAACTGCCTAGACGGCAGTGAAAGGTTGCACTCTACCAGTAACCTAAAGGTTGGCAGTTCAAAGCCACCCAGCAGTGGCATGAATGAAAAGCCTAGAAATCTGTTTCCATTAAGATTACAGTCAGCGACGCCTATGGAGCAGCGCTATGTAACACGTGAGGTCACTTTGAGCCGGGTAGCAATGGGCGTGGCTTTGTCTGGTGTGACGGCTGAGAATCCCTGCTGGGTGGCTGAAAATGTTGCAAACTGCCAAAGGAAAACGCAAAAGCCACAAAGACGTTTTTGCAGGGTCTTCTTAAATCCCTCTCAAGAAGGGGGTGAGGCAAGGATTGTGGGAGAGGCATGGGCTCATATCAGTAAGTGTTTAATACAAAGCTAATGGGCAAGATGCTGAGCTGCTGACTCCAAAGTCCGCAGTGCAAAGCCACCAGCCACTCTGAGGAAGAAAGGTGAGGCTGTCTGTCCCTGAGAAGGCTCACGGTCTCAGAAACGAGAGAGGAGTCAAAAGCAACTCGGTGGTTTGGGTGCCTTCTTTTTGTTGTGGGAAGGGGATAAAAATAGTCATTTTGGACACCACACCCCAGAGGTTTTACTCTGTCCTGATCGCTACCTGTGCTGGTGGGGGCCGAACGCTGACAACCAACCACTGGCCTCTGCAGTCCTGGTGAGGATTGCGAGTCCAGCAGCTTCAGAGGCTGCATGGGAGACAAGGTCCACTCCGGTGACAAGAGCACACAGTGGTGATCCACAGGAACTACCGGAAAGTTGACACATTTCCAACATGGAGGGAGGCCTAGTCAGAATGTCCCCCTGAGCCCCGGACATCTAGACTGCCCATGGATCGAGGTAAAATTCACCAAAACTCAAACACACTGCTTTTTTATATAATCATTCTATTGGGGGCTCGTACAATTCATCATAATCCATCCATGCACCCATTGTGTCAAGCACATTTGTACATTTGTTGCCATCACCATTTTCAAAACATTTTCTTTCTACTTGAGCCCTTGCTATCAGTTCATTTTCCCTCCCTCCTCCACTCTCCCTCCCTCATGAACCCTTGATAATTTATGTTATTATTTTCTCATGTCTTATACTGACTGATGTCTCCCTTTACCCACTTTTCTGTTGTCCATCCTCCTGGAAGGGGGTTATAGGTTGATCGATTCCCCTTTTATTCCCCCTACCTTCCTCTTCCCCTCCTGGTATGGCTACTCTCACCATTGGTCCCGGGCATTTATCTGTCCTGGATTCCCTGGAACGCGCTGCTTTAAAACTCTCTGCCATGACATTGATCTGAACTCACAGCAACCCTACAGGACAGAGCAGAACTGCCCCAGAGCATTTCCAAGGTTGCGAGTCTTCCCGGAAGCAGAGTCTTCCCAGAAGCAGCCGCATCGTTCGTTCCGAGGGTGACTGGTGGGGTCAAACCAGCAAGCTTTCTGGTTAGCAGCCCAGCATGGGACCCACTGTACTGCCCGGGCCCCTTCTTGGGTCTCTGCACAGGTGAACGGCTGCATTTTAACCCAAATGCTGGTGCTGACTTCCCAGCCTTGAACTCCACTAGGAGGAGGAGAGAGAGAGAAATTCTACTTAAAGAAATAGCAGCAGCAGCATTAAAATTGCCTCTGACAATTCTTAAGACCATTTTCAGAGATCAGTACTGAGGTAAGCCAGTGGAACCAACAGTTAACTGGCCTCATTTTTAAAACATTGCCAGATCATGCAAGCATTTCCCACAATGCAATGGCACTCCTTGTATGGTGAGGTGGGCCATTATCATCAACCAAACCCGCTTTCATAAAGTTGATTAGGGTTCATAGCAACCTGATAAAGGGTTTCTGAGGTTGTATATCTTCACAGGAGCAGCCAGCCTCACTTTTTTCCCAAGGAGCAGCTGGTGGATTTGAACCACTGACCTTGCAACTGGCAGTCCAATGCTTACCCAACAAAGAGACCAGGGTTCCTTATCACCAACAGCAACTCCCAAAATGACACACTATTTTACTCAAATTCATTAAGTCTGTGCATGGTTAAGAGCAATCATCAAAAAGAAGGCAGTTAAATAGATCTTTAAGGAATTTTGAAATTTAGAAATCCAATTTTTTTAAAAGAAGTGCAATGAAAGAAACCAAGCCACATTCTTTGTTACTGAGTTGATTTCCCAAAGGGTTTTCAAGACGGTAAGATTTATGGGGAAGGAGCTCTAGTGGCACAGGGGTGAAAGCAAAAGTCTATGATTCAAACCAACCAGCTTCTCGAAGGGAGAAAGATAAGACAGATAGTCCACTTCCTCGGAAAGTCCATGTGACAGTACTACTTTATTCTAGAAGGTCACTATGAGTCAGAATCAACTCAATGACAAGGGTTCAATCCTTAGGAAAGCAGACGGCAATGAGGAATCTTTACAGAGAGCCCTTCTGGATTAGTGATTAGGCATTTGGCTGCTAACCATAAAGGATGGCAGCCCCCCAAACACTAGCCACTCCATCAGAGAAAGATGAGGCAGTCAGCTTCCATGAAGATTTACAGCCTTGGGAATCCCATTGGGCAGTTACACTCTGTCCTCTAGGGTCACCAGCATGAGAATCAGCTCAGTGGGAAAGGGTTTAATCCTAATGAAAGCAGGCCTTTTGTCTAAATGAATGGGGGGGAAAGAATATAGGATTCAAAGCAAATAGACCACTTTGGTGTGTAATTTTGTTCCTTTATCCGAAATAACTTGATTGGAATATACAGAGTCATTGTACCCCCGCACCCCCAAGAAAGAACCTACTTGACATTCCACCATATCAGGAGGAAGGAAGAACTGCACTGTGTTAGGCAGGGTTCTCTGCAGAAACAAAACCAGGACACTGAGTGTGTGCGTGTGTGTGTGTGTGCGTGTGTGTGTGTGTGTGTGTGTGTGTGTTGGAGATATATACACACACACATACCATATATACTCAAGTGTAGGCTGAGTTTTTTCAGCACATTTTTAATGCTGAGAAAGCCCCCCAGTTTTGTGGTAAAATTAGGTGCCTTGGCTTATACTCGAGTATATACAATATATGTTTATATAGCAATAAGGAATATAACAGCTAATTAGTCCACACAGCAGTACAGAGGGCTCAGTTCAACTCACTTTCATGGAACAGTTAATATACTGGAAATCCTTCAGTTCACGTGGACTGCCAGGTTCAAGGTTAAGGAAGCAGACAGCAGAGTCCTTCCTCAGACAAGTCCTCCCTCAGACTCCCTCAGAATCTTCCCACAGGCAGCAAACAGCAGGGTGGGTCAGCGACAGTCAATAGCTTGGGATCTGAGCCAGGATAGGATATCGAACTTAAGCAATACAAGGCAACAGGATCCACCAGCCTCAAACTCTAGCGACATGATGCACAGGTTGGCTTGACCCACAGGTAGTGCAGCAGGCAAGTTGAGGCAGAGAACTAACTAAAGCAGCAACACACTGGTCTGATCACCAGAGAGCAAGAAATAGAGGCAGGTCTTGCAGAGCCATTTATCTCTTTGCCCTCCAATCAAACTGCAACCTCATTAATCCCCCATGTTCCTATTGGCCAGGTTGGCACAATAAACCTATCACACTACACTGAAAGCATTACACAAAAACAAAGATCCAGGAATTGATGGAATGCCAAATGAAATGTTTCAAAAAGCTGACAAAGCACTGGAAGTATGCACTCAGCTAGGCCAAGAAATTTGGAAGGCAGCTACTTGGTCAATTGACTGGATGTTTATACCCATTTCAAAGAAAAGTGACCCAACAGAATGTGCAGGTTATAGAACAAGATCATTGATATCGCATGCAAGCACAATTTTGCTGAAGATCATCCCACAGTAGTTCCAGCAGTACATTGGCATGAAGCTGCCACGTGTCCAGGCTGGACTCAGAAGAAGATGTGGGACAAGAGATATCATTGCTGATGTCACGTGGATCTTGGTTGAAAGCTGAGACTACCTGAATGATGTTTATTTGAATTGTATTGACTATGCCAAGGAATTTGACTGTGTGGATTATAGCAAACTATGGATAGCCTTGAGAAGAATGAAAATTCCAGAACACTTCGTTGTGCTCATATGGGACCAGCTGTGCAAAGAGGAAACGGGAATACTGCATGATTTAAAATCAGGAAAGGTATGCATCCGGTTGGTATCCTCTCACTGTACTCGCTCAGTGTGTATGCTGAGCAAAGAATCCAAAAAGATGGCTTATATGAAGAAAAATGGGGCATCAGGATTGGAGGGAGGCTTTTTTTTAATAACCTGTGATATACAAATAACACAACCTTGCTTGCTGAACGTGAGAAGGGCTTAAAACACTTTCTGATGAAGATGAAAGACTGTAGCCTTCAGCGTGGATTACAACTCAATATAAAGAAGACCCAAATCCTCACAACTGGACCAATAGATGAAATCATGAAAAATGGTGAAAGGGTTGAAGTTGTCAAGGATTTTGTCTTGGTTGGATCCACAAGAAATGCTCATGGAAGCAGCAGTCAAGAGACACGTTGCATTGTGGGTAACTATGCAAAACTCTTCAAAGTGTTCAGAAGCCAGGATGTTACTTTGAGGACTGAGGTGTAGCTCCCCCAAGCCATGATACTTTCAGTCACTTCATACACATGTGAAAGTTGGGCACTGAGTAAGGAAGACTGAAGAGGAATCGATGCGTTTGCACTGTGGTGCTGGTGAAGAATATTGAAAGTGCCCTGCAACAAACAACTCTAACTCGGAAGAAGTACAGCCACAATGCTACTGAGAGGCAAGGATTTTGAGACTTTGTCGCACATACTTTGGACATGTCAGGAGAGCCCAGTCCCTGGAGAAGGACATCGTGCTTGGTAAAGCAGCTAAAGAAGAGAAGACCCTCAGAACGACGGATGGACACGGGGGCTGCAACAATGGCCTCAAGTATAACAACTGTGAGGGTGGTTAGGACCTGGCAGTGTTCCGTTCTACTGCAGAGAGGGTCGCTAGGAGTTGGAACCTAGTTGATGGCACCTAACAACAACAGGTAAAAGTAGAAGGCAGGGGTGGCTCGGCGGTAGAAATCTCCCCTTCTGTGCAGAGTTCAATCCCGGCCTTCATACCTCACGAGCAGCAGCTGCTGTGCTGCCATGATAGCGAACAGGCCTCACCAAGAGCAAGAACTTCCAGAGCTAGACTGGACTAGAAAGAAAGGCCTGGAGATCTACCTCTGAGAATTAGCCAGTGAAACCCTGATGTCTCACGAGGGCGAATCCACAGTCCATCACAGGGATGGCACAGAGCAGGCAGTGTTTTCTTCCATTCTGCAGGCCATGGGTGGCAGTCAACAATTAGAAACAGGATGTAGAGGTGCACCTTGAGCACAGTAATTGTGGAAAGCCAGTGGTTATGCATAGTGGTTATGCATCCAGCTGTGAACCACAAGGTCGGCAGTTCGAAACTACCAGTCAGGTCACAGGAAGAGAGAGTGTTTTCTATTCCCATAGAGTTACCATCTTGGAAACCCACAGGGATGAGATGAGTTGGGACCAGCTCAATGGCATGACTGCAGCAGACTGGCCAGAAGCTGAAACTTCCAGATTAAAGAGCGCTGGGCTGGAACAAAGGAGCCCTGGTGGCACTGAGGGCGCAGCTGCTGAGTGGTTGATACCTGGAACCCATCCAATGGCTTCAGGGGCAAAAGACCCGCAGCTAGCTTCTGTAAAGACCACAGTCTAGAGACCACTACGGGGGCAGTTCTGCCCAGAAAGCATGAAGCCGCTAAGAGATGGCGTCAACTGGATGGTACCCCAAAACAACAAGAAGGCTGAAATCATTCAAGCTCTCCTCATTTATCTGTATGACCGTGGGCGTGTTTCCGAACTTCTCTGTGTTCTTCTCAGCATCATCTTTAGAAAGGTGGATGGTAAGATCTTAGCGTTGCTAAGAGCTAGGTAGCCCAAACCGAATCACTGTCTAAGATCAGATGAAGAAGCCCTCATCTGACTTTTTGAAATTCTTTTTTGTCCCCTCAGTCAGCTTCTTGTCACTAATCAGAGTAACTCCAATGCCTTGATATCCACACTTCTATTTATAACTCTTTTTTATCAGCTTCATCCTCGTTATCACACCCAAGCGCTTACACATTAATCCTCGCAGGAGGGGTATCTTTTCAGCAAATGTGTTTTTGAGATATTTAGATATCCGGGAGCTATGAAACGATCGTGCAATGCATTTACTTCCTGGGAAACATGAAGACAATACTTCTGTTTTTCTTTCTATTTCAAGATGTCAGGGCCATTACATAAGTAACCAAGTGAAAATCATTATGCTCCTAGAGATATTTGCCCCCAAGATGTTTTGCCATGGTTAGCCAAGTTCATAGTCGTCAATTGTGCAAACGTTTGCTCAGAATCTACTAGGTAAGACCTAGACAACTCATTACACTTGAAAACATGACCTACTTCAAACTGGCTCTTGCATCCAGACCCTGGAAGCAGACTCTCCCATCCCTGAGACCTGCCTAGTAGAGAATGGGGCCATGCACAGATGTGTTCCTTCTACAGGGCTGCGATAAGGGAAATATCGCAAGCAGGTGGCTTTGATCAACGGAAATGCATCCTCTCACAGTTGAGAAGACTAGACGTCTGAACTCAGGGCACTAGCTCTGGGGAAAAATGTACTCTCTCTATTGGTCCACAGTTCAGAAGGAAGATTTGTATCTCCTTTCAATACCTGGGGCCCCCTGTTCCTTGGAGATCTCCATGGGTCTCAGCATCAATCTTCCCCTGGGTCTGGGAGCTTCTCAGCACAGGGACTCTGGGTCCACAGAGTCACTCACTTATTCAATCTCCTTTAAATCTCAAAAGGAATTGGCTCAAAATAGAACGGAATCCTGTGGATTGCCTCATTAATATATGTTGTTGTTATGATTGTTGTTGTGGGGAGTTGTTGGGGAGTTGGCTCCAGCTGAGAGCAACTCTGTACAACAGAATGAAACACTGCCCTCCTCACAGTGGCTGTTATGTCTGAGCCAATTGTTAATACCCTTGTGTCGATCCATCTGTGTCAATCCATTAATAGCTTAGAAGTTAGCATTTACAACACAAGGGATAATTACATCAGATCACCAAATGGAGGATAATTATATAATACTGATAACTACATAATACATGGCCCAACCAAGCTAACACATTTGGAGGTGAGGCTAACACATTTGGGGTGACAATTTCCAGAAAGCGTTTGCCCTCCATTTGGAGTAGGGTAGGAATTCATTCAGGGGTCAGGTTTGCAAGCCCCTATTTTAAGGCCTGTCCTCATTTCAAGGGAAACCCAAGGGAATTGATAAAAACTGGTTCATCCTTACAGGCCTCGGAAACATTCAGCATGTCCCTAAAACAACGACATGAAGACAAACGAGAGAGAAAGAACACAGCGAGCTGAGTTGGATTGAAACAGAATGCTGATGACAAAGTCCAGACATACCCTCTTGACTGCAGAAGTCAAGCACAGGGCCAGGTCATCTCAGGTAAACTTGTGGAAAGCCTTCTAAACGGTGAGGAAGGTAAGTCCAGGTTAGCTTAATCGTCAGATAAAACTCGCCTGCCCAAGAAGACGAAGGTTGGAGATGTAGGGTGGCTTTAGTCAACAGTTTCTCTGATCCCATTCGCTCACCTGTCACCTGTCTGTATGTCTTTAAGACACGCTTATCATACCCAGGTGTCTTCAGAAGCCCTTTTTGCTTTTAACTATCTTCTAGTTCTTTAATATTTCCTCCCTTTGGAAGAGGTTGGGGAGGGGGAAAAATGAGGAGCTTCTACCAAGGGCTCAAGTAGCAAGCAAATATTTTGAGAATGACGATGGCAACAATGTGCAAGTGTGCTGGACAAAATGGATAGATGTATGGATTGTGAGAAGTATTGTATGAGCCCCCAATAAAATTATTTTTAAAATGTCCTCCCCTTATTATGATAGTGTTTGTTTTATCTCATTAACCTTGCTAATGTTCATTTGTATAATTATGTTCATTTGTATAATTAAGAGCCTTCCATGCATGAAAGCCAAGATAGATAACCCTTTGGAAACAGTAATGGATTGTGATAAGAGTTGTATGAGTCACCAATAAAATGATTTTAAGACATAAGAGGAAACAGTAATAGGAGTAATGATTCCCTGTGAGTATGAGAAGAGAGGGCAGGAGAAAGGGAGGAAGGGGGAGCTGAAAGCAATGATGACTGTATAACCCCACTCTAGGGGAATGAATAACAACAGATTTGCAGGTGAATGGATCCAACGAATGGTGTAAGATAAAATAAAATAAATTAAATAAACAAATAAAATAACAATATATAATATAATATAACAATAAGGGTTCTTGGGGGTGGTAGGGCAGGGATCAAGGGGAACTGATATCAAATTGTTCAAGAAGAAAGAAAATGGTTTGAAACTGAGGGTGGTAGCAAATATAGAATTATGCTTGATCTAACTGACTAATGGGCTGTTACAATATCTGTAAAAGCTCCCAATAAATGATTCATTTTATTTAAAAAGATAATAGCTAATGAAATGTTCCCTGCCAAAAAATAGATAATCGAATTTTCCCACAAACTTTCTGAAGCCCCCTGCCATTATTTGGGGGCAATGGGAGAAGCGTTTTTGTTTTCCAAATCTCCCTCTGAGAGTCCTTAGATCAATACATGTATCGGCCTCTTTCATCTGAATGACAACCAACTCCAGAAAGCAGTTCCCGGATACCAAAAGTCTAATCAGAAAATAGCATGCCTTTGACGTCCCCCCCCCCCTTCAGTCTAGATTTGGGGACAATTAGCAGCACTCCGGCTGATTTCGAGAGCTAGCAAGGTTGACACTCATAGTCACCTCGCTGGTAGTTCACATTGTACAACGCGTCATTATGAAACGATGGGTTAATGGAAGGTTTGAAAAGTCGACCTTAAAAAAACGCAAGAGAGACATGTTACAAAATTAGCCAGCTTTCTATTTTTCCAAAGCACTTATCGCTCCTCCCCGCCCTCCCACCCCGCCCCAGTCTGGAGGACACTATGACCTACAATGGAAGTGATGCTGTCATGAGCAGCGTGCTGCAGGACTGAGCTGGCCCCAGTGATGAAGAAGGGCCCCAGGCAGGGCTGCCCCACAGTTTCAACGCTAAAGGGCAGGGAGGCATTTCTTAGTCCTGAGACAAGAATGGAGTGTCTTTCCAAGATCTCTGAAAGGGGATTCCAGAAGACGTAGATGAGGGGTGAGATGGAAGAGTGGGATTTCAAAGCCATCAATCAGACTTTTCTCCTGTCACTCCTTCCCAGACCCTCTGCAGAGGCCCCTCCACATCAGTGAGTGTTTCAGAAGGATCTCCACAGCTCTGCTCCCAGCTCTACAGCTGCATTCAGCACGGCTCCCGATGCCACCCTGCAGCCCAGTCCCAGGGCCTCGCCATCCCAAATGCTCCATATTTAAATAGGACAGAACCATTTGACCTCGTTTAACCTCATTGAGACTAAGTATTTTGCAGGCACAGTCTGGTCCTGAGATCTGAGCTGTGGGGGCTGGAGCTGTATTGCTGAAAAATTGGGCCAGATCAAATCCCGGGGTACACATGGTAGACAACTAAAAAGGAGGTGGGGAAAGGAAAAATAATGAAAAAGAAATGGATAGCGGGGGCACGGGGCACTAACCCACCCAAGAGGAGGGTATTGTTTATATCTACACAGGGAAAGAAGGACCAGATTCAACCCAGTGCTCCAAGATGTGAATGCAACATGCGGGCGTGGAGTAGGGAGCCAGTGGAGAGGTCTGAGGGGGCCGGCCACAATTCCAACTACTACGTGGACACCTGCCCCTCCCCCCAGAAGAATTTATTTCAATCTGCAGCTCTGGGAGAGGGACATGCATGATTGGAGCATACGAGAGAAGATGAAGGGAGAGGAGGAGAGAGTGGAGCACATCCTGGCCTTGAGGACGATGTTCCCAATGACAGCAGCCAGTCCACAGAGAGGACCACATGGCCGGCCCCACTATGAGACATGACATCCCAACCCTCACTGACCCATAGCCCTGCAGGGGACAACACCGGAGACACAGTGTGGGAATTGTGTGATCCTGCCACACCGAGGCAAAACACTAAGGGGGTATAACAGAATAGCAAGGGAACAGAGCAGCGAGGTCCCCAGGGAATGCTGAAGGTAGGCTTTGGGGCCAGGGCTTGGTGCCCCAACAGACTGGACTGGAAAATACTCCTAAAGGCCAACAAACAGTCCTTGAACTAACTACAAACTTTTGTTTCTTGTTGTGTTTTGTTTTGTTTGTTTTTTGTCATTGGCATGTTGTTGTTGTTTTCTTGTATATTTTTGCTTTGTTTTGCTCTGTCTTGTTTTTGTGCATGTTATTATCTCCACAGGTCTGTCTAAATAAGATAGGGTGGATGAACAATCTGGAGGAGAAAACTACGTGATCAACAGTTCTGGTGGACATGGGAAAGGGGGAGGTGGGGGGAAAGGAAGTGGTGTTAACAAACCCAGGGGACAAGGGAGCAACAGGTGATCCAAATCGGTGGTGAGGAGGATGTAGAAGCCTTGTAGGGCGTGACCAAGGGTAATGTAACCAAGAGGAATTACTAAAACCCAAATAAAGATTGAGCATGACAGTGGGACAAGAGGAAAGTCAAAGGAAATAGAGGAAAGAGCTAGGAGGCAAAGGGCATTTTTGGAGGTCTAAATAAAAGCATGTACATATGCAAATTTATTTATATATGAGGATGGGGAAATAGATCTATGTGCATATATTTACAGGTTTAGCATTAAGGTAGCAGAAGGACATTGGGCCTCCACTCAAGTACTCCCTCAGTGCAAGAATACTTTCTTCTATTAAATTGGCATTCTATGGTGCTCACCTTCCCGGCACAACTGCTGAAGCCAAAGCGGGTGAATAAACAAATGTGGTGAAGAAAGCTGATGGTGCCTGGCTATCAAAAGATATAGTATCTGAGTCTTAAAAGCTTGAAGGTAAACAAGCAGCCATCTAGCTCAGAAGCAACAAAGCCCACATGGAAGAAGCACACCATCCTGCATGATCACTAGGTGCCGAAAGGATCAGTTGTCAGGCATCAAAGATCAAAAAATCATATCATCGTGTGCTCACCTCCCTGATAGGATCGCTCAAGACAAATGGGTGCATAAGCAAAAGTGGTAAAGAAAGCTGATGGTGCCCGGCTATCAAAAGATATAGCATCTGGGGTCTTAAAGGATTGAAGGTAAACAAAAGGCCATCCAGCTCAAAAGCAACAAAGCCCACATGGAGGAAGCACACCAGCCTGTGTGATCACGAGGTGTTGAAGGGATCAGGTATCAGGCATCAAAAGATTATATCATAGTGAATGAGGGGGGAAGTTTGCAGTGGAGACCCAAAGCCCATTTGTAGGCCACTGGACATCCCCTTACAGAAGGGTCTCAGGGAGGAGATGAGCCAGTCAGGGTATGATGTAGCAACAATGAAACATACAACTTTCCTCTAGTACCTAAATGCTTCCTCCTCTCCCACTATCAGGATCCCAATTCTACCTTACAAATCTGGCTAGACCAGAAGATGGACACTGGTACAGATAGGAACTGGAAACACAGGGAATCCAGGGCGGATGATCCCTTTAGGACCAGTGCTGAGAGTGGTGATACTGGGAAGGTGGAGGGAGGATGGGTTGGAAAGGGGGAACCAATTACAAGAATCTACATGTGACCTCCCTGGGGAATGGACAACAGAAAAGTGGGTGAAGGGAGACGTTGGACAGGGAAAGATATGACAAAATAATAATTTATATATTATCAAGGGTTCATGAGGGAGTGGGGTATGGGGAGGGAGGGGAAAAATGAGGAGCTGATGCCAGGGGTTTAGGTGGAGAGCAAATGTTTTGAGAATGATGAGGGCAATGAATGTACACATGTGCTTTACACAATTGATGTAATGTATGGATTGTGATAAGAGTTGTATGAGCCCCTAATAAAACTATTTTCTTAAAGAATTCCTCCGATGGGGGGGTGTGTGGGGAGTCCCAGTGACTCTTTCTCTGGAAGCAGGGCAGGTGGTCTCCATGAAAACACCGTAGAATAAAGCGCTTTGAGAGGCTGCTGGTAAGTTATAGATTCCCTCTGAAAAGGTCTCTCTCTCTCTCTCTCTCACACACACACACACACACACACATTTATGACCAATCTAATGATGTTCACAAGCCATCACAAATCTCAGCTTAAAAATCAACTGTCTAATGCAGTGGTTCTCAACTATGGGTCATGACCCCTTTGGGGATCGAATGACCCTTTCACAAGGGTCGTCCAATTCTTAAAAGTAGCAAAATTACAGTGATGGAGTAGCAACTAAAATAATTTAAGGGCTTGGGGGTCACCACAACACGCAGAACTGTATTAAAGGGTTGCAGCATGAGGAAGGTTGAGAACCGCTGGTCTAATGAATCCCAGGGACCCTGAAGTGTTTCCATTGTTCAGAAGAATGCACCCAACTAGGTTGCTGTTTTAAGTGCCGATGAATTCACTCGGACCCATAGCGACCCCATGCACAACAGAAGGAAACACTGCCCCGTCCTGCGCCCTCCTCAGTTGTCCCCAGGACTGAACCCACTGATGCAGCCACTGTGTCCACCCACCTCCTTGATGGACATCTCTTTATCATTGCCCTTCCACTTTACCAAGCATGCTGTCCTTCTCCAGGGACTGGTCTCTCCTGACAACATGTCTAAAGCAAGTAAGCCAAAGTCTTGCCATCTTGCCTCTAAGGAGCACTCTGGCCGTACTTCTTCCAAGACAGACCGATGTGTCTTTTTAGCCGCTATGTGGTACCATGTATGGCTGTAGTATACATGTTGTACCTCATGTGTAATATGTTGAGGTTATTAGCTGCCGTTAAGTCAGCTCCGATTCCCAGCGACCTCGCATGTAGCGAAAGAAAACATTGCCCCGTTTGGTGCCATGTCCCTGGTTACTGGAGAGTTTGAGGCCATTGGTGGTATAGCGAGTTACAGGTTGGGCTGCTAACTGCAAGGTCAGCGGTTTGAAAACACCAGCAGCTCTGCAGGAGAAAGATGAGGCTTTCTGCCCCCTTAAAGATTTACCATCTCTGAAACCCCCGGGGATAGTTAGTTCCATGCTGTCTGACTGGGTCTCTGTGAGTTAGAATCGACTCCATAACAGAGCATGGGGATAACAAGAGCTAAAAATTGGGGAACCGTGGCATGACCCCCTGGAAACGTGCCCTGCTCACCAAACCAAAATAAAACAAAAAGCTCAGTCGTGCTGCCATCGAGTTGATTCCAACTCAAAGCCACCCCACAGAACAGAGTAGACTGCCCCTTTGGGTTTCCAAGATTGAAACTCTCTGTGAGAGCAGACAGCCTCATCTTTCTCCATTGGAGCCACTGGTAGGAAATCAAATAGGTTGTTTGGATGAGTCCTTAATTCAATCAGTGTGTGGTGTGCAGTGGTAGCGCTAGAGCCAAAGGCTTATCTTGTCTCTTTCACCGAATGTGGGTCTTTCGTGTGCACTTTACAAGCGCCCTCAAAAAAGTACTAGGTCTACAAAGAAAATCAAGTCTCCCTCTGGTTGGAGAAGAGCACAGTGCCCCCAAGGACCCACAGGGGATTTCAGAGTCACCACAGCCAGGTGCCCAAGGCCAGATGGCCCAGTGGGGATACAGGTGAGCTGTGTCGTTCTAGGATGCTTGGCCTTGGGGCAGCAGGGTCCCCAGCAGGTATACTTTGTGACTGGCTTAGGTGGAGAACAGCAATTCACCCGAGTGGAAGACTCACTCTCCAAGATCTGCTCTTCTCCATAAGAAACTGCTAATGGCGCTCCTCCCCCTTTTCACTGGTAAGGATGCTAAAGCAGACAGAGGCCAAATAACTCACTCCAGGTGACCCAGCGGAGAAGTAGTAGAGTCAGCACAGGGAGTCAGGAACAAGGCCAAGCTCTCCAAAGACCAAGGCCAAGGCCAAGCTCTCCAGCAGCACAAGCCCAGCCACAGGGTCAATCTACCTTCAAGGCTTAACAGTCTCATAACCCGTAACCAGCCGAGCTTCCCACAAAGCCAGCAGCAAAGGCAAGTCCCTCTGGCTACTCCTGTCCGGAATGCCAACAGGCCAGCACCTCAGATTTACGTTCCCATCATGCCCTTGCTGGCCCACCTCCTGCAGAGCAAGTCTCACCTTTAATTCCATTCTCACCTCCCAAGCTTGGTGCAGGACTCTTTAATTTCATGCCCTCCTCTTTCTTTTCCCCACTCAAAACAACTCCTCCCTTCTCTCCCTAACTTTATTTTGTTTTGTCTTGTTGGTTTAGTTTAATTTTAATAAATCATTTTATTGAGGGCTCCTATAGCTCTTATAACAATTCATATATCAAGCACATTTGTACAAATGTTGCCATCATCGTTTCCAAAACATTTTCTTTCTACTCGAGCTCTTGGTATCAGCTCCTCTTTTTTCCCCCTCTTTCTCCTCCCCTTCCGCCCTCATGAACCTTTGATAATTTATAAATTAATTTTATTTTCATAGTGTACACTGTCACCTGTCTCCCTTCACCCACATTTCTGTGGTTCATCCCCCTGGAGCAGGGGGTGGGGGTTGTAGGTTGATCATTGTGATCGGTTCACCCTTTCTCCCACTTCACCCACCTTCCACCTACCCTCATGGTATCACTACTCTTATTATTGATCCTGAAGTGTTTATCTGTCCTGGATTCTGTGTGTGGAGAGCTCTTATCTGTACCAGAGCACATGTTCTGGTCTAGCCAGTTTTGTCAGGTAAAACTGGGGTCATGATGGGAGAGGGGGGAGCATTAAAGAACTAGAGGAATGTTATGTGTTTCATTGGTGCTATGCTGTACCCTGGCTGGTTCATCCCTTCCTCGTGACCCTTCGGTGAGGGGAAGTCCAACTACCTACAGGTGGGCCTTGGGTCTCCAGTCTGACCCCCTCATCACATCAAAATGGTTGATTTGGGTCTTCTGATGCTTGACACCCGATCCCATCAACACCTCATGATCACATGGATTAGTGTGCTTCTTCCACGTGGGCTTTGATTCTTCCCGGCTAGATGGCCGTTTGTTTAACTTCAAGCCTTTAAGACATCAGACGCTATATCTTGTAATACTCAGTCATCATCAGCTTTCGTCATCACATTTGTTTATGCACCTATTTTGTTTTCAGCAATCATGTCCGGAAATTGAGCATCACAGAATGCCAGGCTATTAGAACAAAGTGTTCTTGCACTGAGGGAGGACTTGAGTAGAGGCCCAATGTCTATCTGCTACCTTAATACTTAACCTATAAATATGTGTACATCGACCTATCTCCCTGTCATTATATATTCATATACTTATATATGTACATGCCTATGTTTATATTTCTATAAATGTCTTTTGCCTCCTAGTTCTTTCCTCTATTTCCTTTTATTTTCCTCCTGTCCCACTATCATATTTGACCTTCATCAGGCTCTCTGTATTGCCTCTCACCTATACTGCACTTGATTGAACCCACCAGGCAGTCTATGCCCTCCTCACCATCAATTTTAGATCTCTTGTTCCCTCATCCCTAGGTTTGTTGGCTACCTCCTCATTTTCCCCTACCTCCTCCTCTCCCCATGTGCCCCCCGGAACCGTCAGTCCCATTGTTTTCTCCTCGGGATTGTTTATCCTGCCTATCTTATATAGATAGACATGAAGATGAAAAAGAAGAAATAGCCTATGAATAGTTCCAGGTCTGTCTGCTGACCCTTATGAATGTTTTCTGATCAGGTCAGTGCTAAGCTGTGCCCCCAAGTCCAACGTCTATTGTCAAAAGTCCTTTGGGACTTTGTTGCTTTGCTCCCCTTACTGCTCTGTTGCACTCCCTCCGTGCGTTCTGGGAGTCAAATGCTCAGAGAATTTGTGCCATGTTGTAGCACCGTGGTGGGTACGAGCTGGGCTGCTAACCACAAGGTTAGCAGTTCAAAACCACTAGCAACTCAGAGGGAGAAAGACAAGGCTTTCTACTCTGGTAAAGAGTTTCTATCTCACAAACAACCAGGGGCAGCTCCACTCTGTTGTGTAGGGTCTTTATGAGGTGGAATTGACTCCATGGGAATGAGTTTGGTTGTGGTTTTGTTTTTTGTTTTTTTGATAGCTCACAGGCTAGGAGTCCTGGGGCACAGTGGTTAAAGTGTTTGGCTGTTAACCAGAAGGTCGGTGGTTCAAACGCACCAGCTGAGCATCTGCTTCAGTAAAGACTACAGTTGTCACTGTTGGATGCCGCTGAGCCAGTTGTACATTGCAGTGCACACCCAACAGGACAAAACACAGCCCGGCCCTGCGTCATCCTCACCGTCTTTGCTATGTTTGAGCTTCTTACTGCACCCACTGTGTGAAGCCATCGTGTTGCATTTTCCTCTTTCTCTCTGACCCTCTGCTTCAGCAAACATGATGACCTTCTCCAGAGACTTGTCACTGATGCTAAACACATCCAAAATATATGAGACCAAGTCTCAGCAAACTTGTTCCTAAGGAGCATTGCGGCTGTGCTTTTTCCAAGACATGTTTGACGCTCCTTCTGGCAGTCCCCGGTGTACTCAGTGTCCCTTACCTGCTCCAGAAGTGGAAGGCATCTGAAAATACTGTGACTTGAGTCAGGTGTGCCTTACTCTTCAACGGGACTGCTTGACTTTTGGGCACTTTAAGGAGATTTGTTTGCAGCCGATTTTCCCAGTGTTGTACATCCTTTGAGTTCTTGACTGCTGCTTCCACAGAGAGTAAGGATGGCAACCTTGGAAAGGAACAGGGGCCGTTCCGCTCTGTCCTCCAGGGTGGCTATGAGTTGGCATTGACTCAAGGGCAACGGGTTGAGTTTGGAAGCTCAAAAAAAAAAATCGGTGTGTTCTGCTATTGATCATTTCTAAAGTCCAAACGTCTGCCAATCATTTCTCCCCTCACCCATACAGAATGGCACTGAGAGGTGTTTGAGGTCCCACCCATGACTTCTGTCCATCACCCTTCAGACACGGATTCCACAGTGAGACGGAGCCACGGCTGGAGCGTCTACTCCATCTGTCTCGCCCTCTGAGAATCCACCTAGGGTGGAGACTCCTAAGACCACTCTCATGGCCCGAACCTGCCTTGCCTTTTATCCTGGCTCAGGAGAGGGTGCGCACCTCTGGGTGCCACAGAAAATATGGGCCTGGCTCCTAGCACCTTGACGCAAGAAGACATGTGTTCATAATACACAAAGACAAAGCGAGAGTGGGAGGAAGCGGGGAAGGGATCTGTGTTTTTTCTAGAATGTATGCGGCGCATACACCACAGGTGCCTAAGGTGAGAATGAGAACCTGGGAAGTGCCCACTGCAGGACCAGCACTGCCCACTCAGGAACACCAGCCCTGTGGGAATAGCAGCAGTACACACTGCTAATCTGCCTTCTGAGCAGACCTCTGAGCTGAATGTGGAGGAAGGAGAGAGAGCCTGAAGGCCCAGGACCTCCTGGGACCACTTAGAGCTTGTTGTTGTTGTTGTTGGGCACCACTCAGTCTATACCCACCCATAGGGACCCTGTGCGCAACAGAATGAAACACGGCCCAGCCCTGTGCCATCCTCTCAATGGTTATGTGTGAGCCCTTTGTTTCATACATTGTGTCAGTCTGTCTTGTCCAGGGCCTTCCTCTTTTTTTTGCTGGCCCTCTGGCGGTCTAGTGGTTACGAGTTGGGCTGCAATCTACATGGTTGGCAGTTCAAAACTAGCAGCAGCATTTCTGTGGGAGAAAGATTGGGCTTTCAGCTCCAGTAAGCAGTTGCAGTCTTGGAAACCCACAGGAGTTGCATGAGTCAGCATTGACTCAAAGGCAGTGAATTTGGTTTGGTTTTCTACTCACCAAGCATGATGTCTTTCTCTAGAGATGGGTCTCTCCTGACAACATGTCCAAAGTATGTTAGATGAAGTCTTGCCATTCTTGCCCTCACGCATGCTGGCCATACTTCTTCCCACACAGATTTGTTTGTTTGTCCTTAAGCAGTCCATAAAACGTTCAGTATTCTTCACGAGCACTACAGTTCAAGTGCACTCATTCTTCTGCAGTTTTCTTTATTCCGTGTCCAAGTCTCACATGCATATGAAACCGCTGTGAATGTGATGGCTTGGGTCAGGCACATCTTAGTCCTGGCTTTTCAATACTCTAACGAGGTTTTGCACAGCATTCCTTAGAAACAGGGTCCCGGAATTGCTGCCACAGTGGTCTTTGCCAAGCATCAGCCAATCGTGTTTTTTTTAATGGACAAAAAAGACCAGGTCAGGCATCCGATGAATCTGGGCCATTCAACGTGGAAGCTGACTCCAGCCTGGCTTCGGTCAGGGCGGGTCCTTGGAATGTCCCTGGGGAGAGGCCTCACCATTCGCAGGAGGGCGCCTGTCTGCCAGGTTTCTCTTTGGGAAGCTGAGGACCACTGTCCAGTCAGCACAATTCCCTTGAAGTTCTGTTCACCCTCTCAGAGAGCAGACCTTCCAGAAAGGAGAGTAAGGACAAAGCAGCTTCTCCAAGGGCTCTCCAAGGGCCTGGCACCTTGTAAGGAGAAGCTGGGGTGACGACAGCAGCTCTCATTGCCATCCAGTCAATAGCGACTCATAACAACCCTATAAGACCGAGTGGAACGGCCCCCAGGGAATTTCCAAGACTGCACCTCTTTGTGGGAGTAGAAAATCGGATAACAGCCAAACGCGTAAGCACTACTATGCTACCCCCAGGGCTCCTGACTACACCAGCCGCTGACAATAAATAGATCAGCCAACCAGAGGTGTCCAGGTCAATTTGGGTCAGGGCAGTCCCCATGTGCTCCAGAGTAGAACTGTGCTCCGTGAAGTTTTCCCTGGCTGGTTCCCTGGCAATGAAAGAGCCTCCTCTTTTCTGCCTGCTCTGCGTGGGGGCAGCAGTGGCTCAGTAGTAGAGTTCTCGCCCTCAGTGAGGGAGACCCAGGTTCGATGCCTGGTCAATGCACCTCATGGCCTGCCATCATTCATCATCAGTGGAAGCTTGCTTGTTGCTCTGATGCTGAACAGGCTTCAACAGAGCTTAGAGACTAGGAAGAAAGGCCTGGAGATCTGAAAATCAGTCTAGGAAATTCCTACAGTTCACAACAGTCTGATGGGCAACTGAGCCTGGAGGATAGGGGGTGTTTAGTCTGTTGTGTGGTGGGGCTCCCTGTGAGCCAGGGCCATCTTGAGGGCAGTTAGCGATGCCACTTGCTCTGTGTCCTAACAGCTGACCTATGTGGACTCATCAACACAGCTGCTGGCTGGGTTCTGCCAACAGTGTGTGCTGGCAGAGACCTCTGGGAGGGTAGTAGGGAAGGGTGGGTATGTGTTAAGCCAGCGCCCCCTGCAGGGCACCCAGGCTGGCTGCACTCCTCCACTGATGGACATCCTGACTTCCAGCCCAATGCTCTTGGTCTCCATTTGCCAAGACCAGCTCCTGGGCCTCCCTTGGCCTTCAGTTGCTTTAGCCCGGGGCGCCACAGTGTCCCTGCTTGGCTAAGTGTACCCTGCCGGCTCCTGTGTAACTATTCCAAGGATACGAATTTAAGAGGATGTTGCCCATACTTTCCCAGAAAGTCTTGCTCTTATAAATGAATAAATGGCACAGATATCTCCACCTCCTGAATGATCTGACCTCCTTAGAGACTGCTCGTGAGAGTTCTGCCTTACTAGGTCGCTAAGAATGCAGTCATCTGCAGAGCACCAGTGTGCTCTTAGAGAGAAGCCATGAGATAGATTCAGAGGTGAGCGGTGAGGGTCAGTCCTGGGGGTGAGCCCTCGAGTCCCTGCTTTCATGGGCCTTAGAGTCCACCTGCCATGTTGGACGAGGCAAACGTTTGTCAAGAAGCCAATGCCATGAGTTGTACGGTCACGAGGACCGAGAGCGGGGCTGTGTAAAGATGACATGGGACTGGGCAGTGTTTCCTTCTGTTATATAGTGTTGCTATACGTCAGAACGGACAGACCCACACCTAACAACAACAATTTTGACTAAGAAGCATGGGTGCTGCTGTGGAACAGGCATTGGGCTGCTGAGTGCAAGGTTGGTGGTTCAAACCCAGCAGCTGCTCCTTGGGAGAAAGACGAGGTTGTCCACTACTATAGAGATGCTATGGGGTTGCTGTCAGATCCGACTCAGGGCAGCGGGTTTGGTTGAGGTCTAGTGATTTTGAGTGATTCATTTGGGCTCCAATAAAAAGCTGTACATTGGTGAGGGGCATCCCTCCCCTTAAAGTCATAGAACTGGATGAGGACTTGGTTTTATACAGGGCTTGCTGACACATATCTCCCCCACCCAACCCCACCCTCTGTAGTGGTTACATAATTTCATGTCAACTTGATAAATAGAGTGTAGGGGTGGAGTCCAGCCTGTCCATCAGGTCACCTCCAGATGCCCACGCTCTCGCTCTCATCGTGAGTCAGCTTCTGCGTGCTCGGTGGTGGCTTCTCGAGCCTCACCACTGCGTCCTGCCTCGGTCTCTTTCCTGTTTGAGCCTCTCCTCCTGGTTCACGTTGCCTGGCAGCGCCACCCAACACAAGAGCTCCTTGAATTCCGGCCTTCCCACAGCAGCAGCAGCAGCAGTAGCACGGACCAAATCCCGCAGGAAGTCTGCTTTGGGGCTTACCAACGCTAGCTCGGTCCGCACCACAGCTTTCAAAGGCGATTCTTCAGGCCCCCAAAGCCCTCTCTACTCCCATTTACACGTGTGCGTAGAAAAAGCAAGGTGGAAGAAAAACTACATGTTCAGATTGCAGTCTTGACAAAATGAATGTGCCCTAGACTGTCAGAAGAACGAACCAATCAGAATGATCCTTCAAAGGGAGGGTGACGAGACCTGGTCTCATGCACTGGGGACATGTCTGAAAGGATCAGTACCTTCAGAAGGACATCGTGCTTAGTAGATGGTCAGCAAACATTTAAAAAAAATTTTTTTGAGAGGAAGCTGTTCAAGGAGGTGGACTGGCACCGAGAATTCAACAATGGGCTCAAACATTGCCAGGATGGTGAGTGTGGCGCAGGACCGGGCAGTGGTTTGTTCCGTTGTGCGTGTGCATGGTACATGATGACAAGAACAACAACAACAGAAAAACCAGAACAGACAGGGAGGAGACAGGCGTAGATATAAACCCCACTTCAATCAGTTCGGGGCCACTGGGACTTAGAAGAGAAGATCCAGTCATTTCTTCTCAGAGCTATACCATCTCCCATGCCCAGGATAGATGAGCGATCAGAAAGGTTTTTAAAAAATAAATCATTTATTGGGGCTCTTACAGCTCTTAGAACAATCCATACATCAGTTGTTATCAACTCGTGGCAACTTGTACATATGTTGCCATCATCATTTTCAAAACAATTTCTTCCTATCAGTTCCTCTCTTTTCCCTCCGTTCCCCACCTTCCCTCCCTCATGAACCCTGATCAATTATAAATTATCACTATTTTCTTTTTTTAATCATTTTATTTGGGGCTTGTACAACTCTTATCACACTCCATCCATCCATCCATTGTGTCAAGCACTTTTGTACATTTGTTGCCATCATCATTCTCAAAAAATTTTCTTTCTACTTGAGCCCTTGGTATCAGTTCCTCATTTTTCCCCTTCCTCCCTGCTCCCCACTCCCCCATGAACTCTGGGTAATTTATAAATTATTATTATTTTGTCATATCTTACACTGTCTGACATCGCCCTTCACCCACTTCCCCACTGTCCGACGCCCAGGGAGGAGATTATGTGTAGATCCTTGTAATCTGTTCCCCCTTTCTCGCTCACCTTCCCTCCACCCTCCCGGTATCGCCACTCTCACCACTGGTCCTGAGGGGTTCATCTGTCCTGGATTCCCTAAAGTATTACTATTTTTATATCTCATACTGTAAGCTGTCTCCCTTCACCCCCATCTCTGTTATTCATCCCCCCCTTGGGGAGGGTTATATGTCAATCATTGCGATCAGGTTCCCTTTTCTCCCTCTTCCCCCCCCCCCCCCATCTTCTCCCCGGTTCCGAAAGCTTTTTTTTTTGTTTTTTTTTTCATCTGCATTGGCTGCAATATTCATAGACAAGGCTCTGTGAAGTCTAGTGCACATTTCAAAGTGTTCAAGCTTCAGGGGAAGAAAGGGCAGGAAGTACTTTCCCGCCTTCAAATTCAGCACCGTCACCTCAGTGGGCGCTAGGTGGTAAACTTTTCATAAGGATTCAGTGACTGCCATGGCCTCAGCTTGACTGCTCCCAGACAGATGGAGCATCATAAACTCTGACTTTCCAATAAGGCGGCCTTGGGAGAATGCCCTCATTCTCCTTGAAAGGCACCCTAGGGGCTCAGTGGGTTAACCGTTCAGCTGCTAACTGAAAGATCAGCAGTCCAAATCTACCCACCGTGCACCAGAATAAAGATGAGGTTGTCTGCTTCGGTAAAGAGTTTCAGCCTTGGAAACTGTGGAAGCGCTTTGTTCAGCCCTGTCAGATCGCTATGAGTCTGAACTGAATTGACCACCAAAAAAAAAAAAAGAGCAAAACTCACTGCCGTCAAGTGGATTCTGACCATTAGTGGTGCCACAGGGTAGGGGAGACCTGCCTCCCTGGTTTCCGAGATTGTAACTCTTCACGGCGATGGAAAGCCTGGTCCTTCTCACCAGTCGACTGCGGGGTTTACAGGTTTAGTCTCCATGTGAAAACTTGTTTCACTGGTGGCCTCTGACCCCCTACACTGCTTCTAGCCCCCTGCTGATTGTACCAAAGCATCACCTGGGCCCATGACTCTTCTTGTTCCAAGGTCCATTTGAGGGCTTTAAGGGTCTTAAATAAGCTTTGCACACAAAGCGGCTGAACTCATCCACCCCAGATCGCTCGCAGGACAAAGTACCAAATTGGAGGCGTTTGTCATCTGGGGCTGCACACAGTGACCCCCATTCCCTCCTTAATGACTCTTTTCTCAAAGGCTGTGGGTTGGTGGACCCTTCAGACATGCCAGCAGTGGCCTGGTCACTCCAAGATTCCTCTGCTGCATAAAGAAAAGCCCCATGTGCCTCATTGGCCTCGACATGGCTAGAACAGGGAAGGCATCTTGTGAGCATCGTGATTTTGGTTCCCAAATTTCAGACCTTAAATACTGTTCCTTGAGCCCCAGCCACGGGTCCTCACCACAAACTCCAGAGGCAGAACCTCTGGTCAGGGCCACTTAACAGGACAGCCAGTACTCCAGAGCCCACCTTGCCAGTGGGTTGGGTTTTGTTGGCCTGAAATCTAGAAACTTTGATGGAGTCTAACATGGCCAGAGTTGCAGGGGAGGAAGGCACAGGTCATGAACCCTTCGGAAAAGCAGCATCCTATGTGGGACCACCCCTCCCCTCCAAGTGAGGTGTTTTCTGACTCCTCCTTATACACAAAAGGACTTTGAAGTGCAGAAATGATGGTATATCAAGTAAGTGACCCCTGGGGCTGCTGGAAACGTGGAGAAGTCATGGGTACAAGTGGAATAAGCTGGCAGATTAGCTGAGCACACCAAGTCACCCAGTGATGAGCCACTCGCGTGGGTCCAAGTAAGAACAGTGCTCGTGAACCATGGGGCACCACCCTCTACATCTTCCCCCATGGGATGCCTCAGTACCACTAAGCCAGACCCTACCCACCCTCCCTCCATCCCCAGAAATCAGTCTCTCAGAAGAAAAGTACATCGAAGTCTTTTACCACCTATAGGCACTGCATCACCATTGGACCAATAGTTAACAGCATGATAACTGGAGAAGAGATTGCAGCTGTCAATGATTAATCTGGCTTGAAACCCCCGGCGATGCTCGTGGAAGCAGCAGTCAGGAACTCCAATGACACATGGCAATGGGTAAATCTGAGTAAGACCTCTGTAGGGTGTTGAAAGGCAAGGCTGTTACTTTGAGGACTCGGTGCACCTGATCCAAGCCATGGTATTTCCATCTCCTCACACACATGTGAACAGTTGGGTGTTGAATTGTGGTGTTGGTGAAAGTGCCATGGCCTGCCAAAAGCACAACAAATCTGTCAAAGTACCACCAGAAGGCTCCTTACAGCAAAGCTGGTGACATGTCTCACTTTCACGTACTTTGGACGCCAGTCCAGTCCCTGGAGAAGGACATCATGCTTTGTAAAGGAGAGGGGCAGTGAGAGACAGAAAGGCCCTCAGCGAGTCGGACTGACACCGCGGCTGCAAGAATGGGCTCAGACGTAAGGACAACTGTGAGGATGGCACAGGATCTGGCCACTCTGTGGAACATAGGGTCGCTGTGAGTCACACCCAACACGAGGGTGGCAACGACGAGCGCTCATCCAGGGCCCTTGGTGGCACAATGGCTAAGTGCCCACGCTGCATCCATTGGACCCTCAAATGACCTGCCACTGTGCCAACTGGACGCCACGCCCCATCCTCACATGGCAGCCTTCGCGACCCTGGCCAGTCATTGGTTGTGACCAGAGGAGGACCACCTACTCAAGGTGCCTGTGGCAGTTATATAATTGCATGTCAACTTGCAAAGGGTGGAGTCTAGCTTGTCAATTGGGTGGCAGCTTGATGACCTCATTTGGAGGCCTATGGCAGTGGTTCTCAACCTGTGGGTCGCGACCCCTTTGAGGGTCGAACAATCCATTCACAAGGGTCACCTAAGACCATCAGAAAACCATTCACCCACATGCACATATGCCCACCTATGAGGTACCCGGTGTGACGACAGTTACCCATGCTACACCATGCTTCAAGACAAAATTTCATTTATTTGTTATTAGAAATAAATATTTCATAATATGTAATTACATATTGTTTTGTGATTAATCACTATGCTTTAATTATGTTCAATTGTAACAATGAATATATATCCTGCATATCAGATATTTACATTGCGATTCATAACCGTAGCAAAATTACAGTTATGAAGTAGCAACGAAAATAATTTTATGGTTGGGGGTCACCACAACATGAGGACCTGGCATTAGGAAGATTGAGAAGCACTGCACTATGGTGATAAATAGCTCGCTGAAGGCCAGACCCACACTCTGCTTCATCTTCCTCCCTGGAGGTGGGACACACTCTCTCTACTTCATTCCTGCTGAAAGGCCACATGGAGCTATCCTGATGGAGCCAGAGCCCTGGAGCTGGAGGAGCTACATGGAGACCCACGCCAGCACTGAGATGCTTCCACCACCACTGGACCCACAATACTTTCCACCCACTGGCTTGTGATCTTCCTGCATCCCATGTCATTGCATGTGTAGCATGAGTCTGAAGAGAAATTTATAGACTGGTAATAGACATATGGGCTAATATCGTACTTATGGACTTGATCTGGACTGGGCTGGGATGTTTTCTTAATATACAATGGCTTTAATATGAAGTTCTCTATTACATACATATGAGTGTCTATGAATTTGTTCCTCTAGTCCACCCGGACTAACGCAGTGCCCATCTTGTCAGTGGGAAGGGTAAACTGAGGGGCCAAGGCCACTCCTTGTGCACTCCAGCCTCACTCCCCTAATCCAGTTCTGTTCCAGGAAAAGGAACTGAACTGGGTCCCTGCTTAGCGATCTCCCCAAACTCGCAGAATCAGGTGCTCAGTAATATGATTCACTACTGTTTCCTCAAAATAGTACATGTAAATACTAAGTTTCTTCCCAACCATCCCTAACATCAGAAGCCATCTTCTGCTTCCCAGGCCTTCCTTCAAGCAAACTGTGCTTCTGTGGAGCCAGGGTTGGTGGTGCTCTGGGTTCAGTGCTGGGCTGCTCCCTTGCCAGGGCTCTATGTCAGGACAAAAGCAGACTGCCGTGTCGTTCTCCCACGGAGTGACTTGGAACCACCCGAGCCTCTGGCTAGCCACGGAGTGCTTCAGCACTACACCCTTCCTTATTACACTGGTGATCGTATCGTGATGAGGCTGCTCACCGCAAGGTCAGCAGTTCAAAACCAGCAGCCGCTCCTCAAGAGAAAGTGGATCTTTCTGCTCCTGTGAAGAGTTCCAGTCTCGGAAACCCACAGGGGCCGTTTGACACTGTCCGACAGGGTTATGAAGAGATGGAATCGACTCGACAGCAGTGAATTTGGAGTATAGTGATGTGGCTTTTGTTGTTAGTGGTTTTATTGGTTAGTGTTTTTTGTTGCTTTTTGACGTCAAGTCAAACACTAAAAGTCACATCTCAAGTATTATGTTTAAATTATAACGACGTAATTCTTTTTTAAATTATTTTATTGGGTGCCCATACAATTCTTATCACAATCCATACATACAGCCATTGTGTCAAGAACATATGTACATTTGTTGCCATCATCATTCTCAAAATATCTGCCTTCTACTTGAGCCCTTAATATCTGCTGTTCATTTTCCCCCTCCCTCGCCCCTCTCCCCTACCTCATGAACCCTTCCATCATTTATAAATTATTATTATTTTGTCATATATTACACTGTCTGACATCTCCCCCTGCCTTCTTCTCTGCTGTCTCTCCCCCAGGGAGGAGGCTATACATAGATTCTTGTAATCAGTTACCCCTTTCTACCTTACATTCTCTCCACCCTCCAGGCATCGCCACTCTCACCACTGGTCCTGGAGGAGTCATCTGTCCTGGATTCCCTGTGTTTCCAGTTGTTATCTGTACCAATGTACATCCTCTGGTCTAGCCAGATTTGTAAGGTAGAATTGATATCATGATAGTGGGGGTGGGAAGTATTTAAGAACTAGAGGAAAGTTATACGTTTCATCATTGCTACCCTGCACCCTGCCTGGTTCATTTTCTCCCCCAACCCTTCAGTAAGGGGTATCCGGTTGGCTACCATTGGGCTTTGAGTCTCCACTCTGCACTCACCCACATTTTCAATGATATGATTTTTGTTCCTTGATGCCTGATACCTGATCCCTTCGACAGCTTGTGGTCACACAGGCTGGTGTGTTTCTTCCATGTGGGCTTTGTTGCTTCTGAGCTAGATGGCCGCTTGTTTATCTTCAAGCCTTTAAGACTCCAGACACTATATCTTTTGATAGCTGGGCACCATAAAGACGTAATTCTTGAACCATCAAAAGTACTATTTATTTTTTTAAAGAAAACCTTTTTTTTAAATTTAGTAAATGTCATCTCAAGAAATGAGAGATAAGCAGGACAGGTTGCCAGGTGTATGCACACAGCATGTACCTACTAGAGGGCAACAGAAACCATTACGGTAGACTTAAGACAGGAGGCAGAGGAAAGCTCGTGAGGAGGGAGGGAATTTCAAGTCGAAGGCCATTCCTGAAGGCTACACAGAATTTAGAGTCATAAAGACATTGGGACAGTTGAAAACTGTCTTTCAGGACTCATTCACAAATGTATCCCCACACTCCCTCCATCCCAGGATAAAATTCAGCAGACCATCGACTACAATTTCCTAAGAATGCTGTACTTAGAATTTTGACATTGTGATCTGATTCGTGTCTATTCAGCTCCTGAGAACACCAGCATAAAAGTCAATATGTTCTAATTAACTGAATCAAAAGAAGCTTTCATTTGCCTGATAAGTTTGCTCATCTTACTTTTGTCCAATATTTCAATATCCTCAAGATGATTCCACTAATCCTGCTTCTGAGCACTTCCTGCTGATGGCATCAGCTCAGCAAGAGGCATTCTAAAAGTCACACCAGGAGGGTGGAGGGAGGGTGGGGGGATAGGGGGGATTGATTACAAGGATCTGCATATAACCTCCTCCTTGTGGGAAGGACAACAGAAAAGTGGGTGAAGGGAGATGTCAGACAGTGTAAGATATGTCAAAATAATAATAATTTATAAATTATCAAGGGTTCATGAGGGAAGAGGTGGTGGGGAGGGAGGGGAAAAAATGAGGAGCTGATACGAAGGGCTCAAATAGAAAGCAAATGATTTGAGAATGATGATGGCAACAGATGTACAAATGTGCTTGACACAATGGATGGATGATGGATGGATGGATGGATGGATTGTGATAAGAGTTATATGAGCCCCTAATAAAATGATTTTTTTAAAAGCCAAATCAACAACAGCCACAGTACTGTACAGTTGACAGCAGTGACCAGGGGGGGCGGGGAAGAGTTGCATGAGCCCCAATAAAATGATTTTTTTTTAAGTAGTGCCTTGTCATTTTGTCTCAAAACTGTGGGGCGGAATGGAGAAGGAATAAAGGACTGAGGGGATGACATGGTGACAATAAACCTCACACAAAATGAAAGGTCAAGCCATTAATTATCAACAAGTATGCAAAAGTAGCTATAGATGGTATTGCTGTTGGTAAGAGTGAATTATAAAATTGCAAAGATATGTCACCATTCCCAGCAGACTAGGAAAATAGATTTATTTTGAAAGGTAGCTAATTCTTTAGTATCTTGCAAGTTTGACTTTTTCCATGGAGGTGGATAGATAGAAGGAAAGAGAGATGGATGGATGGATGGATGGATGGATGGATGGATGGATGGATGGATGGATCACTGCCTGCCATGGAGTTGGCTGTGTTTCATGGTGGTCTTATTCACAAAAGAATACAAAACACTGCCCTGTGTCATTCTCATGATTGCTTCCATGTTCAAGTCTGTCGTGGCAGTTATTAGACCAGTCCATCTTGCCCAGGATCTCCTTCGTCATTGCTGACCCTCTGTTTCACCAAAGCACAACACACAAGGCCTCAGTCACCTGGACACGGCCTGCCTCTCTGGTTCCATCAATTAAGTCTCTCCTACAAGAAAGAGCCCTGATGACACAGAGGTTAAGCGCTCAGCTACGAACCACAAGGTCAGTGGTTGGAACTCAGCAACCACTCCTTGGAAGAAAGACGAGGTAGTCTGCTTCTGCAGAGATTTCGCAGTGGAAACCCTACGGGACCATGCACCCCTGTCCTACAGGGTCACTAGGGGTTGGAATTGCTTGTGTTTGGGATATCCCTGACAAAAGGCTTCATTTCACATCTTCCAGACACACTACCAGGAGACACGTGTCCATAGAAAGGGACGTCATTCCTGGTCAAGTGGAGAGGCAGCAAAAAAGAGGAAGATGGTCAAGTAGATGGACTGACACAGTGGCTGTCCCCATGGGCTCGGTCAGACGTGCCAGGCCCTGTGAGGATGTTTCAGGGAGGGGCAGGATTTCTTCAGTTGTCCCTAGGATCACTATCAATCAGAACCTTGAAACAACTGCACCTGGGAGAGAGGTGCTCCATTCCTCAGACACAGAAATAGATTTGAGAAATCTCCAGCCCAGCGGATGTAGCTGGAGGTTGGCAGAGCCACATCAGGTCTGTCTGATGCCCAGCCTACTGCCCCCTGGGCACGCCTTCCTGACCCACAGTCCAAGGTGCAGATTCCTCTCAAAGTGGGTGCTCAAGATCATGCCCTACTTACGACCCACAGTTCACCCCTCCAGTCGTAAAGCAAACCAGGCTCGTTTCACCGTCTGAAGAACAAGAACAACAGGAAGCCAGAGTTACCAATCATTTCGATGGAAGCTGTTCTCTTGACCTAGTGAAAACAAAGCGCTTGGAAGCCATGTGATTCTCCAGACCGCTCTCAGGATGATCCGGGCTGGATTACCGGCATCCTGGGGCAGGCTTTCCAGGTTGGATGATTTTTGTTCTCCCTCTCCACCAGGGCCTTGCTTGTATAAAGATAACAGGGGTTTAGAGGCCTCAGCTGTTTGGTTGCTTAGCGACCCTGGGCTGTGAAGAGAACAAGGATAAAGGGTCTCTGGCCAAACCATGTCGTTTGCAGTTTAGCCATTACTTGGAAAGTTTCGGAACCGTTCATTAAAACCTTTCTGTCTAAATACTGGTGTGTCCAGAATGCTTCACCCCACCACTCCACCACCCCACCCCTCCCCACCCCACCGGGTCTGCCAGCTTGTTTATTTCCACAGCCACCTGGGCTGGGGGCTGGCGTGGAGCAGGTGCAACGGGCTGGCTCGTGTGAGCACAAGCCAGATGCTGGCGGCACTCCATGCCGCTCTCCTGAAGACAGAGCTGGCCCGGTTCGGACACCATCAAAGGAGAGCAAATGAATGGAGGTGGCCAAGGAGGATAGCCAGCCTGCAGTGCTGCCCAATGAATATTGGCTGTTGTCGCCATCCCCTGGAGCCCTGGTGGCATATTGGTTACGAGTTGGGCTGCTAACCCCAAGGTCAGAAGTTTGAAACCACCAATCAACCCACGGGGGAAACACAAGTTTTTCTACTCCCGCAAAGAGTCACAGGCTCAGAAACCCACAAAGGCGGTTCTGCCTCGTCCTATAGGGTCCCTATGAGTCAGAATCGACTCGATGGCCATAAGTTTGAGGGTTTTCAGGCTTCATCATCATCACCCGCATCACGACTAAAGCGGCTGAAAACTGGCCCGTGGGCAGAACTCAGCTAAGAGCATCCATTCCACAGAGAGCATCGTCCGGTTTGAGGCTGAGCCTGTGGATGGTGATGGAGTCCACATGCACGTTCTGTGATCACTCAGTCGTTATTGTTGCATGTGACAGACGGGCACTTAGCAGCTGCAGGGGGCCGGCCGTGGCCCAGACACAGAATGGGCAACTGGAAGCAGGACCGACATGGTGCCTGTCGTCAGGGGCTCTTGAGCACAAGGGACAGACAACAAAGAAGTGCCGCTGAGTTTCATCCTCTACGGAGCCGTCATTTATGGCTTCCCTTGCTAAAATGTAGGTGTAGCCCCAACACCAATTCTCGGGGCCCAGGTGTTAGCAACACAGCCAAATGAGGTGAGTTGCCCGACACAGGAGGGTGACTCAGGATTTTCCACCTCTGTGTTGGTGGTGACTTTACAGAACATGACTACTGCCAGTAGCAGGAACTGACAGAACTGTGGATCGTGACAAATTCTGGGGAGGACGGGAGCACAGGGCTGAGACCAGTTCCAGGTATCAGAGGATGGCACCTTTGGGAGGTGTGCTATTTGGGGGCTACTCAAAGAATAATGCGGATGCAGCTGTGGGCAGAGCTGAGGGAAAAGAGAACTGACTGGGAAAAGGCCAAGGGTAGACAAGAGCCCATAGGTCTTGTGTTAGGTGAGGCCAGGATGGGTTACGCATGGGATGAGCCAAGGTCGGAGGGACCTTGGAAAGGGAACTGAATCAGCAACCTTCTGAAAGGCCTGGCTACATATTCACAAAGGCCTGAACGCTCCCTTCTCAGTCACATCCTACCAGAAAAACACGCATCATCCTCCGGCCCCGAGAAACAGGGGGTCTGTCCCTGGGTATCTGAGACAGAGAGCGAGGGAAGGAAGGTCTGGTGATTGGGTAAAGAGTTCCCTGGCATCACAGTGCTCTCCTCTACAATCAAGCACGAAGATGGCTCAGGACCATAGCTCGTGTCCTCCTGTGTGGAATGGGCCGTGGCGGCGTGGAATAGATTTCCTTCCACCTTGATGTTACGCATCTTCACCTAAGGGTGTCTTTAGCACGGCTTCTGTTAGTTTTCTTCCTTCCTTCCTTTTCTTGTCATTTGCCATCATGGCACAACCCAAAAACTCACTGCCACCAAGTTGATGTTTGACTCGGCGCGACCCTCTAGGACAGAGAAGAACTGCCCCTGTGGGGTTCTGGGGCTGTAAATCTGTACTGGAGGAGAAAGTCTCCTCGTTCTCCCAAAGAGCAGCTGGTGCTTCCGAACTGCTGGCCTTGCAGTTATTAGCAGCACAAAGTCATCCTGAAACACACCCGGAATAAGCTCCTACCACCCGGTGATGTCATCACCATTTGAGTCTTCCTGTGAATTGAGCAACTCCATGTTTTTCAATTTTCACCTCTTGTAAATAATACAACGATGATTTTCTCTGTTGATAAAAATTTGTTTGAATTCCCATCTGCTACTTCCTTAGCACAAACTCCTCAGAAGGGGTTTCACCGTGTCAACATATTTCAAGGTTTCGTGAGCCATCAGATCAAGTTGCCTTCCAGAAAAATGGAACCAGTCTTCACAACTGCCATTGATATAAGAGCCCATTTCACTTCAAGGAGTACATTTTTAATGCCATGTGAAATTACTTTTATCTGTCACAATATTTTAATGTCAGCAGCTGCCAAATGTAGTCATAAGGCTAACGGAGTGATTTCACACAGAATTTGTGGATCTGGCACTCATTTGGACCATAATTATCTCCAGATGGATTCTCAATCAACTTTACCTTTACTGTCACCCTCTCACGCCTCTCTGTCTGTGATCTTGATCTGGCTGCTAATTAGGATTGCCCAACAAGTGCTCAGCAATATTCAGTTGGGATGTGGAAGCTGGCATGGCCGGGAACCTCTGGCCTCCCATCAAACTTGCTCAAATGAAAACACTTACCGCCTCGATACGATGTATTGCCTGGGGCAAATCTGCTACAGAAGCTCTCCCGTAAGTGCTCAACGATCAGAGATGCCACTCTGAAGATTAAGGGGCAGCCTACAGAAGACAAGGTGCTTTTAACATCTTCCTATCCATGAAACCAGGGCAATGAAGAAAGTGAAGGAGACTTGGTGCCTTTGAGCGATCGTGCGGGCAAAGGATACTGAATCCAGAATGGACCGCCAGCGGAACAAATGGGTCTGCCTTGGAAGAAGTACGGCCAGCATGGTCCTTAGAGGCGGGGATGACGAGACTTCGTCTCATGCACTTTGGACATGTGATCAGAAGGAACTAGGCTCTGGAGTAGGACATCATGCTTGGCGAAGTGGAGGCTCAGAGAGAAGAAGGAAGATCCTCAGTGAGATGGACCGACACAGTGGCTACAACAGTGAGCTCAAACACCGCAACCAGTGTGAGGACGGCGCAGGACCAGGCAGGGTTCTGTTCTGTTACACACGGGGCCGCGATGACTTGGAACGCACTGGAAGGCATCTGAAGACAACAACACACTGAACCAGAGCTTCCCATATGCATGTGGGAGCTGCACAGTAAATTTACAAGACTGGAGGAAAGGGGAGGCATTTGAATGCCACGTTAGCCAACAACATTGACTATCTGTCTTGGGACGCTCCATAGAAAGGAGAACGCAAATTGGGTGTTGAGGGCGCTCACCACGGTGGGCTCGAGCACACAGACTCTCCGAAAGGGAAGGATCCCACTCACACAGCCAGTCACTTTGAAACCCAGACTTCCCCACTAAGTAGTGGATTCCACTTAATGCCACTCACCCAGCGGACTGCCTAGGCCAGGGGTCCTCAACCCACGGCCCGCGGGCCACATGTGGCCCGCCGGGTGTTTTTCCCTTTTTTGTTTTTTACTTCAAAATAAGATATGTGCAGTGTGCATAGGACTTTGTTCATAGTTCTTTTTTTAAACTATAGTCCAGCCCTCCAACGGGTCTGAGGGACAGTAAGCTGGGCCCCTGTTTAAAAAGTTTGAGGACCCCCTGGCCTAGACTAACACTTCAACCACTGTGAAGCAGGTTCATGGGATCTACGTTGCTTTGAAAATGTGCAGCCTCAGAGACATTATGCAAGCCAAACTCCTCCCACTGAATTTGGGGAATTGCAGAAGAACAGGAGATTCCCCAGTGCTGACATCAAGGCTGAGAAGTCATGAAATGTGGGCGACTGCACAGGCCCCATTCAGCCACCTTCCAGCGCCTGGGGTCCTATGTGAGGTGTGTGTAGGAGAGGCTTCTAGGAACTAGACTCAGTTCTCTTTGGGACCTTGACTTTCTAGTATCCATTATGATGTGTCACGTTTTACTAAGACTCTGGCCTTTCATGCCACCACACCTGAGGGTCTCCTCTGCAGGGCTGGTTCCTGGGAGAGAACAGAAAGTGTAAGTCACCGCATCTCCTATTTAAAGTAAACTCCAGAGTCTGAGTTTCAGGCAGCCACATTCAGCCTGTGGGGCCTGCAGTCCTGTTCCTCCTGCCCCCCTTGGCCCTGCGTTCAGGTGTCTTTTCTCCCAGGTGTGGGCTTAGTGGGAGTTCTCAGAGAGGTGCAAGTGGTTAGGAGCGCACTTACTAAGCAAACTGTTGGTGGTTCAAGTCCATCCGTAGGTGCTTCAACTTCTGAAAGACCAGCCTTTGGAATCTGAAGCAAAGTTCTCTTCTGACATGCCTGGGGTCACCTCCAGAAGGAAGGGACCCCACAGCAGGGCTTGTTCTAAGAGGTCAGTTAGGCTGAGTCTACCAAAGCAATTGAGCAGGTGGTTGGGTGGAGCCATGATTTGGCCCTGGTGGCATAGCGGGTTCTATATTAGGCTGATAACTGCAGGGTCAGCAGTTCAAAACCACCAGCCACTCCACAGGAGAACAATGAAGTCTTCCTCTCCCGTAAAGATTTACAATCTCAGAAACCCCAAGAGCCAGTTCTATTCTGTGCTATAGAGTGGCTATGAGTCAGAATTGACGCAGAGGAAGTGAGTTTTGGAAAGTTGTGCTAGACAAGGAGACCTTCAAAAAGTTCCTGGAAAAATTCCCTTATGTTTACATTCCATCTTTCCACGAATTTTTCCAAGCCTCCTTATATGTATCCTTATGTGAACATTAAAAGGCATGATAGTTTCAAGTTGGGCTGCTAATCGCAAGGTCAGCAGTTCAAAACCATCTGCTCCTCTGAGAGAGACGATGGAGCTTTCTACTCCCGTTAAGAGCTACTGTCTCGGAAACTCAGAGGGGCGGTTCTGCCCTGTCCTATAGGATCACCATGAATCAGCTCAATAGAAGTGAGTTTGATTTTTTTGAGCATGTAAACCTACACAGGAGCCCTAGTGGTGCTGCGGTTAAAGCACTCGGCATCCACCTGAAAGGTCAGTGGTTTGGGAGGCAGATGCACCATCAGTTTCGGTGAAGGAGACAGCCTTGGGAACCCAACAGGGCTGTTCTACTCTGTCCCGAAGGGTTGCTATGAGGTGCAATGACTCGATGGCAGTGGGTTTCTGGGTCTGTTGTTTGTTTGTTTTTAACATCTGTTAGGTTTTAAACTCTTTAAATTGCATTCCTTCGCACGATTGGTGTTAGCATTAACGTGTGCGGAAGGGACATGAGCGTGAGGAGACCATTCACACTGGCGCACTAGGAAGTGCTGGAGATGGCAGCAAATCAGCCAAAAAAACTCATTGCTGACTCATGGCGACCCTATAGGGCAGGGTAGAACTGCTCCTGTGGGCTTCTGAGACGGTCACGCTACAGGAGGAAAAGTCCCACCTTTCTCCCGCAGAGCAGCTGGCAGTTTGGGACTGTTGACTCACTCCACGGTTAGCAGCCTGACGCGTAACTAATACGCCGCCAGTGTGGGAAAAACGTTGGGCCCCTGAACTCAGATTGGCTGAAGAAGAAGGGCCCCCCTCCCTATGTGAGCCCACTGGGCACTGCCCGCATTCTGAAAGCACATACACACACACTCGCTTCTCCAGCTCTGATGGGCAGCGCCCTGGGGGACTGCAGGGGGCCAGACACCGCCAGCGGCGGCACAGCTGTCACGGTTGTTGCTGGGTGTGTTTTCTAGACTATAATGTGTCATGTGGGCTCCACAGAAAGGACTTAGAAGCTCTGACCACTAATATAGAAGGGGCCCCGGGGCCCTAGGGGGTGACATGTCAGCAAAGTCCGCAGCCCAAACCCACCTGCTGCTCCACAGAAGCGAGATGAGGCTGATGCTTCACAAAAATGTGCAGTCTCAGAAGTCCCCAGGAGCAGTTCTGCTATTTCCTATAGGGTGCCCACGAGCTGAAGCGGCTGGGTGGGGGTGGGTTTGGGTTTCAGTACCATGAAAATGCACTCCCCGGGTGGGGCAAATGGTTAGGTGCTCCTAAAAGCAGGGTGCCTCCGAAGGAAGGCCTGGAGACAAGCTTTCAGAATAACAGCCTTGCAAACCCTACAAAGTTCTGCTCTGAACACTCGGGACCCTCGGGGGTCAGAATTCACAGCCACTGTTTGTTTGTTTGTTGTTTTCAGTCATTAAAATAAGAAAGGCCGACCACCAGAATCTGATGGCCAGTCAGGACACTTCCCACACAGCTACTACCCATCAGCCAGCGGGAGGATTCGTAGTGCTGTGATGCCAACCAGGTCTTAGCAGAGCTTCCCAACCCAGAAGGACTAGGAAGAGACCTCAGGCAACTCTGTGCTTCTGCAAACCAGCCAACAGAAACCCTGTGGATCGCAATCGTCCATGGATGGGGACGGCACAGGACTGGGCACAATTTACCTCCTTGTGCATGATGTCACCATGAGTCGGGGCTCAAGAGCAAAACCAGCAACAGCAGCCAGCATTGAAACAATCACAGACTTCAAGGTCTTCCCAAGACCTACCTACCTGCCACCATTGAGATGATGACACTAAGCCCCACAAAGGTTCTCCTGGAAGCAAATGGCAGAAGCAGCCCTGGGTCCCCACCCAGAACTCTTACTAGCACACCACATTGGCACATGGGACTGGTACCATTGCAAGGGTAGGTCTTCCATTCAAGGCAAGATCCCCCAAAGTCCCAACCCTTGACAAGTGTAATTTGAATGATGATACTTGAAGGCTGCGTCTACTTCCCCAGGTGTTTAAGAGCAAGTCTGCCAAAGGCTCCACCCAAAATGTGAATGCTTCTGTCCCACTCTCTCAGCTCTAAGCTGAACAGTCAACCCCACAGCCGATGCACGCCAGTCATTTCCCCCAAAGAGACCTCTGCGAGACAGGAATGTGAAGTGTCGATGGAGCCCTGTGTCACAATCTACAGGAATCACCCGCTTTGCATCACTTCCTGCAGAAATCATGGAAACCAGAAGAGGAGCATAGCACCAGGCAACGCCCACCTGACCCGATGCAGACACGACACAAACTGCCTGGCTCTCTAGCTGGCCGCACAAACTGAAGTTTGCAGCACCTCCGAGCAACAGATTCCACCTTGGGCCTTGAAGGAAAGCATTACTAGTCATGTGTGCCCCAGCAAAATGCTTCATTTGTTCCATGAAACGGCCCTTCTGACATGTCTTAATTTACCAATTAGAGGCCAGCACGAGTCCCATCAATGAGAACAATAAAAACCAAAAAAATGTTTAGGACCAAACCCAGTGCCGTTGAGTCAATGACATCCATAGGAAGCCCACGGGACGGAGTAGAACTGCCCCAGGGAGTTCCCAAGCTACAGGAGCAGACTGCCACATCGCTCTCCCACAGCGTGCTGGTGTGTGCGAACCACTAATCTTTTGGTTGGGAGCCAAGCACTTAACCCCTGCACCACCAGGGGTCCTCAGTGTGAATGCCAAAAAAATCAAACCCGGTGCTGTCAAGTGGGTTCTGACTCGTAGCAATCCTAGAATGTGGAAAAGCAAGGATGTTACTTGGAGGACTAAGGTGCATGTGCCCCGAGCCATAATATTCTCCATCACGTCATATGCATGTGCAAGTTGGTCATGTAATAGGGAAGACTGAAAAAGAATCGATGGTTTTGAATGGTGCTAGCAAAGACTACTGAAAAGACCTTGGACTGCCCAAAGGACAAGCAAGTCTGTCTTGGAAGAAGACAGGATGGCCATACTTAGAGGCAAGCACTTAAGCACTTGCTCCTTAAAGGCCAGGGTGGTGCGACTTCCTCTTACATCCTTTGGACATGTTGCCAGGAGAGCCCGTCGCTGGAGAAGGACAATGTGCTTGGTAAAGTGGAGGGACGACAAAAAGAGGAAGGACTTCAAGGAGATGACCTGACACAATGGCTGCAACGGCGGTTCAACTGTGAGGATGGCGCAGGCCGGGCTGTGTTTCATCCCGTAGGGTCGCTAGGGGTCAGAACTGATTCGATGACACCTAGCAACGACCTAACAACGGAACTGCCCACAGACAGGGTTGCTATGAGTAGGAATCGATTCGATGGCAGTCGGTTTGGTTCAGTTTTTATAGGGTTTCCAGGGTGGTTTCCAGAAGTGAGCGACTGGTGGGTTCAAACCACCGGCCTTGTGATTAGCAGCTGGGCCCTACTGAGCCACCAGGGCTCCTCCACAGGACCGGGACCCACATCACAGTAAGAATTTACTTGAAAGAGCAGTGACCCTGAACCTAATAATCTTCCTTTAAATTCAGCGTGGGGATAGGGAGGGGCAAACCAGCCATCCCTCGCCCACTGCCATGACCCCAGCAGAGCCCAATGAACAGAAGCAAATGTCTTATTCTAGTCCATCTTACAGGGCTCCTGACTCAGGAACCCAGGAAAGCATATCCTTAGATGCCTTGAAGACAAAATCTCAGATCCTGCAAACCCTTGTGTCCACCTCCCATGGACCACAGGAGCCCGGTGGGGCTGTGAGTTAGAAGCTGGCTGCTAACCACAAACGCTGTGGTTCAACCCACCATGCCTGCCTGGGGGAGAAAGAGGAGGCTGTTGGCTCCCGTCAAGATTTACCCTTCGTAGGGCCACTATGAGTTGGAAACCATCCGACGACAGCATTAGGTTACTTTGCCAGATGTACAAGGAACTAAAAATACCAGACAAGTGTCCCCAACCAAGACAGAAGGGCCTGCTGGAGGTGGCGGCGGCACCTCATGGTGATTTCGTGTGTTACAACGTGTAACTAACTGCCCCATGGGGCTGTGATGGCCGTGATCTTAGCAGTGACCCTTTTTATTTTAATTGTGATTACTTATTTACTTATTTTGTACTTGTGTACTTTTTTATGACGATATATCTTATCATTCCATAGTTCCATCACACCAAGCAGAGTTGTACAATTGCCACCACAATCAGTTTCCAAACATTCTTTTCCTACATGAACCCCCTGACATCATCTCCCCTTCACACCCTCCTCTTCCTGAAACTTTGCTTCCACAGTACTTTTGGGTGGGATCAAACTGCCAATCTTTGGATTAGTAATTGGGTGCCATCTGTTGCCTGGGGGTAGAAAGGTTCTCATGATGGAAACGAGAGGACAAATAAGTGGTCAAGAGCTTTCTGTGAGCTTTATTGGTTTGGGTGCCTTACAGCCCTTGACTGAAGCCATGTTAGACCTGAAGGAGGTAAGACTAAGGGATGTCAACCTGTCCAGGGCCACAGAGCCAACACATGTCAGAGCCAGGATTCAAATGCCTGCTGCTAACAACCAGGGTCAGTATCTCCTACAAGCTGAATCTCTATGAAGACAGGAGAATATCACAGCCTTGTCAATGAACTTGATGCATGGATCCATAACCAGCCATAATCAAGGTGCACTTTTCAGAGAAGATGGACTTTTTCTTGTAGCAGATTTATTATTTGTGGGGGAAATCAAACTAAGCTCATAGTCAAAGAAACAGGAGAGATGTGGAATTTCAGAAGGTGGAGAGGGGTCTAATCTCTCATGAAAAGGAAATAAACAACACACAACTGGGCTACTTGCCCTCCATGAATAACCTGGGCCAGTAATCCCCACCTACAGCTGCTCATCAGCATCCCCAGGGGCGTTTCCTCTTGACTAAATTGCTCAGACTCCATCCCTAAAGATTCTGATGGGGCCACTCTGGGACAGAGCCCAGGTACCTTAATTTGTCTAAAGGTCACCTACAGGGTCTAAGAAAAACAAAAGGAACCCTGATAGCACAGATGGTTAAGTGGGTGGCTACTAACCCAAAGGTTTGTGGTTCGAACCCAGGCAGCAGCTTCTGCTCTGTTCCATGAGGTCAAAGATTGAATTGTGTATCCCCAATATATGTGTCAACCTGGCTGGTCCATGATTCTCATTGGTTTGGCAGTTAAATGCTGACATAATCTGGTAGTTAAGAAATTATGTAAGCATCCCCATCATGTGATCTGATCTGATGTGACCAATCAATCGGTTCTAAGAGGATTGTTGTTGTTAGGTGCTATGTTAAACAGGGTTCTCTAGAGAAACAAAACCAGAACACTTGGTAAACAAGCGGCCATCTAACTCAGAAGCAACAAAGCCCACATGAAAGAAGCACAGCAGCTTGTATGATCACAAGGTGTCAAAGATATCAGGTATCAGGCATCAAAGAGCAAAAAATCATACCGTTGTGTGCTCACCTCCCCATATGATCGCTGAAGACAAATGGGTGCATAAGCAAAAGTGGTGAAGAATGCTGATGGTGCCCAGCTATCAAAAGATATAGCATCTGGGGTCTTAAAGGCTTGAAGGTAAACAAGCAGCCATCTAGCACAGAAGCAACAAAGCCTACATGGAAGAAGCACTTCAGCCTGTGTGATCATGAGGTGTTGAAGGAATCAGGTATCAGGCATCAAAGAACAAAAAATAATACCATTGTGAATGAAAGGGAGTGCAGCTTAGGGACCCACGATCTATCTGTAGGCAACTGGACATCCCCTTACAGAAGGGGTGCAAGGAGGAGACAAGCCAGTCAGGGTGCAGTGTAGCAACTATGAAGCATACAACTTTCCTCTAGTTCCTAAATGCTTCCCTACCCCCCATACCCCTCTATCATGATCCCAATTCTACCTTACAAATCTGGCTAGACCAAAGGATGGACATTGGTACAGATAGGAACTGGAAACACAGGGAATCCAGGAAAGACGATCTCTTCAGGACCAGTGGTAAGAGTGGCGATACCAGGAGGGTGGAGGGAAGGTGGGGTAGAAAGGGGGAACTGATTACAAGGATCTACATATAACCTCCTTCCTGGGGGATGGACAACAGAAAAATGGGTGAAGGGAGACGTTAAGACAGTGTAAGATGTGACAAAATAATAATAATTTATAAATTATCAAGGGTTCATGAGGAAAGGGGAAACGGGGAGGGAAGGGAAAAAATGAGGAGCCGATACCAAGGACTCAAGTAGAAAGCAAATGTTTTGAAAATGATGATGGCAACAAATGTACAAATGTGCTTGACACAGTAAATACATGTATGGATTTTGATGAGTAGTATGAGCCCCCAATTAAATGATTTAAAAAATAGGACATTTATGGTTTTATATATATTTAGATAGATAGATAGATAGATAAAATATCAGAAATAAACAGTGAATTAATCTATAGAGCAGTATAAATGGCTCGGTGCAACTCACTCCCATGAGGCAGTTGTGAGACACTGGCAGTCCTTCAAGTCTTGAAAGCTGCTGGGCAGTCCTCTGTAGAGCAATTCAGGCCATCCGGTCACAGGCAGCAAACAGCAAGGCAGGTCACCAACAGTCAGCCAGATGACAGGGTCCGACAGGCCCCAGATCAAAAGATGTAAATTCCAATGGTGTGGCAACGCAGGTCTGGAAGGAACCTCAAATTACAGCAACACAGTCCATGGGTTAGGTGTCCCACAGGTAGTGTAGCTTGCAAATTGAAGCACCGAACAAGCAAGGCAGCTGCACTCTGGTCCGATGATCAAAGAGCGAGAGACAAGAAAGGCGAGGCTGGCCGAGCCATTTATTGCTCCGCCCTTCAATTAATCCCACTTGTGTTCATTGGCCAGGTTGGCACAATAAACCTACCTGTCAGGTGCTTTCATGGTGGTTCCCACTCAGAACAAAGCTGCATAAAACAAGGTCATACTGCTACGTTCTATGTTGTCCTCGAAGATGTCTGTTTGAGCCTATCAAAGCAGCCAAGGCATCAATCCATTTCCTTAGGGGCTTTTATTTACATATTCGTTCATTCATTCATTTATTTGCTGCCCTTCTACTTTACCAAAGATTGGTCTCTCTTCATAACATGTCCAAAGGACGTGAGATGAATTCTCAACACCTCCTTTCTAAGGAGCATTTTGGCTATACTTCTTCCGAAAAAACATTTGTTTGTTCTTTTGACAGTCCCTGATACTTGCAATGTTCCTCACCAGCACCTTAATTAGAAATAGTGATTCTCCTTCAGTCTTCTCTATCCCATGTCCAACTTTCACACGGAAAACACCGTGGCTTGGGTCAGCTACTCCTTAGTCGTCAAAGTAATGCCCTTGCTCTTTCCCACTTAGAAGAGGCCACAGTCCTGCTCCGATGTCAAGGGGGGATATACCTCTTTTATCATGTCCATTGCTAATGGACTGGCTTCTACCTGCAGGAAGACAGGAAATTCTGCTTTTCAGTTCACAGAGAATCTGTGTGCAGCACTATGCAACGCTGCCACTCGTGCGGACACACACTCTGTCCAACAGAGCCACGGGGCCCTGCGTGAATGCCGGACAGTGAACAAGGGAGAGAAGAACAGTATGTCTGAATTATGAAGTTAGAAAAGAATACTGAAGGCACACATGGACTACCCCAGACACTAACAATTGATTTTTGGAAGAAGTTCAGCCAGAATCCTCCTTAGAAGGGAGGATGGAGAGGCTTCGTCTCACGTGGTTTGGACATGTCAGGAGGGACCAGTCCCTGGACAAGGACATCATACTTGGTGAAGTAGAGGATCAGTGGGGGGAGGGGGGGACTCTCAATGAGCGAGATTGACACAGTGGCCACAACAATGATCTCACACCTAACAGTTGTGAGGAAGACTCGGGACACTGTGATGCATGGATTCTCTCTCAGTTGGAATCGATCCGTGGCACTGAACAACAACTTGTGGTGTGTTTGTTATGACAAGGCTAGGTAACTAGAACACATGGGGTCACTGTTCCATGGAATCCACTCAATGGTACCAATGACAGGGGTTCTAATACAATGCTAGGGTTGAGAATTACTAATTGGGGGTAGGGGCTACTTTTACCCCTTTGCCAAAAAAAGTTTGTTTGTTTATTTGTATTTAAAGCCAAGCAGATAACTACCTCAGTGCCTCAAGAGAGATTTTAGCTGCAATGCCAGGACCTTGCTTTCTACAATCTGGGCAACTTTGGGTAAATCGCTTAACTTCACTGAGACTCTATTTCCACCCACCGTGGTGGCGTAGTGGTTCCGCATTGGGTTGAGATCCGCAAGGTCAGCAATTCAAAGCCACCAGCTGCTCCAAGGGTGACAACCTGGGTGGGCTTCCTGCGCCGTTAAAGAGTGACCGTCTCAGAAACTCAAGGGCAGTTCTACCCTGTCCTATGAGGTCACTATGAGCCAGCATCCACTCCATGGCCGTGAGTGATGCCAACAGTGCCTACCAGACATCTAGCTCACTGATGGAATGAGCCGGAGCCAGCATAGCGTGCACAGTGCTGACTGCTGAGTGGAATGAAGCTAATGAGGCGAATTCTCACATGATTCCTCACTCAGACGTTTGTACAACAAACATTCAGTCCGTGTCTACATGTGCAGGCGCTGTTTGTGGTCCTAGACAAGACCTGTGAAAACCCCAGAAATCTCTGTCCTCCTCCAGCTCTGTTAACAATGGCTGCGATAGACGGAGGGGTGCAGTGTTATAAGAGCTGTAAGAGTCCCCAATAAAATCATCTTTTAATAAAAGTGGTTTTTTGAAGAAAAACAATGGGCATGATGAAAGAGTAACCTCTCAGTAAGTTTGTTGTGGTCTGATGCCTCCGGGTTGATCCCCACTCCCGGAGACCCTCTACACCACAGGAGGAAATACGCCCGGTGCTGTCCTCACCATCAGTCCTGAGTCGGCAGAAGATGATCCATGTTCTGGAAAATATCCACAGAACAGAGACACGGGGTTCTACACGCGTGTCCGAGTATGTTGGCAAACCTTCAGGTGCTTTTTTATATCTGACTACAATCTTTGCTTATCACGCTGCAAAGTTGACTCTCATTATATAGCTAAGAGAACATCAATGCCTTATCAGTTATTCTTATTTTGAAGAATCATTTAAAATAAAAAACAATTCACTGGCATTGAGTCGATGCTGATTTATAGTGACCCCCATGGGTGTCCGAGGCGAACTCTTTAGGAGAGTGGAAAGTCCAGTCTGTCTCCCGCAGAGCTGCTGGTGGTACTGAAATGACAACCAGGACGGCAGCCCAAAGTAAAACCACTACACCACTGGGTGGAGGTGCGGGGGGGATGGGGGGGGGAGTGGAAACCCAGATTCAGTGAGGCTAAGCAAGTTATCCAAAGTTGTCCAGATTATAGAAGAGAGAGATCCTGGCACTCCAGCTAAAACCTCTGGAGGCTCTAAGGCAGGCATCCTCAAACTGCAGCCTGCGGTCCACATGCACTTTTTATCTGGCTTTCACATGCAGATGAGCTCATTAGAACTAAACAAAAGCTCTAAGCCTTTTGCTGTCCAATTGATCCATAGGCTTCTCAGGCCTTTCTTCAGCCACGTTACTGGGGTGGAGGGGAGGGGGTTCAAACCAGCATTCTTTCTGGTTAGAATCGGTGGCAAACCCTTGCTCAGTGATCAGAAGGGGCCTGGAACGCACCGGGCTGAGTGAGTACATGCTGAGCCAGCCAACAAGCACACAGTTGTTTCATGAGCTCCCAGAGCTCACAAGGGCCAAGGTGACCCGAACTGCTGGAGCCCTGAGAGGGTGGGACGGAGGGCGGTGGGTCGTGTATTTTAGGGCACTAGGGTGAGCCCACAAAATGCCCCATGCTCACTCCTGCCTAAACCTCAGCGCCCAAGTCCCAACCCCTGAAGAGGTTAACAAGGCTCAGGTGGTGGAAACCTGGGAGCCTGGCAGAGGTTGCTAAGCAACTAGTGACCTCCAGTCTTCAGCCCTCTTTTGGCTTCTCAGAAAGAACAGGGAGCCCCACCCCCACCGGACCCACTCAAACTTGGCATTTATACTGAGCTCATTAAAACCCAGTGGTGTGAACGCTTTCGCTGCTCGACTCCCAGGAGCTAGCGCCCTAACAAACAAGTCGGTCAGGCTGGTACAGCCCCCCTCCAGGAGGACTGGGAGACAGGCGCCAGACCTTGTCACCTAAAGTCCATGCCTTGGCGATGGGGGCCCGGCCGGAGAAGGGCTCTGAGGGCCATCACACCGGATCTCAAAGGCTTGGTGTAAGCCTTGGTGCAGCCAGCAATGGATTAGATGGCCTGGAATAATTTTCTTCACCTTTCTGGTCTCAGATTCCTCTTTAGAGATACGAAACGGACCCACGAAACCTGGGCCAGTTCTTCCCTGCAAAGCTCACTTTCTCCCAAAGATGCTCAGCAGACCACAGGAGTGAGGATGAGGTAGGAATCACCGGGCAGGAGGGACAAAGGTACTCACAGACAGGCCTCAGGCAGAGAACACACTGAACAAGCATGGTGAGAGGATGCGACCCTGACGCACGCTTTCCCTTATTTTGAACCATGCAGTAGTCCCTTGTTCTATGCACACAGACACAGCTGCCTCTTGAACCTTGTACGAGTTCCACCCGAGCACAAGGAAGTGTTTGGAATTCCCATTCTTCTCAAGATGATCCACAGTTTAGTATGGTTCACACAGTTGATTGCCTTGCCAATAAAAGACAAGTATCTTTCTGACATTTTCTGCTTTGAGTCAAGATCTATCTGACGGCAGCCATGATAGCCCTTGTTCCATGTCCTCTTCGGAATCCAGCCTGAACTTCTGGCAGCTCCCTGTCCGTGCACTGCTGCAACTGTCGCTCTTGATCTTCAGCAAAGTTTTCCTTGCTTGTGGTATCAATGCTGTTGCTCTAGAATTTGGGCATCTCGTCACCTCTCTTTGGAATGGGCACAAATATGGATCTCTTCCAATCAAGTTAGTCAAGTAACTGTCTTCCGAATTTACTGGCATAGAAGAGTAAGTGCTTCCAGTGCCTCAACGCTTTCTTGGAATATTTCCATTGGTGCTTCATCGGTTTCTGGAGCCTTCTTTCTGGCTAATGCCTTCAGTACAGCTTGGACTTCTTCCTTTCGCACCATTGGTTCCTGCTCACAGGCTACCTCCTGAACTGGTTCAATGCTGACTAGTTCCTGTTGGTCCAGTGATTCTGTGGATTATTTCCATCTTTTTTTGATGCTTCCTGCATCCTTCAATATTTTGCCCACTGGAGCTTTCAGTATTTCAACTCAAGGCTGCAATTTTTTTCTTGAGTTCTTTCCGTATAAGACATGTGGAGTATGTTATTCCTCTTTGGTTTCTAACTCTAGGTTTTTGCATAGTTCATTAGAATATTTTACTTTGGCTTCCAGAGCTGCCCTTTGAATTTTTCTGTGCAGTTCTTTAACTTCATTTTGATTCCACTTGACGTAGCTATGCTACAATTAAGAGTACGTTTCAGAGTCTCTTCTGGCGCCCACTTTGTTCTTCGCTTTCTTGCATGCCTTTTTAATGCCAGTTTGCTTTCTTTATGTATGATGTTCTTAACGCCAACCCATAGTGCATCAGGTCATTGGTGTTCAATGCAGCAGCCCTATTCTTGAGATCGCCTTAAATTCAGGTGGGATAGGCTCAAAGTGACCTGTGCGCTCGTGTGGGCTTGTCTTCATTTTCTTCCACTTCAATCTGAATTTACACATGAGCGATTGCTGGTCTGTCCCACAGTCATCCCCTGACGTGGTTTTAGCTGCTGACCTTGATCTTCCCCATCGTCACTTTCCTGCAAAGTTGCAATTAAGTATATTTCTGTGTGTCGCACCTGAAGAACTCCGTGGGCATAGTCACCTTTAGAATTGTTGAAAAAACGGCATTTGCTAAAAACAAGTTGTTGGTCTGGCAGAATTCTAGCATGTGATCTCCAGCTTCATCTCGAATCACGCAGGCCCTGTTTTCCTACTGCTGTCCCTCCTTGGTTTCCAATTGTTGCATTCCAATTGCTAATCGTTATCACTGCATCTTGATTTCATGTTTGATCACTTTCAGACTAAAGACGCTGGCAGAATTCTTCAATTTCTTCATCACTAGCTTTACTGAGTGGTGCATACATTTGAATCGTTGTTGTATTGACTGGATTTCCTTCAAGGACCATAGACATAATCTCATCATGGGCAGCATTGTACTTGAGACAGACCTTAAACTGTCCTTTTGAATGATGAAGGCAGTGCCACGCCTCCTCACTGCATCATCCCTGACAGAGCAAACCACACGAGTCTCTGACTCAACATGGCCAGGACCAGTCCATTTCAGCTCACTAATGCCCAGAATAGTCATCTTCATTTCATATTTATTTTTAATGGCTTCCAATTTTTCTGTAGTCATACTTTGCACATTTCAAGTTCCAATGATGCACTGATGCTTGCGGTTGTCTCTTCTCATTTTGCGTCATACCCCTGCAGCAAGTAAAGGTCTCAAAGGCTTTACTCATGCCACGTCACTGAGGCGGACCACTTGGAGAAGGCAGCGCTCCCTCGTCCTCTTCCGGGTACCTTCCGACCTGATGGGCTCATCTGCTGGCACCATGTCTGACAATGTTATGCTTCCTTTCATTGGGTTTTCCGTAATTGGCAATGTTTCCGTGCTACCCAGAGATGCCAAAGGCTCATTCCTCTGACATGGACAGTCCATTCCTTCCTCGTGGTCTGTTCTCAGTCTGGAAGCTCTGCTGAAACCTGTTCACTTTGGGTGACCCTGCCGACATGTGAAATACCAGCAGCACACACGCCAGCACAGTGTGACAAACTGGCAGACAAGTGGTGGTCGGACAGACACCCAGCAGTGCCATAACAGAAACCACACACGTGAGTGGCTCCGTCAAACAGAAACTCGTGTTGTCGGATCTCAGGACGTTAGCAGGCAGAGGTGATGGAGCGGAGGTCAGTGGGAGAGAGGAAGACCCTCGAGGAGGACTGCTGCTGTGGCTGCAACCATCAGCTCCGACGCGGCGGCGCCCGGGAGGGTGGCGCAGAACCAGGCTCTGTGCTCTGCTCTACAAGGGCGCGCCGTGAGCAACAGGAGGGAAGCAGGGAACCCCGATGGTGTCGTGGGCCTGACTGCCACCCAAAAGGTCGGTGCTTCAGACCCAACAGCCCTACCATGAGAGAAAGCCGTGGCAGTGCCTGAGTCCAGCCTTTGCCATCTCACAGGGTTCCTACGCCTTGACAGCAATGGCCGTGGGGTTCGCTGCAATCTAGGAAGAAAGCAGAGCTACTGGTAAGCCCTGACAAGATAAGGACTCCCTTTCTGGGGGTGAAGCAAACCTTCCACTGAGGGGGGCACAGGACAGTGGAAGGGAGGAGAGGGCAGAGAGCAACTGAGCTACCCCTGTAGGCAGCCTCTCCTCCCTACTGTCTTCTGCGGCCTAGATGGGGTGCCCTTTATTTTTAATCATTTTATTGGGGGCTCATACAACTCTTACATACAACAATCCATACATACATCAATTTACAGTTGTACATTCATTGCCTTCATCGTTCTCAAAACATTTGCTCTCCACTTAAACCCTTGGTATCAGCTCCTCATTTTACCCCCTCCCTCCCTGCTCCCCCTCCCTCATGACCCCTTGATAATTTATGCATGGGACCCCCTTTACTAAACACAGGGGAGGAAGAACAAAGGGACCATAAAAACCACGAGTAAGAAAGATCGGGGTGGGGCAGGGGGAGAGAAAGATCGAGGTTGAAGAGACAGGGCTCTCGATTAATTCCCCACTGCTTATAAATAAATGAATAAATAGATAGATAGATTAAAATAAAGTTGTTGTTTTCATTAAAAACACTCTTCAAACCTTATAGATAGATAGATAAAAATAAAGTTGTTTTCATTAAAAACTCTCTTCAAACCAAACAAAGCACCTTTAGGATCTATCCAAGACACAGGAAGCACAAGCTGCTTCCACATCCCACGGAGATTTCTAAAGAGGTGTCACTGTCGTCTTCAGTTTCATTTCAAATACTAGCGGATGGTATATAACCATCATTTCCTTAGAAAACCTGTTAGAGCAGCGGTTCTCAACCAGTGGGTCGCGACCCCTTTGGGGGTTGAATGACCCTTCACAGGGGTTGCCCGATGCATAACAGTAGCAAAATTCTAGTTATGAAGTAGCAATGAAAATAATTTTATGGTTGGGGGGCAGTCACCACAACACGAGGACCTGTATGAAAGAAAGGGTGGCGGCTTGAGGAAGGTTGAAAACCACTGTATTAGAGAGGTGACTTGTCTTTCAGCTAGTCCAGTCTGAAGACCCCTCCCCAGGCCCCCTGCTGCCCTTCTTTCACACAAGATGAAAATTAACAAGAGCCGCTGTGATGATCACATTAAACTCACTTCTCTCCAGCAGAGAGTTTATTTGGGGCCACATGGAAATGCTAATGTGAGTTTGCATTTTTGCTTCTCCTATTATTTCTCTCATCAAGATAAAGGGAAAAAAAGCATTCCCTTTTGTACAACCCCCAAAAATGTTTTAAAAATAACAACCAACGCCTAGTTTTAAAGCGTAAAAATGAAAATAGAGGACTACAAAAATGCCCAGTCAGAAGAAATGAGGCTGGACTCAAGAGGGAAAGAGCTAAAAGTCAAAGAAGAAGCTTAAGCAGGCGACACTGGCCTTTCACTGAATATCAGGACGAGTCTTGCTCTGTCCCACGCCTGGGTGTAGAGCACTCCTGGAACACAAGAGCGTGACACCAAGACCCTTCGTATCGACTCAATGACACTAGAATGCCATGCCAATTAACCTGTTATTTTATCATCATATTAAGGCAGCTCACAGGGTGACTGCGATAGGGAAGACGTGCTGAGCATTTCTTCGGAATAAAAGAGGAGAGTGGTTCTTTTAAGGAATTCTGATAAGATGATTACAAAATGATGAATTAAAAGCATTTATGTGTGCTTTAGAAAATCTATGTCAGCCCTTCTTAGAACAGGCAGAAACTTGGGCTATATTTAATTGCATGTTCTAAAGAGGCAATCCGATCCATCCTATTAATGTAAATCTCGGCCAAAATGGAATTCTTCAAAAGCTAACATTTGGCCCACATCAGCGAATTCTGGAACTTTTGTAGAGTATAGAAACGGAATGGTCCTGAGAATCGAGGATGGGAAGACTGCACCTCACTTACTTTGTCCACATGATCAGGAGAAGAGCATCGGGCTTGGTGAAGCAGAGAGTCCGAAAGACCTTCTGTGAGAAGGCCTGACAGTGGCTGCAACAATGGCTCAAGCAAAGCAGGAATTGTGGGGAGGGCACAGGGGCAGTGTGTGGGTTCTGTTATGCATAGCGTGGAAACGACCACCTAAGAACAACACAGAAATGGTATCAAGCATACGGTTTCTCCTTAAACTGTATACACCCATCCCTACCCCCAGTCCATTGATGAGTCAGGGTAAAGCCAAAATCAAAACTTGAATTGTAGACTTTGAAAGGACAAAATGGTGAACACTAGGAAGTCAAAAGAAAAACAATAAGTAGGGGCAATACTTATGAAGCAAAGTACAAAAAGGACTAATATCTTTCACAAGAGCTACCACGAATCAGTGAGGGAGACCTGGGTACGCGGTTGGCTGCTAACCGAGTGGTCGAGAAGTCAAACCCGCCAGCAGATCTACCAGGGAAAAGAGCTGGTCATCCGTTCCTATGAAGATTAATCTCAAAACTGACGGCCATCAAGTTGCTTCCGGCTCATCGCCCCACAGAGGAGAGGGTAGAACTGCCCCTGTGAGCTTCCAAGACTGAGACTCCTTACTGGGGCAGAAAGCCCTGTCTCTCACCATCAGAGCGCCGTGTGGTTTCAAACTGCTGAGCATGTAGATCACAGCTGAATACAAAACCACCGTGCCACCAAACCTCCTCTTTCAGGATGCCGGCCTCAGAGCTCTACAGCACAGTCCTGCTGTGTACTATAGGGCCACGGTGGCTTGAAAATTGACTCCCCAGCGCCTAACAACCATCACAAGTCTTTTTTGTTTTTAATGAGCTGTCGCTGTTGCTAGGTGTCACGAAATCTGTTCCAGCTCATGGTGCCCCTACATACAACAGAACAAAACACTGCCCCGTCCTCTGTCAGCCTCATCATGTTGCTACGGCTGAGCCCATTGTTGGAGCCACTGTGTTAATGCAGCTCCCTGAGAGGTTTCCTCCGCTTTACCGAACATGACGTCCTTCCCCGGAGCTGGTCCCTCCTGACAACGTGTCCAAATTAGGTGAGCTGACGTCCCATCATCATCACGTCTAAGGAGCGTTCCAAAAATCTGGCCGACATAATAACGGGCAATTCACAAGCAAGCTCTCTCCGTCATAATTTTAAAATTCCAAAGCGAGCCAATGAGATGCCACCTTTTACCCACCCACTGGGGGGGATATGGGGGCGGGGATCAAATTTGGGGATACCAGTATGGACCAAAATGCTGGTGAAGATGCATTCTCGCGTGCTGACAGGAGAGGTGCAAAATGGCCTTGCCTTTCAGACGCTCACCAAGCGTTGTGCGCTGCACAGCTTACGGGTGCAACCGCTCACCCGGAATTTTGACTCTAGGAAAATTAGTCTTGAGAAAGTCTCTGAGAAGTGAGTAAAGAGATATACTCTCTGTAAGGGTGGTCATTGCTTATATTTACATACACACATTCCCTGTCACTGAGTCGATGCTGACACATTGTAACCCTATAGGACAGGGTAGAACTGTCCCTATGGGTTTCTGAGACTGTCACTCTCTGTTGTTATATTGGGGGGGGGCGGTGTATGAAGCAACCCAGGAAACATGCTGCAGAGAGGAGTGAAGATGTA